>NC_138165.1:28296853-28722723 GCF_964165515.1 Mesoplodon bidens
TCTGAACTTTGAAATGTATATCTAAAATGATATCTATGATATAATAGTCTGTCTCTTGAAGGTTATGTTAACTGTCATCAGGGAGCTGGCAATAAATACCTTATGAAATCCCACAAAGCAACATTAGCAGTGTGAAAATACAACACACACAGCCCTGAACAAACTACCTTTCGATGATGGCTTTAATGTCCAGTGCAGTCCAGTTATTACAATGATTTTTTACTTTTGAACCTCACCTAATTCATTAACATAAAAAGTTTAATCTCTCCTGTCTTCAGTCTAGACCTCGATCCTAATCCTTCTCTTCAGCCTCTGATTGTTTCCATCCTAAAAATCTGGACAATACTACAATCTCCTTGAATTACCTCTCCACCTTTTTCCTTCTTTTTCCTACTAAGTTTCTGGAGAAGTAGTCTGCAGCCACAGGAAACTAAAGTGACTGTTCCAAACATCCAGTTAATAAATCATAGAGCAGTTCCATTTCTTCTGCATAGGGTCATCTTTAATTTATCCCTCCCCATCCCTTCCTTTCCCACCCCCTACCACCCAATATGTAAATGATAGTTTTGCAAGAGGTATTGGTTTCATACCCTTTTCTATGACTCTTACTCAGGTCTTCATTGTCTTTTGCTGAACTACCGTGTAAGTCTTCCAGCTGATCTCCTTGCCTCTCACTTCTCCCCTTCACTCTACTGCCAACAAGCTTTTGCCAAATCCTAGCTCTGTTCATGGCATTCCTCTGAACAAAGTCCCCATTGGGTTCTTTTTGCCCAGGAGAGTACAGACTCCCTAGCACAGCATTCAAAGTCCTCCATAATCAATGTCTCCAGTTTTACCTTTTATATATATTCTATGCTCTAATCAAGCCAGAATAGGACCTGAATTTTCCTGCTGCTTCAGATTGATGGGGCTCTTCTGGGACATTTCCGGTTGTTCAAGTTGCATAAGGGTGCTTGGGACGGGGAGGGAGGAGGTATTTTTTTCTAGTTCACACTAGGGGCTAGTAGCATCCCTTGAGCCTCACTTTATGGGATGCCAGTCTGTCCTACCTCTGCCCATCTCTGCTGTATCCACCATTCAAGATTCAGGATGAATACTGACTCCTTCATGAAGCATTCCTTTATGGTCCCTGCTCTGACCTTACTTACTCGGCCATTTCCTAGTAAATATTTATGCATATGTCATAACTTCCTTCCTATACTGTAAGCTCCTAGATCAGCTCAATGATAGTGTCTTAAAACAGTAATATCTGAAGGTTAGTCATGAGGTGTAGAACAAATCATTTATTTTTAATAATAGTTCAAATATTGAACTGTACACTTTAAAAGGGTGAATTGTACAGTATGTGAATTACATCTCAATAAAGCTGCTATAAAAAAGATTCAAATACTAATATTTGTAAATGATTTAAAATCATTTAAATAATTTTAAGCAGGACAGGTTACAACATAGCAGATGAAGCATGCACACATTTTTATCTCCTATTTCTTGAGACCTCATTTAAATGGCAGTAAAGAAGAACAAAAAAGAATAAACTCAAAGTAATGATGAGAATGGAAGAGGGAATTATCAAGGGAAAAGATTTTAACATATTTCTGGAAGATGAAAAGTAGATAGAAGAAAGGTATCTGCTTCCAGTCATAAAGGACTAAGTGATTCAAACTGCTTTTCTTTTGAGGCCAAATAGTAAGTTAGGACAAAATTTAAAATAAACCTGAAAAGTCAGACAAAAGAAGACAAATACTGAAATATATCACTTATATATGGAATCTAAAAAATACAACAAACTAGTGAATATAATAAAAACAGAAGCAGACTCACAGATATAGAAAACAAACTAGTCATTACCAGTGGGGAGAGGGAAGGGGCAATATAGGGGTGGGGGAGTGGGAGGTACAAACTATTGGTTGTAAGATAGGCTCAAGGATATATTATACAATACAGGGAATATAGCCAATATTTTGTAATAACTGTAAATGGAATGTAACCTTTAAAATTGTATAAGATTATTTTAAAAAATCAAAAAACTTAATAAAATAAAAGTAAAATAAAATAAAATAAAATAAAATAAAATAAAATAAAATATACCTGACTGAAGGCACTGGAAAGCTAGCAAGAGAGTGAAAAAATACTGAACCAAGGTCTAGGAGAGGATAGAAATTCCAAGAGGATACCTGAGCACTGGGGGCAACTTTTCTTCTGGGAGACATCTGCCAATTCCAGAAGAGACAACTAAGGAGAAGCTGTTAGGCTGTGCAGTGCAGGGTCAAGCGGACAAAAGCTGGAGTCTTGAACACCTACCCCCGCAACACACACACATACTCTGACTTGGGATTGCAAAGAGCTCCCCTCTAGCAGAGACGGAACCAGATGCAGACTGCTATCACAGAGACTGCAGGTCCGTTTCCAACCATCCCAGGCTCTGAAGTTGGAATAAAGTGGTCCTGATTTGTTCATGCCCCCAGCAAATATTACTGTTTTATGGAGGAAGACAATACTATCCTGGGCCTCAAATTACCTTTATAAATAATTTTGCAAATATAATTTCCAGCATGCAATAAATAATAACCAAAAGAGTAAGAAAACATGAATGAGAACCACATCATAGTAAAACTTCTGGAAACCACAGAGAGAGGAAACCTTAAAAGTGGTCACAGAAAAAGACAGATTACCTTCAAAGGAACAACAATTTGGCTTACAGCTGACCTTTCAACAGATACAATGAGGACCGGAAGATAAAGTGCTGCCTTTAAAGTTCTAAGAGAAAATAACTGCCAATATAGAATTCTACACTCATCAAAAATATCCTCCAAGAATTAAGGTGAAATGATGACATTTTCAGTTAAACAAAAACTTACAGCAGCAGACTCACACTAAAGAAAACACTCAAGAGTGCTATTTAGGCAGAAGGAAACAGATTCTAGAATAGAAGGTCAGAGATGTGGGAAGAAATGAAGAGAAATGAAAATAATAATAACATCCTGTGGGACATAAAATGTATATGAAATTGAGATACACCATAACAGTGGCAATATAATCAAGGAAGAATGTATATAATGTAGATAGATAGATAGATTGATTGATTGATAGATAACTACAGATAGTGTTTTAAGGTCCCTGGATTCTTGCTTGATCTAAGAAGAGAGTATAAGTAGCACAATATTAGATTTTGATAAGTCAAGGGTACACACTGTAATTTCTTGGGTAGCCACAAGAGAATGATAAAAGTGTGTGTATATACCTAGTAACATAGCCTCAAAATATATAAAGAAAAAATATACAAAAATAAAAGAAGAAATAGGCAAATTCATAATCATAGAGGGAGAGTTTACATACTTCTCTTAGTAACAGAAGAAGCAGCCAAAAAATCAGTAAGTACGGGGAAGATGACAATTATCAAACTTGAACTACTGTGTGTATATTGAAGGCTGCAGAATACACCTAATTTTAAAGCATATATGGAATATTTATAAAAGTTTTATCCAAAAAAAATCATATGCTGGGCCATAAAGTCCCAACAAATCATACTGAATTAGATCTCTGGCCATAACACAATTAAGCTAGGCTCAACAACAAAAAGAAGAGAAAATGCCTGTATGTTTAGAAATGAATAAATAAAATTCCAAAAATCTCATAAAAAAAGGTCAAAAAAAGGAATGAATGTTTGAAACATGTTTTGAGTCCAATAATAATAAAAATACTTGTATGTTGCTGCTAATTTCATACTTAGAGGGAAATGATAGCTTAAATGAATGTATTAGAAAGGAAGTCTTAAAATTCTAAGAAGTTAGGAAAAATAATGGCAAATTGTATCAAAGAAAAGATATAGTAAGTAAAGGAGTAAAAGTTAGTGAAATAGAAATCAAATAGGTAATAAAAAAGATGAACAAAATCAAAAGTTGTTTTCCTTAAAAGGCTAATAAAATTGACAAACCTGAAAAGACTAGTCAAGGAAAAAGAGAGAGAACACAAATTATCACCATCACAAATGAAAAAGGGGACCTTACTATAGATTCTACAATATTAAAAATACCTTAAGATATATTTTGAACAATACTAACCAAATTTGAAAATGTAGGAGAAATGGAAAAATTCCTTGGAAAAATGAAACTTACCAAAACTGACACAGGAAGAAATAGAAAATATGAAGTCATGTTATTAAGGAAATTTAATCTATAGTTAAAATTTTCCCCTTATAAAAAACTGCAGGCATGCACTTCCCTGGTGGTCTAGTGGTTAAGACTCTGTGGATCCCTTGTTCTGGGAACTAAGATCCCACATGCCAAGTGCTGCGGCCAAAAATTTAAAAAAAACAAAAACAACAACAACAAAAACTGCAGGCACAAATAGCTCCCTTAGTGAATTTTAAAAGTTTTAAGACGGAATTAATGTCATTCTTACACAAACTTTTCCTAAGACAAATTGGATATTATGAGAATAAAAGTTTTACATGCTAATTTTATCATAAGCATTGCTATAAACATTTTTAAAAAATAACAAATCAAATGCAGCAATATGTAAAAGGATAATACAACACGATAGAGTTGTATATATTGTAAGAATGCAAGGTTTATTCACATTAGAAAACCAGTATAACTCACTATTTAACAAAATAAAGGAGAAAAATCATAGGCTTCTCAAATCAACAGAAACACTCAGCCAACCCACAGGAGTTGTGAGAAATATGTGGTTGATTCCGGTGGTTTATAGTGCAGCAATAACTAACTGAAACAGATAGTAAGTCAAGAAAAAACGAAGTATAAATATTGAAAAGGAAGAAAAAGTCTATAGTTATTTGCAGAGATTGTGTATGTAGAAAATCCAAAATTATCTACAGATACATTATTGGAATTAATGAGTAAATTTAGCAAAGTTGATGGATCTCAAGGGCAAAATATCAATTGCATTTCCACATAAGGATGATATCTTAGTCTGTTCAGTCTGCTATAACAGAATACCATAGACTGGGTGGCTTAAACAACAGAAATTTCTCTCTTACAGTCCTGAAGGCTGGGAAATTCAAGATTAGGGTGCTGGCAGATACGGTGTCTGGTGAGATCCTGCTTCCTGGTTGATAGACAGCCATCTTTTCACTGTGTCCTTACAAGGCAGAAGAGGCAAGCAAGCTCTCTGGGGTATGTTTTACAGGGTCATTAATCCCATTCATGAGGGCTCCATCCTCATGACCTAATCACTTCTCAAAGGCACCACCACCAAATACCATCACACTGGGGCCTAGGTTTCAGCATACGAATTGTTTTTTTGAAATTTGTTTTATTTTTAATACAGCAGGTTCTTATTAGTTATCTATTTTATACATATTAGTGTATATATGTCAATCCCAATCTCCAAATTCATCCCACCACCCCACCACCCCGTTTTCCCCCCTTGGTGTCCATATGTTTCTTCTCTACATCTGTGTCTCTATTTCTGCCTTGCAGACCAGTACATCTGTACCATTTTTCTAGATTCCACATATATGCATTAATATATTTGTTTTTCTCTTTCTGATTTACTTCACTCTGTATGACAGTCTGTAGATCCATCCACCTCTCTACAAATGACCCAATTTCGTTACTTTTTATGGCTGAGTAATATTCCATTGTATATATGTACCACATCTTCTTTATCCATTCGTCTGTCAATGGGCATTTAGGTTGCTTCCATGACCTGGCTATTGTAAATAGTGCTGCAATGAACACTGGGGTGCATGTGGCTTTTTGAATTATGGTTTTCTCTGGGTATATGCTGAGTAGTGGGATTACTGGGTCATATGGTAATTCTATTTTTAGTTTTTTAAGGAACCTCCATACTGTTCTGCATAGTGCCTGTATCAATTTACATTCCCACCAATAGTACAAGAGGGTTCCGTTTTCTCCACACCCTCTCCAGCATTTGTTGTTTGTAGGCTTTTTGATGATGACCATTCTGACCGGTGTGAGGTGATACGTCATTGTAGTTTTGATTTGCATTTCTCTAATAATTAGTGATGTTGAGCATCCTTTCATGTGTTTGTTGGCAATCTGTACATCTTCTTTGGAGAAATGTCTATTTAGGTCTTCTGCCCATTTTTGGATTGGGTTGTATGTTTTTTTAACAATGAGCTGCATGAGCTGTTTATATATTTTGGAGATTAATCCTTTGTCTGTTGATTCATTGGCAAATATTTTCTCTCATTCTGAGGCTTGTCTTTTCATTTTATTTATGGCTTCCTTTGCTGTGCAAAAGCTTTTAAGTTTCATTAGGTCCCATTTGTTTATTTTTGTTTTTTTTTCCATTACTCTAGGAGGTGGGTCAAAAAAAGATCTTGCTGTGATTTATGTCAAAGGGTGTTCTTCCTATGTTTTCCTCTAAGAGTTTTATAGTGTCCAGTCTTACGTTTAGGTCCCTAATCCATTTTGAGTTTATTTTTGTGTATGGTGTTACGGAGTGTTTTAATTTCATTCTTTTACATGTAGCTGTCCAGTTTTCCCAGCACCACTTATTGAAGAGACTGTCTTTTCTCCACTGTATATCCTTGTCTCCTTTGTCATAGATAAGTTGACCATAGGTGCGTGGGTTTATCTCTGGGCTTTCTATCTTGTTCCATTGATCTGTATTTCTGTTTTTGTGCCAGTACCATATTGTCTTGATGACTGTAGCTTTGTAGAATAGTCTGAAGTCAGGGAGTCTGATTCCTCCAGCTCCGTTTTTTCCCACTCAAGACTGCTTTGGCTATTCGGGGTCTTTTGTGTCTCCATACAAATTTTAAGATTTTTTCTTCTAGTTCTGTAAAAAATGCCATTGGTAATTTGATAGGGATTGCATTGAATCTGTAAATTGCTTTGGGTAGTATAGTCATTTTCACATTATTGATTCTTCCAATCTAAGAACATGGCATATCTCTCTGTTTGTGTCATTTTGATTTTTTTCATCAGTGTCTTATAGTTTTCTGAGTACAGGTCTTTTACCTCCTTAGGTAGGTTTATTCCTAGGTATTTTATTCTTTTTGTTGCAATGGTGAATGGGATTGTTTCCTTAATTTCTCTTCTGATCTTTTGTTGTTAGTGTATAGGAATGCAAGAGATTTCTGTGCATTAATTTTGTATCCTGCAGCTTTACCAAATTGATTGATTAGCTCTAGGAGTTTTCTGGTGGCATCTTTAGGATTCTCTACGTATAGTATCATGGCATCTGCAAACAGTGACAGTTTTACTTTTTATTTTCCAATTTGTATTCCTTTTCTTTCTTTTTCTTCTCTGACTGCCATGGCTAGGACTTCCAAAACTGTTGAATAAGAGTGGCGAGAGCAGACATCCTTGTCTTGTTCCTGATCTGAGAGGAAATGCTTTCAGTTTTTCACCATTGAGAATGATGTTTGCTGTGGGTTTGTCATATATGGCCTTTATTATGTTGAGGTAGGTTCCCTCTGTCCCCACTTTCTGGAGAGTTTTTATCACAAATGGGTGGTGAATTTTGTCAAAAGCTTTTTCTGCATCTATTTATATGATCATATGGTTTTTATTCTTAAATTTGTTAATATGGTGTATCACATTGATTGATTTACATATATTAAAGAATCCTTGCATCCCTGGGATAAATCCCACTTGATCATGTGTATGATCCTTTTAATGTGTTGTTGGATTCTGTTTGCTATTATTTTGTTGAGGATTTTTGTGTCTATATTCATCAGTGATATTGCTCTGTAATTTTCTTTTTCTTGTAGTATCTTTCTCTGGTTTTGGTATCAGGTGGCCTTATAGCATGAGTTTGGGAGTGTTCCTTCCTCTGCAATTTTTTGGAAGAGTTTCAGAGGGGTAGGTGTTAACTCTTCTCTAAATATTTGATGGAATTCACCTGTGAAGCCATCTGATCCTGGACTTTTGTTTCTTGGGAGATTTTTAACCACAGTGTCAGTTTCATTACTTGTGATTGGTCTGTTCATATTTTCTATTTCTTCCTGGTTTAGTCTTGGGAGGTCATACCTTTCTAAGAATTTGTCGATTTCTTCCAGTCCATTTTATTGGCATAGAGTTGCCTGTAGTAGTCTCTTAGAATGCTTTGTATTTCTGCAGTGTCTCTTGTAACTTCTCCTTTTTCATTTCTAATTTTATTGATTTGAGTCCTCTCCCTCTTTTTCTTGATGAGTCTGGCTAAAGATTTATCAATTTTGTTTATGTTCTCAAAGAACCAGCTTTTAGTTTTATTGAGCTTTGCTATCATTTCCTTCATTTCTTTTTCACTTATTTCTGTTCTGATCTTATGATTTCTTTCCTTCTACTAACTTTGGGTTTTGTTTGTTCTTTTTCTAGTTTATTTAAGTGTAAGGTTAGATTGTTTATTTGAGATTTTTCTTGTTTCTTGAGGTAGGATTGGATTGCTATAAACTTCCCTCTTAGCACTGCTTTTGCTGCATCCCATAGGTTTTGGATCATTGGTTTTCGTTGTCATTTGTCTCTAGGTATTTTTTGATTTCCTCTTTGATTTCTTCAGTGATCTCTTGGTTACTTAGTAACGTACTGTTTAGCCTCCATGTGTTTGTGTTTTTTACGTTTTTTTCCCTGTAATTGATTTCTAATCTCATAGCACTGTGGTCGGAAAAGATGCTTGATATGATTTCAATTTTCTTCAATTTACTGAGGCTTCATTTGTGACCCAAGATGTGATCTATCCTGGAGAATGTTCCGTGTGCACTTGAGAAGAAAGTGTAATCTGCTGTTTTTGGATGGAATGTCCTATAAATATCAATTAAATCTATCTGGTCTATTGTGTCATTTAAAGCTAGTGTTTCCATATTAATTTTCTGTCTGGATGATCTGTCCATTGGTGTGAGGTGTTAAAGTCCCCCACTATTACTGTGTTACTGTCAATTTCCTGTTTTATAGCTGTTAGCACTTGCCTTATGGATTGAGGTGCTCCTATGTTGGGTGCATATATATTTATAATTGTTATATCTTCTTCTTGGATTGATCCCTTGATCATTATGTAGTGACCTTCTTTGTAACATTCTTTATTTTATCTGATATGAGTATTGTTACTCCAGCTTTCTTTTGATTTCCATTTGCATGGAATATCTTTTTCCATCCCCTCCCTTTCAGTCTGTATGTGTCCCTAGGTCTGAAGGGAGTCTCTTGTAGACAGCATATATATGGGTCCTGTTTTTGTTTCTATTCAGTGATCCTGTATCTTTTGGTTGGAGCATTTAATCCATTGAAATTTAAGGTAATTGTCGATATGTATGTTCCTATTCCCATTTTCTTAATTGTTTTGGGTTAGTTTTTGTAGGTTCTTTTCTTCTCTTGTGTTTCCCACTTAGAGAAGTTCCTGTAGCATTTGTTGTAGAGCTGGTTTGGTGGTGCTGAATTCTCTTAGCTTTTGCTCATTTGTAAAGCTTTTAATTTCTCTGTCGAATCTCAATGAGATCCTTGCCAGGTAAAGTCATCTTGGTTGCAGGTTCTTCCCTTTCATCACTTTAAATATATCAGGCCACTCCCTTCTGGCTTGTAGAGTTTCTGCTGAGAAATCAGCTGTTAACCTTATGGGAGTTCTTTGTATGTTGTTGTTTTTCCCTTGTTGCTTTTAATAATTTGTCTTTAATTTTTATCAGTTTTATTACCATGTGTCTTGGTGTGCTTCTCTTTGGGTTTATCCTGCCTGGGACTCTCTGCGCTTCATGGACTTGGGTGGCTATTTCCTTTCCCACATTAGGGAAGTTTTCGACTATAATCTCTTCAAATATTTTCTCGGGTCCTTTCTCTCTCTTCTTCTTCTTCTGGGACCCCTATAATGCAAATGTTGGTGAGTTTAATGTTGTCCCAGAGGCCTGTTAGGCTGTCTTCATTTCTTTTCATTCTTTTTTCTTTATTCTGTTCCACAGCAGTGAATTCCACCATTCTGTCTTCCAGGTCACTTATCCATACTTCTGCCTTAGTTATTCTGCTATTGATTCCTTCTAGTGTAGTTTTTTTCTTTCTTTTCTTTTCTTTTTTTTTTTTTTTGTGGGCCTCTCACTGTTGTGGCCTCTCCCGTTGCAGAGCACAGGCTCCAGACGCACAGGCTCAGTGGCCATGGCTCATGGGCCTAGCTGCTCCGCAGCATGTGGGATCTTCCTGGACTGGGGCACGAACCCGTGTCCCCTGCATCGGCAGGCGGACTCTCAACCACCGCACCACCAGGGAAGCCCCAAACTTTTTTTTTTTTAAGCAAAAGTCACTTTAAGAGCAAGCCACGTAGTCAAGGAATTACTTGCAACACATGTAACTAACAATATATGATACATTTCTTCAAATTAAAAGAAAAATAGTTAACCAGTTAAAAATGGACATGTAACAAAAGGAGATCTCTAAAATGGTCACTAAACACATACAAATGTGCTCAATATCATTATTAGTCAGCCATGTGTGAGCTATAATCACAGTGAGACTATATACCCATCAGAGTGCCTGTATGAAGAAGACTGATACTAGCAAGCGTCAGTGAGAATGCAGACCAATGGGAGCTCTCTTGTACCACTGGAGTGACTATAAATTGGTACATCACTTAGGAAAACAGTTTGGCATTGTCTACTGAAGTGAAGGTATATGTACGTTAGGACCCTGCAATTCTAATCCTAGGTATATAGCCAACAGAAATGCATGCAAATATATACTAAGACACATATACAACAATGTTGTAGTAGCAATTTGCAAAATAGCCCCATATTGGAAACAAGTCATATATCAAAATCAGAATGGCTAAATCAATTATGGCATGTTCATATCCTGGAGTACTATACAGACATGAAAATGAACTACATTTACATCCCACAACACAGATGAATCTCACAAATATAACACTGAATAAAAGGAACATGACCCCCCAAATTACATACTACATGATTCTACTTATATAAAGTTCCCCAAACCTACCTATAAGAGGTAAAACCTAACTATAGTGTTTAGGGATACATGTAAGTGGTAAAACTATAAAGAAATCAAGGAAATGTTCACCATAAAAATCATGAGAGTGCTTATCTATGAGGAGGCAGGTGGGGGTAGGAGCAACTGTAAGGGACATGAAGGAGGCAGTTGACAATGTTCTATTCTTGACTGTAGGAGTGGTTACATAGATACTCACTTTCTGATAACTTATTGAGCTGAGTCTTCTGATTTGTGCACTTTTCTGTATTTGTATTATATTTAAAAATTAAGTTTAAAAAGTGGATGGAAGCATATGTGCAGATGAACCAAAATGGAGGAATAAACAGCAGCTCAGAACATGAACACCAATGGCTGCAGTGAAGTTTTAAAAAACTGTTCTATTCTCATAATTATTTTTATTTTGTCCAGGGACCATTATTCTATTAGTCTTGATATTACCCTTCAGGTTGTTGGTTTTCTTCAGGTCAGCTATCCTCATAAAGATACTATCTAAAGTCAATAGCACAAAAAATAGGGTTTAATTATATAATTCAAAGTTTAAAAGGTAATCAACAAAAATTTAAAAACAAAATTGTAAGCACTGGAAGAAATAAGACAGAGGGGTGAAGAAACTGAGATAAATGCACATCTTTCATAGAGGGGGAAAGTAGATATTGTCTAAAATGATGAATCAACAACATAGAAGCAAATTATTCAGAGATATGATGGAAACCATTACAAGAATTACAAATAATTTAAAAAAATGATTGCTTCTGCGAGAGGGACTAAGGAGCACAGAGAAGAAGACTGCTCTGGATGATTTGATTTTTGATTTGTTTTTGCCATGTTCATATTACCTTGATAAATCTAGTAAGACATCTATGAGATTCCAGGTTGTATCATTCTAATCTACTGATTTAAGAACTGCTCTTTGAGTTTGTGGCATTATGACTTGTGAAAGAATAATATCGACAGTCTGTCTTCTCTGTGTTGTAGTTGATAATGAACACCATTTCTAAAGTATTTTTAGGAGCTATGGCATTACTGTGGCAATGACCAGTTATTATAGAGCTTCTGAATTATGATTTTGTAATGGCTTCTATTTCCGTTTAAACTTTATAGATATATTTTAATTAGAAACAAGGCAGGTATACAATTGTACACTGACAAGTTGGAAGTTACGAACATCTATATCTAACAGCTTGAAAAGCTAATATTATCAAATCAAAAGTACATGAATTGATGAAAGTGAAATTCCCCAAACCACTCATATTAATAATAACTTTAAAAATATATATATTGTACATACTATATTTTAAACGATACGATAAAATAAAATTCATTTGTGTTTCTCCTGCTCTACTTGCATACCTTATGAACATTACCTTTGGGGTGAAGATCTGGAAAAAAGATCAAGACTCATTTTTTTTTTTTTTTTTTTTTTCACTTTTTTTTTTTTTTTAATTAGTTTCTGCTTTATAACAAAGTGAATCAGTCATACATATACATCTGTTCCCACATCCCTTCCCTCATGCATCTCCCTCCCTCCCACCCTCCCCATCCCACCCCTCCAGGCGGTCACATAGCACCAAGCTGATCTCCCTGTGCTCTGCGGCTGCTTCCCACTATCTATCTACCTTACGTTTGGTAGTGTATATATGTCCATGCCTCTCTTTCGCTTTGTCACAGCTTACCCTTCATTTTTTATTTTTATTTTTTTGCAGTATGCGGGCCTCTCACTGTTGTGGCCTCTCCCATTGTGGAACACAGGCTCCGGACGCGCAGGCTCAGCGGCCACGGCTCACAGGCCCAGCTGCTCCACGGCATGTGGGATCTTCCCGGACCTGGGCACAAACCTGTGTCCCCTGCATCGGCAGGCAGACTCTCAACCACTGTGCCACCAGGGAAGCCCAAGACTCATTTTTAAAAAAGTGTAACTACTGAATAATTGGCTCTATCTATTTCTTTTTCTTGTAACATTACAATTTCTGAGATCTTTAAATGCCTCATTTCATTACGTTTGTAAGATGCTTATTAGAACTCTCCCCTTGAAAGCTCTAGTAACAATTATTTTTTCTATTTCCTCAACTTTATTTTTCTCAAAATCTGGGTACCCCCATGTGTACTATCTGCCAAATTTTTTTTTTTTTTTTTGCGGTACGCAGGCCTCTCACTGTTGTGGCCTCTCCCGTTGCGGACCACAGGCTCCGGACGCGCAGGCCCAGCAGCCATGGCTCACGGGCCCAGCTGCTCCGCAGCATATGGGATCCTCCCAGACCGGGGCACGAACCCATATCCCCTGCATCGGCAGGCGGACTCTCAACCACTGCGCCACCAGGGAGGCCCCAAATATTTTAAAGTAAGAAGAATTTTTTTGGGGTGGGGGCTTTATTTATTTATTTATTTTCTAAACATCTTTATTGGAGTATAATTGCTTTACAATGGTGTGTTAGCTTCTTCTATATAACAAAGTGAATCAGCTATACATATGCATATATCCCCATATCTCCTCCCTCTTGCGTCTCCCTCCCACCCTCCCTATTCCACCCCTCTAGGTGGTCACAAAGCACCAAGCTGATCTCCCTGTGCTATGTGGCTGCTTCCCACTAGCTATCTATTTTACATTTGGTAGTGTACCTATGTCCATGCCACTCTCTCACTTCGTCCCAGCTTACCCTTCCCCCTCCCAGTGTCCTCAAGTCCATTCTCTACGACTGTGTCTTTATTCCTGGTCTGGCCCCTAGGTTCTTCAGTACCAATTTTTTTTTTTTTTTTAGATTCTATATATATGTGTTAGCATACGGTATTTGTTTTTCTCTTTCTGACTTACTTCACCTGTATGACAGACTCTAGGTCCATCCACCTCACTACAAATAACTCAATTTCGTTTCTTTTTATGGCTGAGTAATATTCCATTGTATATATGTGCCACATCTTCTTTATCCATTCATCTGTTGATGGACACTTAGGTTGCTTCCATGTCCTGGCTATTGTAAACACAGCTTCAATGAACACTGTGGTACATGACTCTTTTTGAATTATGGTTTTCTCAGGGTATATGCCCAGTAGTGGGATTGCTGGGTCGTATGGTAGTTCTATTTTTAGTTTTCTGAGGAAGCTCCATACTGCTCTCCATAGTGGCTGTATCAATTTACATTCCCACCAAAAGGGCAAGAGGGTTCCCTTTTCTCCACACCCTCTCCAGCATTTACTGTTTGTAGATTTTTTGATGATGGCCATTCTGACTTGTGTGCGGTGATACCTCATTGTAGTTTTGATTAGCATTTCTCTAATTATTAGTGGTGTTGAGTATCCTTTCATGTGTTGGCAATCTGTATGTCTTCTTTGGAGAAATGTCTATTTAGGCCCATCTTTGGACTGGGTTGTTTGCTTTTTTGATATTTAGCTGCATGAGCTGCTTGTATATTTTGGAGATTAATCCTTTGTCAGTTTCTTCATTTGCAAATATTTTCTCCTATTCTGAGGGTTGTCTTTTAGTCTTGTTTATGGTTTCCTTTGCTGTGCAAAAGCTTTTAAGTTTCATTAGGTCCCATTTGTTTAATTTTGGTTTTATTTCCATTTCTCTAGGAGGTGGGTCAAAAAGGATCTTGCTGTGATTTATGTCATGGAGTGTTCTGCCTATGTTTTCCTGTAAGAGTTTTATAGTGTCTGGTCTTACATTTAGGTCTTTAATCCACTTTGAGTTTATTTTTGTGTATGGTGTTAGGGAGTGTTCTATTTTCACTCTTTTACATATAGTTGTCCAGTTTTCCCAGCACCACTTATTGAAGAGGCTGTCTTTTCTCCATTGTATATTCTTGCCTCCTTTATCAAAGATAAGGTGACCATATGTGTGTGGGTTTTTCTCTGGGCTTTCTATCCTGTTCCATTGATCTGTATTTCTGTTTTTGTGCCAGTACCATACTGTCTTGATTACTGTAGCTTTGCAGTATAGTCTGAAGTCTGGGAGCCTGATTCCTCCAGCTCCATTTTTCTTTCTCAAGATTGCTTTGGCTATTCATGGTCTTTCATGTCTCCATACAAATTTTAAGATTTTTTTGTTCTGGTTCTGTAAAATACGCCACTGGTAATTTGCTAGGGATTGCACTGAATCTGTAGATTGCTTTGGGTAGTATAGTCATTTTCATAATATTGATTCTTCCAATCCAAGAACATGGTATATCTCTCCATCTGTTTGTATCACCCTTAATTTCTGTCATCAGTGTCTTACAGTTTTCTACATACAGGTCTTTTGTCCCCTTATGTAGGTTTATTCCTAGGTATTTTATTCTCTTTGTTGTAGTGGTAAATGGGAGTGTTTCCTTAATTTCTCTTCCAGATTTTTCATCATTAGTGTATAGGAATGCAAGAAATTTCTATGCATTAATTTTGTATCCTGATACCAAATTCATTGATTAGCTCTAGTAGTTTTCTGGTAGCATCTTTAGGATTCTCTATGTATGGTATCATGTCATCTGCAAACAGTGACAGTTTTACTCCTTCTTTTCTGATTTGGATTCCTTTTATTTCTTTTTCTTCTCTGATTACGGTGGCTAAAACTTCCAAAACTATGTTGAATAGTAGTGGTGAGAGTGGGCAACCTTGTCTTGTTCCTGATCTTAGTGGAAATGGTTTCAGTTTTTCACCATTGAGAAGGATGTTGGCTGTGAGTTTGTCATATATGGCCTTTATCATTTTGAGGTAAGTTTCTCTGCCTACTTTCTGGAGGGTTTTTTTATCATAAATGGGTTTTGAATTTTGTAGAAAGCTTTTTCTGCATCTATTGAGATGATCATATGGTTTTTCTCCTTCAGTCTGTTAATATGGTTTATCATATTGATTGATTTGCAAATACTGAAGAATCCTTGCATCCCTGGGATAAACCCCACTTGATCATAGTGTATGATCCTTTTAATGTGCTGTTGGATTCTGTTTGCTAGTATTTTGTTGAGGATTTTTGCATCTATGTTCATCAGTGTTATTGGCCTGTAGTTTTCTTTCTTTGTGACATCTTTGCCTGGTTTTGGTGTCAGGGTGATGGTGGCCTTGTAGAATGAGTTTGGGAGTGTTCCTCCCTCTGCTATATTTTGGAAGAGTTTGAGAAGGATAGGTGTTAGTTCTTCTCTAAATGTTTGATAGAATTCGCCTGTGAAGCCATTTTCTCCTGGGCTTTTGTTGGAAGATTTTTAATCACAGTTTTAATTTCAGTGCTTGTGATTGGTCTGTTTATATTTTCTATTTCTTCCTGGTTCAGTCTCGGAAGGTTGTGCTTTTATAAGAATTTGTCCATTTCTTCCAGGTTGTCCATTTTATTGGCATAGAGTTGCTTGTAGTAATCTCTCATGATCCTTTGTATTTCTGCAGTGTTAGTTATTACCTCTCTTTTTTCATTTCTAATTCTATTGATTTGAGTCTTCTCCCTTATTTTCTTGATGAGCATGGCTAATGGTTTATCAATTTTGTTTATCTTCTTAAAGAACCACCTTTTAGTTTTATTGATCTTTGCTATCATTTCCTTCATTTATTTCTGATCTGATCTTTATGATTTCTTTCCTTCTGCTAACTTTGGGTTTTTTTTTTGTTTTTCTTTCTCTAATTGCTTTAGGTGTAAGGTTAGGTTTTTTATTTGAGATGTTTCTTGTTTCTTGAGGTTGAATTGTATTGCTATAAACTTCCCTCTTAGAACTGCCTTTGCTGCATCCCATATGTTTTGGGTTGTCGTTTTCATTGTCATTTGCTTCTAGGAATTTTTAAATTTCCTCTTTGATTTCTTCAGTGATCTCTTGGTTATTTAGTAGTGTATTGTTTAGCCTCCATGTGTTTGTATTTTTTACAGATTTTTTTCTTGTAATTGATACCTAGTCTCATAGCATTGTGGTAGTAAAAGATACTTGATATGATTTCGATTTTCTTAAATTTGCCAGGGCTTGATTTGTGACCCAAGATATGATCCATCCTGGAGAATGTTTCATGAGCACTTGAGAAGAAAGTGTAATCTGCTGTTTCCGGATGGAATGTCCTATAAATATCAATTAAGTCCATCTTGTTTAATGTATCATTTAAAGCTTATGTTTACTTATTTATTTTCATTTTGGATGATCTGTCCATTGGTGAAAGTGGGGTGTTAAAGTCCCCTACTATTATTATGTTACTGTCGATTTCCTGTTTTATGGCTGTTAGCATTTGCCTTATGTATTGAGGTGCTCCTATGTTGGGTGCATAAATATCTACAATTGTTATATCTTCTTCTTGGATTGTCCCCTTGATCATTATGTAGTGTCCTTCTTTGTCTCTTGTAATAGTCTTTATTTTAAAATCTATTTTGTCTGATATGAGAATTGCTACTGCAGCTTTCTTTTGATTTCCATTTGCATGGAATATATTTTTCCATCCCCTCACTTTCAGTCTGTATGTGTCCCTAGTTCTGAAGTGGGTCTCTTGTAGACAGCATATGTATGGGTTTTGTTTTTGTATCCATTCAGCCAGTCTATGTCTTTTGGTTGGAGCATTTAATCCATTTCCATTTAAGGTAGTTATCGATATGTATGTTCCTATTCCCATTTTCTTAATTGTTTTGGGTTATTGTAGGTCTTTTCCTTCTCTTGTGTTTCCTGCCTAGAGAAGTTCCTTTAGCGTTTGTTGTAGAGCTGGTCTGGTGGTGCTGAATTCTCTTAGCTTTTGCTTGTCTATAAAGGTTTTAATTTCTGTCGAATCTTAATGAGATCCTTGCTGGGTAGGGTAATCTTGGTTGTAGTTTTTTCCCTTTCATCACTTTAAATATGTCCTGCCACTCCCTTCTGGCTTGCAGAGTTTCTGCTGACAGATCAGCTGTTAACCTTATGGGGATTCCCTTGTATGTTAATTGTTGCTTTTCCCTTGCTGCTTTTAGTATTTTTTCTTTGTATTTAATTTTTCATAGTTTGATTAATATCTGTCTTGGCGTGTTTCTCCTTGGATTTAGCCTGTGTAGGACTCTCTGTGCTTTCTGGACTTGATTGACTATTTCCTTACCCATATTAGGGAAGTTTTCAACTATAATCTCTTCAAATATTTTCTCAGTCCCTTTCTTTTTCTCTTCTTCTTCTGGGACCCCTATAATTCAAATGTTGGTGTGTATTTTGTTGTCCCAGAGGTCTCTGAGATTGTCCTCAATTCTTTTCATTCTTTTCTTTATTCTGCTCTGCAGTAGTTATTTCCACTATTTTATCTTCCAGGTCACTTATGTGTTCTTCTGCCTCAGTTATTCTGCTACTGATTCCTTCTAGAGAATTTTTAATTTCATTTATTGTGTTGTTTATCACTGTTTGTTTGCTCTTTAGGCCTTCTAGGTCCTTGTTAAACGTTTCTTGTATTTTCTCCATTCTATTTCCAAGATTTTGATCATCTTTACTGTCATTACTCTGAATTCTTTTTCAGGTAGACTGCCTATTTCCTCTTCATTTGTTTGGTCTGGTGGGTTTTCACCTTGCTCCTTCATCTGTTGTGTATTTCTCTGTCTTCTCATTTTGCTTAACTTACTGTGTTTGGGGTCTCCTTTTTGCAGGTTGCAGGTTTGTATTTCCCGTTGTTTTTGGTGTTTGCTCCCAGTGGGTGAAGTTGGTTTCATTGGTTGTGTAGGCCTGCTGGTGGAGAGGACTGGTGCCTGTGTTCTGGTGGATGAGGGTGGATCTTGTCTTTCTGGTGGGCAGGACTGTGTCCGGTGGTGTGTTTTGGGGTGTCTGTGAACTTATTATGATTTTAGGCAGCCTCTGTGCTATTGGGTGGCGTTGTGTTCCTGTCTTGCTAGTTGTTCGGCATAGGGTGTCTAGCACTGTAGCTTGCTGGTCGTTGAGTGGAGCTGGGTCTTAGCGCTGAGATGGAAATCTCTGGAAGAGCTTTCACCATTTGATATTATATGGGGCTGGGAGGTCTCTGGTGGACCAATGTCCTGAACTGGGCTCTCCCACCTTATAGGCTGAGGCCTGACACCCGGCTAGAGCACCAAGACCATGTCAGCCACTCGGCTCAGAAGAAAAGGGAGAAAAAATAAAAGAAAGAAAGAAAGAAAAAATAAATAAATAAAATAGTTATTAAAATAGAAAAAAATTATTAAAAATAAAAACATTAAAAAGTAATTTTAAAAAAGAGAGAAAGAAGAGAGCAACCAAACCAAAAAACAAATCCACCAACGATAACAAGTGCTAAAAACTATACAAAAAAAAAAAAAAAGGACATTCAGAACCCTAGGACAAATGGCAAAAGAAAAACTATACAGACAAAATCACACAAAGAAGCATACACATACACACTCACAAAAAGAGGAAAAAGAAAAAATATATAAATATATATTTTAAAAAAAGGAAGCGAGCAACCAAATCAATAAACAAATCTACCAACGATAATAAGCTCTAAATACTAAACTAAGATAAACATAAAACCAGAAACAAATTAGATGCAGAAGGTAAACCCCAAGTCTACAGTTGCTCCCAAAGTCCACCACCTCAATTTTGGGATGATCCTTTGTCTATTCAGGTATTCCACAGATGCAGGGTACATCAAGTTGACTGTGGAGATTTAATCCACTGCTCTTGAGGCTGCTGGGACAGATTTCCCTTTCTCTGCTTTGTTCGCACAGCTCCTGGGGTTCAGCTTTGGATGTGGCCCTGCCTCTGCGTGTAGGTGACCTGAGGGTGCCTTTTGGGAAGTCTGAGGTCTTCTGCCAGCGTTCAGTACGTGTTCTGTAGGAGTTGTTCCACATGTAGATGTAGTTTTGATGTATTTGTGGGGAGGAAGGTGATCTCCATGTCTTACTCCTCTGCCATCTTGAAGGCGCCCCGCAAGAAGAATGTTAAGAACATCGTTTCTAGAGAAAGGGTCTTGTTAGGTTTTCATATCACACAGCAATCTCTCACATATTGCTGTGCACAGAGTAGTTACTCAAGAAGTTTGTTGTGTTGAATCACACTGAGTAATATAATATATGGTAAAACATCATTACAATAGGACTAGCCCAAACTTCATTGAAAAATCAGAGCTATGGTGTAAGAAAAGTGATTAATAGTCTATCACATATAATTGAAAGTAACTTTCCTGTCAGATATGTTGTGTAACTAAGTCTCTCCACTCACTCAAGGGTGGGCATTTACTGGATGTCCTCTCTGTGCCAGGCACCGTGCTAGGCTCTGTGCACAGAAAGGTGGACAAGACAAAATGCTTCCCTTGCAGCCACTCACAGCCTCATGGAGACAGCCAACCAGAGAATGGACAGTTACAAAACGATGTGACACGGACTCTGACAGGTCCAGATTTTCTTTCCATCTCATTCCTTTCTTTTGACTGCCAAGTTGATGGGGGTGTCTTGGTAAGGTAGAATAAAGACGCAAAGGCTTTATCAGGATAATAATTAGCAAGAGGGGGGTTCATTTGTCTTAAAGGAAGAACCTGAAAGATTCAGGTTCAGGTTCCCCTGAGCATGAAAAACTATCCTGGCCTCAGAGAACTTGAGTGTACTCCTCAAGGATGGGGGCACTCAGCAATGGAGCCCTGACCCTGGGGAGAGGCAGGATGGGGTAGAGAAGACCAGCAAAGGGGGAGGGGATGCAGTGTAGACGCGAGGAGGAAAGGGACTCCTGGATTTCCACATGGGTGGATTCTGCATGGAATGACATGGTGGGAAAAATAAAGAAATACCATCAGTGTCCACAAGTGAGACTGATACCCTCTTAGATGTTGGGGCATGAATGATGGTTACTGCTGTAGTGGAGGTGTGCTCAGTGTCCCACAGGTACCCATGGGATGAGGAAAGGAGAGGTTGCCTAGGTCAGGCTACACAGCAGATGTGGAGAGGGTGACAGAGGTAGGAGAAAATGGTTTAAAATCTGAAAACTGTTCAGTAAGGCTCGAGAACTGACCACATGTCCATAGAAGCTGACCCCATTGCACAACTTTCTTATTAAATGACAATCAGTCAATTACCATGATTGTTCTTACCCTCAACAGACTTGGGGGGCAGGAAGTACAGCTCAGTGCTGAGCAGAAGATGCTCCCTTTGAGGATGAAGAAAAAAAGAGAGGGTGGGCTGAGCTGTCCTCCTCGGGGATAGAGCCCACAGGTGACAGAGATTTGTAATAGTCATCTTCCCCATCAAGCACTTTGATTTGGCTGCAACAAAGGAAAGAGTTTCAGCAGCAGAAGAAAACAAGTACAGCAGTCATCAATGGGGCAGCTTAAGTTGTGTGAGTACTTGGAACAGGGTTGGGCCCCAACACTGAGTTGGGGGGGCAGCTTATGGTACCTCAGGGTCCCCCAGCCCAGAGGAACTGGCGTCTGACCCACAAAGCCTTTCACATCTAGGTCACACTCTAATAATGGGCCCAATTTAGTGGTATCTGAAAACTGTAATCATATTGCAACTTAATTTATGTGAATTAACTTGTCTGGTTCCCTCTAGATGAGAAAGTTCCCTTCCTGATCTTCTTTAGTTCTCAGACTAGTACCATTACCTACCTCACTCCTATTCTTTTTTTTTTTTTTTTTTAACATCTGCACCTTTTTTTTTTAACATCTTTATTGGAGTATAATTGCTTTATTGGAGTATAATTCCTTTTTTTAACATCTTTATTGGAGTATAATTGCTTTACATCTGCACCTTTTTTTTAACATCTTTATTGGAGTATAATTGCTTATAATTGGTGTGTTAGTTTCTGCTTTATAGCAAAGTGAATCAGTTATACATATACATACGTCCCCATATCTCTTCCCTCGTGTCTCCCTCCCTCCCACCCTCCCTATCCCACCCCTCTAGGTGGTCACAAAGCACCGAGCTGATCTCCCTGTGCTATGCAGCTGCTTCCCACTAGCTATCTATTTTACATTTGGTAGTGTTTATATGTCCATGCCACTCTCTCAGTTTGTATGACAGACTCTAGGTCCATCCACCTCACTACAAATAACTCAATTTCGTTTCTTTTTATGGCTGAGTAATATTCCATTGTATATATGTGCCACATCTTCTTTATCCATTCATCTGTCAATAGACACTTAGGTTGCTTCCATGTCCTGGCTATTGTAAATACAGCTGCAATGAACACATGACTCTTTTTTTTTTTTTTCTGTGGTACGTGGGCCTCTCCCTGTTGTGGCCTCTCCCGTTGGAGAGCACAGGCTCCGGACGCTCAGGCTCAGTGGCCATGGCTCACGGGCCCAGCCGCTCCGCGGCATGTGGGATCTTCCCAGACCAGGGCACGAACCCATGTCCCCTGCATCGGCAGGTGGACTCTCAACCACTGCGCCACCAGGGAAGCCCACATGACTCTTTTTGAATTATGGTTTTCTCAGGGTATATGCCCAGTAGTGGGATTGCTGGGTTGTATGGTAGTTCTATTTTTAACTTTTTAAGGAACCTCCATACTGTTCTCTATAGTGGCTGTATCAATTTACATTCCTACCAACAGAGCAAGAGGGTTCCCTGTTCTCCACACCCTCTCCAGCATTTATTGTTTGTAGATTTTTTGATGATGGCCATTCTGACCGGTCACTCCTATTCTTAATCGAGATGCTAACAAGCAAATCAGCCACAAACTCCGCAGTGTCCCTGGCTAACCATAGGGGGAAATTCTCCTTTGTGTACCTTTAAGGCCCACGGGTAGGGGAACGTGGGAGAAGGGGACTATTTGCACTGCATGGAGTGCTCTGATTTGTGGGAGAGTTTTATACAGCCTGATACATGTCTCAAATTATGAGGACAGTACAATTTCCTGAGATAATTATGAAAAATAACACTTGCCTTTTGGTGGCAATTTCAGTATTTTCAGACAGAATAGATTCAAGTTTTGTATACTTGCTACTGTGAAAAGTAGTTTCTAGTGTCAATAATAGTGGTGATATCCCCACTGAATATTTTTAGAAGCCTCTCTGGAAAGTTTTGCATTTTCTATAATATCACAAAGGACCCCTTCTGTTTACAGTTGCTTAGAACTAAGAAGACAGATATTTACCCAAGTTTTCTTGGCTTCCTCTTGCTCCCTTGATATTCTAGAGTTCCCTGTGGAGAGGGCCAAGAACACACAGTCAAAGGAAAGCAGCAAGTCGTTAATTTTTAATTCAAAGTGATTTTGTGTTGAATGCAAGCAGATGCTGATAATATCAGAAGTCACAGCATAATTTTTTTGATCAAAGGGCTCAAGTGAGCCTGATGAAGCATGCATCTTGCTCGTCTTTGATAAACCACATCAATTATTCACCGTGAAGGCAGACATCCTGACATGAAAGCAACAGATAAAGGGCCTAAGCACATGTTCAAGAGGAGAGTATAAGAGAGTGGGGGCGGGGCTGGAGGGGCTGGAACAGGTATTAATAACAGAATTATTAACTGGAAACAAAGCCAGTGAAACAGCTTTATGGCCACTTTGAACTCACATTTAACTGGTTATAGTACATGGTGTCCTCAGGACTACTCAACATTTTGGGCTGCTGACATCTTCGGTGAGGTGTTCGCTGCTTCTGTGCAAGACCATTTTCTGAATCTGCAACAGGATAGCAAAACTTTACTGTAAAGCATCTGAGGTTTTGGGAAAACTGAGTGTAAAATTGCTCATCACATAAATGCACATAGCAGAAACCCTGTCCTGTTTTAACGGGCACGTTAGAGCTTTGCTAATATTAGGAGAAATATCATGCTAAACACACACACACACACACACACACACACACACACGGATTGCTAAGTGTAAACAAGGGCAGCTGTCGGGGACTTTGCCTTCATCTTTCTTATCTGAGTCAGCAGTCAAGAGTGAAGGAAAGAAAATTGGTTTGTCCATGCTGGTGAGGTAGAGGTTGGTCGTCAGTCTTTGTAGAGTAGAGAATGCCCTCTTGGTGAGATAACTCAGTTAAGGCAATGAAGGCAATCTGGGGCAGTTTGCACCACATCCTACAGTGAGAGTTCAAAGACATCTGGAGCACACACACTCTTGAGAAGCAAACCTTTTGGTGGGATACATTTTGGGGGGATACATTTTGGAGGGCAAATGGCTTGAGCTAGTATTTTCTGAAATGCTTTGAACAATACCACTGATCCATGCAGTCTCTGGAGGTAGTGTAAAGGAGAAGGGGAAAGGATGATTTCATGATTTCACGGAGCAGCCTCTCTGTGTTAGTCCTGATTTTGGAACCCTGGACCAAGAGTGTACTAGAAATTAAGAAACCACAGGTCCAACAAAGTCATGATTTATTTCCCTTCCAAGCAGATGATTTTCATGAAATCTGTTGTCCTTTTGGCACTATATCTGAATCAGGATTCAGCAGTTCTAACTTCTTGCCAACACACACGCGTGCACGCGCGCGCGTGCCTGCATGCACGCATACACAGCCGCCATAAAATACTGCTCATGAATGTCATGGTTTGGAGAAGACATATCACTTTCTTGGACCAAGGGTATACCATAAACTAATTATTTATAAAAAAGAGTTGGAGCTTTGTATTTGGAAACATAGATTGATTTCATTAGCGATTCCTACTATACAAGGAAATTCTGGGGGAATTTTCTAAGTGAAGAATGACTCAGCAAGGACCATAATGAATAGTGAATTATCAATTTCCTAAGTATGAAGTTTTGCATCTTTTTTTTTTTTGAATTGGAACATATCTATGTTTGAACAAGACTATTAGAACCATACAGGACTTTAGGAACCATCCATTCTAAATACCCATTTTTTCACAAAAGGAAAAAATGAATGACACACCCCAGTTTAAGTGGCAGAGCGGGGACCCAACCCTAGATCTCTTACCTCCTGTTCTAGCAGTTAAAAAAAAAACTACAGCGTATTGTCTTTCTTAATAAAAAATTGTTTTAAAAAGTCAAATTTAAGTAAAAGCTCCATGAAAAAATATTAATTAGCACAGCCATATGATGGTGCTTGCAGAAGGTTCCAGTAACCTTAACAGACATCCCTGTCCACATCTTCAGGAACTGCGCAGAGAAGAGGATTCCAACCTCTTGTACTGGCATCATCCTCAGAGTACAAGGAATCCAGAATTGATAAGGGTACTTTCTGATAGTTCCAACATACCTACCTCCATACGCTTTATGAAGTTTATATTCTGTAATATGGTAGAACATGAGGTTCTTTTATGTTATCTCCTCTGATTCATAGATTAATGAACAGAAACATCTGGAGTTAAGGTTGCTGGTGTGAGCATGCACTGGAGATCTGACATCTACTCCCTCTTAGACTTTCTACTATTACAGGAATTCCAAACTTGACAACTCAAAAGACTGATTCTTAAATAGTTTTGGGGTTCAGCTGACGTTCAGCCCCATTCAGTTGGACTTTATGTAAAGTTTACAATTGATCAGAAGCTTTTATTTTATATTCTCAACTGGGAATGCTTACTAAAAGACGTGGTTCTCAACTTTTGCTCTTGATGAACTTGCTGTTTCATAGTTGGGTGTTCTTTTCCTGATTCTTAGAAAGAATTCAGTTATTGGATTGAATTTTACCTATTTTAACATTTCCCATAAATTAAGACAAACTGTTGGTATCTGGTGGTATCTATACCATACTAGAATCTAATGTAAGCTGGTGTCTGATTTAGCATCAATTTTTTTTTTTTGCGGTGCACAGGCCTCTCACTGTTGTGGCCTCTCCCGTTGCGGAGCACAGGCTCCGGATGCGCAGGCTCAGCGACCATGGCTCATGGGCCCAGCCGCTCCGCGGCATGTGGGATCTTCCCGGACCGGGGCACGAACCCGCGTCCCCTGCATCAGCAGGCGGACTCTCAACCTCTGCGCCACCAGGGAAGCCCTAGCATCAAATTTTAATTTTCATTATTTTAACTTTAATATCTCCATATTTCATGATGTTTTGCTAGAAGTGCCACAACTTCCAGGTGCTTTGTCATTGGAACAAATCTGAGTATTACTGATATATGATCGATCACAAGCAACCAAATAAATAATTGGGAAATGAATCATCATTCAATTACTGCTGTTGGAACAACTGGATAGCAATATGCAAAAAATGTAACTTAAATATACACCTTATAAAACTTATTCTATATGTAAGGAAATTTGCTCAGTATTGTAGGGAAGACAAAAAGAAAAAAGACAAGGTCCCTGCCTTCAGTCTAATAGAGGACAGTGAGTCTTAAGAGGTTAAGTGACTTGCCTAAGGCCATAGCTATTGCTGTTGGACCCAAATTAATTTTTTTTTATTCTAAATCTTTTACTTTTCTCAATATACTTCTTGATTCTCACCAGCCACAATAAATTCCAGATGAGCTATATAGTTAAACATTTTAAACATTCCCATAAAAACTTTAGAAGGAAATGAAGTAGACTATATATCTTAAATGTGGAAGAAGATATTAGGGACAAGGATGGGTTCAATTATACTAAAGTAAAATATTCTATATGATGGACAGTAACAAAACCTTAAGATGAAAGAAAGTGCAACAGAAAGATAAAAACAAATTTAAAAATATAGACACAAAAGTCTATTATCCATAATGTGGAAAGGCTGAGGCAAGAGAAAGATGGAGAAATATTTATACATGTTGAAATACAATTATGATATGAGATATTGAAAAACATTCAGCCACCTTGACAAAGAGCTTCAACTAAAACAATTACTACTGTCTTTCTATTAATTAGGATAAATAAAAAAGTAAAAAGACAATGTGGGATAGGCCCCAGGTGCACAGATGAGTCCATAGGCTCCACTTCTCCTGAAGTTACCTGACAATAGATAACAAGAGCTAAGCAACTTGTTCCAAGGAACATGTCCCAACAAAGTAAATCAAAAGAGAAAAAAATACCATTTGTATGAAGATGGATATAATACTTTAACAGAAAAAAGCTGGAAACAATACTTACATTAACAGAAAAAAAGCTAGAAACATGATAAATATTTGATAATTGGGGACAAGTTAACTCTGAGATATAAATATGATGTCATACCATGAAGGCACCAATGAGGATAAATATGGGTATGATACTGATAGATGAAAATTCAGAAAAAGAAGCAAATACAAAATAACATATGGCACACTGATTAAATCTAAATATGTGTGCACTTTGAGAAGTTTGTCATGATTTTTTTCCCTTAAAAATTTAAAAATAAAAAATGAATGAGGTATGTAGGACAAAAATTATGATTTCTTTCAATATATAAAGAAACTATAGGTAAGAAAGGCTAAATCTGTAAGTGGCAGAGTGGAAGCTTAACCCCTGTCTTTTGACTCTTGAGCCAGTCAGTTTGCTCATAGGAGATACAAAACAATAGGGTTATCTGGCACTTTCCTAGTTCATTTGACTAGTTTATGTAGATAAGCTGGGCAGTTCAAGTTTGAAGATATACATTAGAATATGAGTTATTACTTTGAAGACAATGATGTTCATATTGTGTAAGTAGCCAACTTGCGTTTCACATAAATATTTGTGAAGCCAAGCCAAATTCTCCAGTTTGTAATACTCTGGGTGCTACCTACCTATTGTGCTTTTTAAAAGTATATCATATCATGAATACCAGTTTGAACTTAACATAGGTTCTCTTTCCTTTCAGGAATCCCTGTACATTTCTTTTCCCCCTGCACTTTTTGATTTCATAGTTGAGACCTTGAATACACCGTTCTCTTCTGAGTTGTCACAGAACTCTATAATAAACTGGAGATAAATCTGTCAGAAAATGGAAGAAATATGGAGAGAGTTTCAAGAGCACCAGGAAATGCATACTCCTTATTCCCTAATTCCAGATCATTGTGTGGCGGCACAATTGGTCAAGTCCTTGGTGAGAGACAAATGGCTGAATTTAGTTGATAGCTTTGTTCCGTAACTTTAAACAACTGGTTTGGAAATTTAATATTTCAATTTTCCATATTGAACACGCAGGTATATCCAAACTAGAGTTGTCAGATCAAGTACAGGGTACCCAGTTAAATTTGAATTTCAGATAAACAACCAATACCTTCCGAGTGTAAGTATATATTCAGAACATACTTATATTAAAATGTGATTGGTTATTTATCTGAAATTCAGATCTAGCCAGGTGTACTTTTTCCCCCCTAAATCTGGCAACCCTAATTCAAACACCATTTTAAGTTACAAATGAGGCTTTTTGTTTTCTCTCAGGGTCTCAGAGATGAAGAAGGAAATGACTTCCTTTACTCTATTTGACTTGCTGAGTTACAGCTATTTTGGCCACAAATGCTCTTGCCTAACATTGTCCCCTAACACTTAGTTTCACTTACCAGCACCCATTACAGATGTGCCACTTCTGGTAAATTTCCTAGCTGGGCTTGCAGCGGGGCAAGGACAACCACAGGGACGGCAGGATGGCACATGCAGCCCAAATATTCCCCATCCTGGGTGGGACAGTATGAATTCCAGGTCCCTGAGGAGTGGACAGGCAGTGAGCAGGGTTCTTGGGAGAGGGCATACTGGGAGAGCCATAGTCTTTGCACCGTCCTTGAGGGCCTCTGCAGACATGGATACTTTCTGAGCAGTATGACTGCTGATCTGATTGCCATTTTGTGGATGAGGCATTCCGAGGATCACTTGCCAAGTAAAACATCCCCCTGAGCCCTTGAGGCAAACAGAGTGTTCAGCGTTCTAGATTTACAGATGGCAAATCCTGTATAGAGTTACGAGATACACCCAACTTAGGGTCATTTTCTTCACACTACAGTTGATGTTCAGCTTTTTAAAATACCAGTGCTCAGATCAGGACCTTGATAGATCGATCTGTCTGTCTGTCTATCTATCTATCATATATATATATATATATATATATATATATATATATATATATATATATGACACGTATTTTACCTCCTTAGGTGGTTCTAATGTGCAGCCATGCCTTGAGAGACAAGGTACTAGACCATCTTAAATCTTCCCTTCCCAATAAGAACCACACTGGCAGAAAGTCTGCAATAATCTGCACTACCTTAAAGACGCAGTCTTTGGAAAATTATGGAATTAGGGTTGCCAGATTTAGGGAAAAAAAAGGACACTGAGCTAGATTTGAATTTCAGATAAACAACCAGTGTGTTGTAAAGCATTTGCTCCTGATCTGCTGAGGCATGGGCTATGTCAGGGATGCTCAGAGCCTTGACAGGGAATAGAAGGGGAGAAATTATGTCTGGTAGCTGAAATTTTCAATTTTAAGTTATGACATGGAGGATGATAACCTCTGTGGTTAGGCTCCTTGCTTTTATATCTAAGGGGTCTGAAGCCCAGGGAGCTTGGGGCCCTCTGCTGGTCTCCCCTCACAGCCTAGCCTTGGACTCAGGTCTTTTGATTCAAACCTCAAGGCCCAGGCCATGGCCTCTATTACGATGCTTTTTCTTTAAATGAGACGTTCTTATAAGTTTTCACCTTACCACATCTAACTTCAGGAGGGACGAAGGAATTCAGTAGGCTTTTGTAAAACACACACACAACCAGAAAGAGAGATTTCTCCTGGGGTGCATGTAATTCAGATCTTCCTTTCTAAGATGAAAGGAAAGCTACAAATTTTCCCAGTTGCCATGTTATGTCATGAACAATCTTCTTCAAAATTGCAAAATTGCTACAAAGAAAACATCCCTGAGTTAAATTAGTGCCTGTGGAAGATGGTGGAGTTATAAATTTTCTATATGGAATTCTCCCCTTATTAGTTAGGGAAGTGGTAATAACTTCTGCTGAAACGATTTCACAGCTCAGGTCCTGGCACACACTCAACAAACAATGAATGAATGAATGAATGAATGAATGGTTACTATTCATTATTCTTGTTAAGGACTGTTGTATCTCTGTGGTCCACTCTTTGTTTCTGTCAATTGGAATATTATTGCCAAGGACTTTCTTATCCTGGAACATCTCTGGGGAACCTTAGTCTACCAAGGAGGGGGATGAAATTGGCCTTTTAAAAACAAGGTTCATTAAGTATTTTTTTCTTAATATTCTTTCAATATTTTTTCTAGGAATATGTATTCACTTTTTTAGCCAAAAAAAACAAAACCAAAACTTAATCATTCATCTAATTTGTTACTACTTTTCCCCACACTTAACAATAAAGTCATAAATGTTTTCCCATGATTTAATCTACTTTAAAAATAGTATTATACTTCTAGAGTTACATTTTTTAAAGTAATGAATGAACATGATGTTCAAATAAGTTAAGCAGTGAAAAAAAAAAAAAACCCAATCCCATTCCCATAATAGTAGCAAATGATGGAACAAGTTTCTTATCTGTCTTCCAGTTTAGTCTAAATGGCATCATTTCTAATAGTTGCATGCTATTTCATTTTATGAATGAACCGTGATTAACTTATACAATTTCCTGTTTTGGGCATGGAAGTTGTTTCCAATGTTTTTCTCTAATAAACAATGCTGTGAAGAACATACTTATAGTTTGATCTTTGATAATTCACATTATTTTCTTAGGATAAATCCCTAGAAGTGGAATTACTGGCCGAAGACTATACATATTTTAAAAACTTAAAATTTTATTTCCAATTGCCTTCTAGGAAGTGGGTGGTAAAATATACTTCTACCACCTGTACCTGAGATTACCTGTTTTTGAAGGCCTTCACCAGCATGGGTCAGCATCTTTAAGAAAAAGCCTGACAATTCAATAGGTGAAAAAATGGCACGTCATTTGTTTTGATTTGCATTTCATTGATTACTTGAGAGGGTAAGTGCCCTTCCTTTCCCCCTTCCCATGTTATTAGCCATTTGTGTTTCAGGATTCCTCTTGAGTTGGAAGCAGCAGCAAAGTTCAAAGGTCCTGGCTGGACCTAAAAAGGATGGAACTAGTTGCCTGTCTGGTGTGAAAGGATGAGAGGCCCCACTGGCTAATAGGTGTAGAGATGCCCATTTTTCAAAATTACCATGTTGTGGGAAAGTATTTCTCAAACTTCTTCATTCATCTGCCACTTAAGTATTTTTTGCTATATTCGAGACACCTGTACTATTCTTTATTTAATATTTTAAAATCAGCCAATTTCTTTTTCTCTTAAATACATTTCTTTAAAAATGAAACTACTACTGTAAAGGGAAAACACGTGTCATTTGCCATAAATAGAAGTAAACTGTAAAGTAAATACAGTAAGAACAAAACAATATTCTCACAGCTGAGCTAGGTTCTGTTTCCCACAGAACATTCTGGGCTTCTTAAAGGTTTGTTAAAAAGACAGGTGAGTAAATGTGAGAGGAGCTTAAGACATACTAATATCACTATGACTTTCTCCTTAACCTGAAGAATTTAAACTGAGGACTGTAAAAGGAGTAACTTTCTTCTACACAATTCAGTGTTATTTAAGGTCACATCCACACACCATGTAAAATCAACTTGCAGACCACCAGAGGTCCATGTCCCACACTTTGAGAAACATGAATGTTACGGAAGAAAAAGAAAGTCAGAAAAACCTGACTATGAATCTCATCTCTAGCACTTGTTAGAAGTCTGAACTCACTGATGATGATCACGCAAGTAAGGCTGTAGTGAGGATGACAGATAATGTATGAGAAGAGAAAGCATGGCACCTGAGGCACAGCAGGTGCGCCTAAGGGGTCGTGATTCTTGTTATATGAGAGTGATTCTCCGTCCTGGTTGTACATTAGTATCACCTGAAGGCCTTTTGAAAAACGCCTCAGCCTTATCCCTGGAGATCCTAATTCAGTTGGTTAGGGTTAGGTCTCTGGCATTTTTATTGTTTAAAAAATGACCCTCCCCCTTTCAGATGATTTTAATTTGTAGCCAGGGTTGGAAAAACCAGAGATTTAACTCTTTCCTAAGAGCTTAGGTTGATTTTGCAGATTAGCTAGCTGCATCTTGAAAAGTTGGCCTAGGGTCAGAGAGGTTTTGAGATGGCAGAAGGAATTCTGGGAAGGGGAAGCATCTCCAGTAGAGCTCCCAGCATTGTCAAGCATTTTCTTTGCACTGGAAGCTGGCTGCATCAAATGGCTTGAGCCCAAAGCAGACATTAATTTCCCTGGACACTGGGAAAATAATTTCTCTTATTCCAAGAGAACAGTTTTGCTGATCATGGAAACGTGTCTGGTTTCCAGAGGTACAATGCTGCTCATTGCTCTTCTGGAGGGTTCAGTATGAATGCATGACAAAGCTGAAAAGCCATTTGGACCTAGTAAGACTCCTTTTAAAGCAAAACATAAAACTCAGGTGTCAGGAGATTTGAAACTAGTCAAAAATGTTTAAAATGTGCAAGTTTAGAATCAGTTATACAGATACTAGTGGGTTGCTGTTGGTTTTCTTTTTGTTTTACTTTGCATAGTGGTCAGATTGTATCATGTCCCATCTCTCTGCTTTTAGGAGTTTTCTAACTGCTTATTTTCATGTCTCACAATATTCCTTTCTAGCCAGTTGTCTTCATGTGGGATGACTGACTTCCTCTGTACCCTCTCTGACAATGGCTCTTCTCTAACTTTGGTCCTGTGGCGGGGGGCAGGAATTAAGACCAAAATGGCCACTCAAAGTGTGCCCAGTGGGAAAACAGCATTAATTCAGCTTTTTCAAAAATGTCAACATGAAAAAAAAAATCTAAGACCTGGATCTGATGCTTAGTGGACCCACAGCACCAGGCAGCAGGCTGGGAGATATCATTTCTGGAGCTCCTAATGAGATGCAAATCACCTAGTGAACTCCTCCGGAGCTGGGAAACAATGTCCTAGGTAAAAGCAGATAAAAATGGAACGGAAGAATGTCTTTGAAGATTGGAACGACATTTTAAATGCTTGAGGATATGGGACACCAGATAGTGCTGGTTTTTACTATACTAATTGTGAATGGGTCTTTGATTTCTCGTGGCAGGGGATTCTGGGGTGTTCATCCCCACCTCTGCCTGGCTCTCTAAATTGGGGACCTGGTTCTGGTACCTGCTGTTAGCGTGCAAAGGGCCGGTCAGCTGTAGTGACACCAGCACTGGACTTGGGGTCAGAAGGCCTGGGCGTAGTTCAAGTTCTGGAACTTACTGGTATGTGACCTTGGGTGAATTGCTTAGCCCCCTGGGCTGCCATGTGTTATCTGTGAAACAGGGGGTTGGACTAATATAGTGATTTTTTCAAGAGGGTGGTGATGTGGGACATTACAGCTGTTCTTGCCTGGAGATTCTGAGCTGTTCTCCTAGGAGTCATGCTCCTTCCCAATGTGTGAGCAACTGTGTGCAGTGAAAGATGTACCTGATGGAGGTTTGTTGCATGAAACCAGTGTGAAAGCAGGTAAAGGGTGAGAACCATTAGTTGAGAGGCTCTTTAAGGTCCCTGCCAACTTTAAGATGCTGTGACTACAGATTTCCTGCCGCTTGGCCTCTTAGTACCTCATCTGCAAAATGGACATAAATGCCGTTGACCTTACTGGCTTGTTGGAATTTAAAGATGACCAAACAAAATGCATTCAGGGCTTCAGGGAGGAGAATTCTCCACAACTACACCAGAACTTTATTCTAACGGAATTCACTCATTTAAAAAGCAATGATGGGCCTCCCTGGTGGCGCAGTGGTTGAGAGTCCGCCTGCGGATGCAGGGGATACGGGTTCGTGCCCCGGTCTGGGAGGATCCCATATGAAGCGGAGCGGCTGGGCCCGTGAGCCATGGCCGCTGGGCCTGCGCGTCCGGAGCCTGTGCTCCGCAACGGGAGAGGCCACAACAGTGAGAGGCCCGCATACCGCAAAAAGAAAAAAAAAAAAAAAAAAGCAATGCTGCACCAGGTGGCCTTATCCGAACCCCTTTCTGGATCATTTGGTCACTGATGGACTAAAAGACCACATTTTAACCAGTTACTGCCTTTCCCCATCTGTGAGCAAAAACTGCATTGGACAGGTTAATATCGTACAACTGTACAAACACCCACCAAGGTCCATAAATTCTAAAATATTTTTACAGGTAGAGAGAGCAGTCGTTAGTATGGATGAGTTGGTTCGGGGGCGATTATATACACAAATGACTGGCAGGTGTGCGCACGCCTGTGGGCAACAGTAGAGAATGTGAATAACAGATGAAATGAAATCACAGGTATGACTTTTGTTTGCGTTAAACTAATGAGATGCAAAAGTGAGATCAATGCAGTATTAGTGGTGAAAAAGTAGATCACTCTGGTGCTTTCAGTTTTAATCTCCAAAAAACCAATAAAATCGGAAGTGTCTGGGGAAACAAAGTTAAATAGAATATAATTATATTTGGGTTATTTTCCTATCTTGTGCTTCATGTTGGAAAAAAATTCCTTAGTACACTGTAAATTAAATCTGGTTCAACTATCCAGTAAACATTTAAAGATTTATAAAAATAGTGAGACACAAAGTTCCCAGTTCTCTGCTCAGATCAAGAGTTTAGACTTTGGTTCTTTAGGGTCATATAGAATTATTTAATTTCTTTGCCTTGTTTTCTTACAGTTTGATATGAGGTTAATGAAAACCCTTTATGAAACCATACACAGAATAATGACCTCTCAAGCTCTCCACTTCCCTCTATTCTCATGGAAGGTTATTTTGTCATGAGCAGGTCCTGAGAGATCTGAGTTTGAGTTTCTCCACTGGACTCAAGATCTTTCAACAAACTAATGTCATCAGCTTTCTTCCCTTTTAAATCCCCCTTCTCTGAGTCACCTGACCAGTATGCTGCAAAAAATACATTCCAGCATGTTGCAAAAAAACAAGCCAAGCTTAACCAAAGTAAATACAGCTATTATCCGCATGCCTGAAATGGGTATCTCCTGTGTTATACAGTGATTTAGGCCTAGACAAGGAAATTATCACCTTCACTCAGGCTTCTCTGTAGTGACTTTGTATACTGACACATATGACCTGCTCTTATCACTGAGTTCGACCAGACTAAAAGACAGTTCCAGTGCAATTTAATTTTAAGTTTCCAAACTAACATATTTCAGGGGATTCATATCAGTAGTCCTCAACTCTTGAGCCCTACAGGAAATGCTCTTTCAGTGTTTCCTGGCTTAGTCAAATGGAATTTCAACAATCTGAAGCCTGGTAGCATTTATCCATTTATCTGACATCAGAGTGAAAATCATGTTAACAGGAGCTCTCCACTGGAGCAACCTTGGACATGCGTGATGGCGCCGGGAAACGTGCCACCAGCTCTGGAAGGGCGGGAGCTCCTGGATGGCTTGGCACCTTCCCACTTCCAGCTCTCACTGTCTCTCACCCTGCGTGAGATGGGGACCCAGCAGGGAGGGGTTAAATGGGTTGAGAAGCCAGTCCAGCTGGGGGTCATTAGCAATCAAGGAGCAGCATTAAAAGGCAGCAGGAGACTAAGGGTCTCTGACAGCCTTGGCTCTGTGCACCATCTGGAAGGACAGAGGCTGTCAAAGCTGAATTTTTTTAAAAAAGGACTTCATGGAGACCCCTTTCTTGGAGATACAAACATGAACAGTGATGTCGTTTTCCAAGTGGGTCCCTCCTTTTTTGAGAGCAGGTCCAGGTAGCCATATTTCCAGGTCAATCCCTAGTCATAATGGACCAGTCATTGGCACCTGAGGTGGGACCAGCCCAAGAAACTCTGACTAGTGGTTTGCTAGTGGCTAGTGATCAGAACACCCATGCTGGATAATGAGGTACCAGCATTGTGAAGCCTGAAGTGTGGGGCAGAGTTCATAGCAAATAACACATTTATCTGTAGTCTGTGCATTATAATCCAATCTGTGATGAAAAAGAGAAAACCTGACAGCTTTACTTAGGATATGCACAAGTTGATCATTCAAGCTGTAATTTTTTTTTTTTTTTTTTTTTTTTGCGGTACGTGGGCCTCTCACTGCCGTGGCCTCTCCCGTTGCAGAGCACAGGCTCCGGACGTGCAGGCCCAGCGGCCATGGCTCACGGGCCCAGCCGCTCCGCGGCATGTGGGATCCTCCCAGACCGGGGCACGAACCCGTGTCCCCTGCATCAGCAGGCGGACTCTCAACCACTGCGCCACCAGGGAAGCCCCTCAAGCTGTAATTTTTGACACAATAAAAATTTAAAAACAAGTCATGGCTCACTTCCTAAGGTCATTCTAAGGTAATCTGTACAAAGAGGTGGCAGATACAGGCAGTCACAGATGTCACAATTGCATCTACCTGGTCACTGACTCAGTTCACATTATTCATTAAGTTGCTTTTCTCTTCTTTTTCTTTTTAGACTTTTGGGTCCCCCTCCCCCTTCACCTTATCTATAAATAAGAAAGAAAAAATGTTTAAAATACAGAATTTTATTTCTTTTGGTCATAGATTGTAGGCTTATAGAATAAAGAAGCCTCATAACATGATCTTTAAGATATATTACAAAACTAATTTAGAACAAGCTGCCAATCTCTTTGTAAGAATCATTAATATTATAGTTGAATTTGCAGAGGAATTTGCATTCCAGCTCATTACTGTATGATTCTAACACTGGTCTTTGGTATACCTTTAAGTTCTGATAACAAAGCAGCCAGTGCAAGGAAAAGGACTGAGGGTTATATTTGTTTTTTACATGGTGGATGTACTCTTCTGGTATTGTTAAGAATGAATAGTAGCTAAAATTATCCTCATGGAGCTTTTGGCAAGTTTACAGATGCCTGGGAAAGGGAAAAAGTAACAAGGAAGATCTAAGACACTGTGGTCTCTCAGATTCAGGGTTACCAGAGTGGAGTGGAGGGTCAGGTGACATTGCCTGCTGACCCAGGCAATAGACATCATTTGGAAAAGAAATCAAGGTGGTTAGCAGACCAGTAGAAACACAAGATTCTGAGAGTTGGGATTTAGATAATTTTTAGTAAACTTTGGACAAATTTACATCCATTAGTGGCTAGCCTGTCAGAAATCGTGTTTTTTTTTTTTTTTTTTTTTTTGCGGTAGGCGGGCCTCTCACTGTTGTGGCCTCTCCCCTTGCAGAGCACAGGCTCCGGATGCGCAGGCTCAGCAGCCATGGCTCACGGGCCTAGCCGCTCTGCGGCATGTGGGATCTTCCCAGACCGGGGCACGAACCCGTGTCCCCTGCATCGGCAGGCGGACTCTCAACCACTGCGCCACCAGGGAAGCCCAGAAATCGTGTTTTAATTAAAGGTCCAGTCACACAGAACAGAGCTTGTTTAAAAAGAGACCTGCAAATACCCAGAGATAGAACACTGTGGATATAATGCGTGGAGGAATCCTATCCTTAAAGTTCTGTAGTTGGACTGGGCATATACCCTGAGAAAACCATAATTCAAAAAGAGTCATGTACCACAATGTTCACTGCAGCTCTATTTACAATAGTCAGGACATGGAAGCAACCTAAGTGTCCACTGACAGATGAATAGCTAAAGAAGATGTGGTACATATATACAATGGAATATTAGCCATAAAAAGAAACGAAATTGAGTTATTTGTAGTGAGGTGGATGGACCTAGAGACTGTCATACAGAGTAAGTCAGAAAGAGAAAAACAAATACCATATGCTAACACATATATATGGAATCTAAAAAAAAAAATGTTCTGAAGAACCTAGGGGCAGGACAGGAATAAAGACGCAGACGTAGGGAATGGACTTGAGGACACAGGGAGGGGAAAAGGTAAGCTGGGATGAAGTGAGAGAGTGGCATGGACATATATACACTACCAAATGTAAAACAGATAGCTACTAGGAAGCAGCCACATAGCACAGGGAGATCAGCTCTGTGCTTTGTGACCACCTAGAGGAGTGGGATAGGGAGGGTGGGAGGGAGATGCAAGAGGGAGGAGATATGGGGCTATATGTATATGTATAGCTGATTCACTTTGTTACACAGCAGAAACTAACACACCATTGTAAAGCAATTATACTCCAATAAAGATGTTAAAAATAAATAAATAATTAATTAATAATTAAAAAAAGAGAGGGCCAGGAAAGGAGGCTATAAAAAAATAATAATGATAAAATAAAAATCTGTGATGCAAGAAAAGAAAAGTTCTGTAGTTGGGCTCATGCTGATTTTGACAGTTCTCATGGAAGTTTTCTTAGGTAGGTGTGACTATCTATGTGAACATGACTTTTAAATAATGGAAACTGAGCACTGATTAGGGTTATGGGTTCCTGGGAATGGATATGAGAAGTTTCTTTTAAATAAATTGTTTGGTAAAAATATCCAACCTTGATGCAAACTTGCTGCCAATCTTATAGTAAAACTTCACAAAAGACTTGTCTACTGATTACGACTGTTGTCTCTTTAGTGTGCCGTCTTTTATTTAGTTTATTGAATGCAATAGCAGAAGGCGCTTTGAGCTCTTATGCCTGTCCTCTCCCATCTCCAGGAATGGACTTCTCAGAGAGGAAATACTGAACTACTCCTGATTTCATTTCCAATCTGTAGAGTTCCCTTAGGCTCCACTGTGCTTGACGCTCCCATTTTGTGCACATGGTGAAGTTTTGTTGCAATAAACATTATTCCAGGAGCTAGTTGCTGGATATTCCATTTTGTCAAATGACTCTGGCCCTTGCTATTTAAATGAATAAGGCAAAAAAGCATAATCATTTAAGACATATGACTTGTTGATAGAATCTTTATTTAAACAAGTTTCCCCAATCATGGGTTAAATGTCCTGCTTCTAAGTGATGTTATGTAAGTTATTTTGAGGCACAGTGTTTTAGGTCAGCCAAATCTCTACTCCATGAGGATCTAGATGATGCCTCATCTAATTGCCAACAGAGCTGACCTGCTAATTCTATCCATTCCAGAACATGGTTTGTTTGCAGTGCTGATGAATTTGCTATGCTGTTAGCTGGGGTTGATCTGTGAATCCTACATGAAGGTTAGTAAAGTCAAACTATGCTTATCCTGCCTCCCAAGCAGTAAAATAGACTCAGTGAATCTTTCTGACCTTCCAGATCTACAACTACTTGCTCCAGAGATTTTAGTCTCTTTTCTGTGATAGCATAGCTTTGAAGAGTATATTTCTACCTTGTCTCCATGTACTGAGAATTATATATACTAGGTTCACCATATATAAATTGCTCAATAATTAGAACTGGCATTTCACATCAAAATATGCAATTAATATTCTATCTACTACCCAAATGCAAAATCCTCAAGAGGGCTGAGTTATGAAATTATTCAAACAGAGAAGTATTTAAAAAGTTCTCAACTGATAAAAAGTACTATACCCTGTTTCTTTCTCCTGGGTATGACTTAGTAAGTATTAGGATATTTAATGCAAATATGTTCCACGAACTAGAATAATACTTAAACACGTATAGGGAAATAAAAAGAAAGTGACTTTGAGAGAACTAGAATAATACTTAAACACGTACAGGGAAATAAAAAGAAAGTGACTTTGAGAGAGCTACTATAGTTGTAAAAGGAACATCCATAGGTGCCTCAATTCTGCTATTCAAGACCCACAGGGAGTTTTTGTTTAGAACTTGATAGAAAACTACCGACAACCTGATGGAGGGTAGTCAATTTTGTCAACAGAGCTTAGACTTGTTGTACAATCACAGAAATCTCTGCCTTGGCCTCCCCTTCTGAAAATTAGCTACATTCAGCAACTGAGCATGATGAATATGATGGGAATAAAAGTTTCCAGGTGGATACTGGTTGTTTTGCCCTAGTATCTCCTCCCTTCTGCTTTGGTAAAAGAGCTTCCTCTTTCCTGTGGGGAACGCCTTCCAGGAACGTGGATGTGGCTGCCCTCCCCTCCTCTGCCTCTCCCCCAGACCAGGCTGAACACGTGGCCCAGGCCTGGCTGGTAGAGTCCCCCTTTCCCACCCATGGTGACTAGTTCAGGGGTGGACACACAAGCCACAGGGCTAGAGTTCCTCTAGATCTGAGTGTGGACACTGGAGGAGAGAGAGCCCTTTGTCCTTTGGGATCTCAAGTTCTACATAGTGGATATTGGCTCAGGGCTGGCAGTGGCCATTTTACCAACATTGAAAGTGGCAGCCCAAAAGGGGTAAGCAGTACTTAGAGAGAGAGGGAGAGACAGGGGCCTAATGACATTGTCTAAACCCTAACAAAGTGCATTATGGCCTAACCTAGGATGAGATGGATTTCTGGTTCCTGGATCTAAATGAATTCTTGCATTGTCCTTACAGACGAGTAACTTACATAGTTATTGCCCTCCCTGCTCATCACCAGCATTGACACTCCACACCTACACCCAGCGTGGAGCCCACCAGGGTCCACTGTCAGCAACGCACGCCTAAGTTTCTCAGATGGGTGTAGTCCATCACAGATTAGGTCATTAGGTCCTTCTGAGCCACTAAAAAGTTAATACATGGAGGTTCCTAAAAAATATGCTTAAAAAAAAAATCATGTTTGTATGGGGTGTGTGTATGTGTGTGTGTGTGTGCGTGCGTGTAGCATTTCGTGATTTTAATATTAGCTAGAAGTGAAACAAGCTAAGTGTGCCAGTGTAATTTTTGAGACATCCATTTCTTATTAATGAAGTAAACAGAGGCATTTGTGAGGAAGCATGAGCAAGGAACTCAGCAAACACGTGGCCAATTTCCCACCTACATCAGACAAAACATGAAAGAGCAACTCTTAATTACAACCAAATATTAGCTCTGGCCCCTGGGAACTCATCATCCCAACTCAAGGTCTATATTTATGAAAATTTAAGCAATGTCTTAAAACATGTTAATTTGTTCTTTGTTTATTTCTTTCCCTGACAGATTAATTTATTCCAAGGGACTTTGGTTCTCAAGCCCTCATATATCGATTGGGTCCATGTACGACATAACTAACAGCCTGGGGAGGAGATTTTGGTGGAAAACAAAAGTCTTTCTTGTAGTTTTCCTTAGGTAATTAACTTTGTATTTGTGGGCCCTGGAATGCTTCCAGTTTTCTCTGGATTTGCATCCCTTGACTTTCAGATCAATGGTTAATTTCACGAGAGAGAGGCTGGGAGCATGGGGAGAGGGGGGAAGGGGGGAGAAAGGACTTCAGGCTCCAATGAGCCACTCAGAACACATGGAGGCCATAAGAAAAGTTACGTTTTTTTTTTTTTTTCCCTAAGAGCTTCTATGTAAAGAACATTTAGACATTAATAAGAACCTGCATTACTGGTGCTGGAGAAGGGAAGGTGAGGAGGCTGTGAGAAATGCTATTTATCATTTATGGACACTTCTCTCTGTGAGTTTTGGATCCCTCCATCTTATATAATCCCACTGGGAAGTCAAAGCAATGCTTACGAAGTGCCATCCTTTCAAAGTCTATTAATTGATTATCAGTTATTTTGTAGTCCATGAACTGTACTGAGAAGTCTGTGGAACTTACACTCTATAAATTTTTATATCTTTTAGAAAGAGAAAGTACATAGCAAATAAGACATGGGATTAGCCCCACACCGTGTTCCATACCAACCTCATGCCTATAACTATATCACGAGACTAACTTAGCAGAATAGAAAACCTCCAAAAATGCACCTGTTCCCAAAATTCAGGCAACTTCTTAAACATCCCTGGATTTTCTCTATAGGTTGTTTTAAAGGTATCCGAGTTTTTAAAATTACATCAAAATCAGCAACCCCTAATGATATTATTTCCCCTTCACTAAACAAATCTTTCAAATCAGCAAGCAGAGAGACTTCTGTCACTCTTTAGAATTCCTGATTTCTATGAGCTTTGTGCCTTCTCCTAGAGCTTGTCATTAAATACAACAAACTTACATTATTATGTATAAAATGCTAAATACAAGTCAGAACACTAAGGTAGATATTTTTACTATATAATATTGCTTTTACAAATGGGCTAAAGGGCATAAACCTAGTCCATTTTACAACTAGGACATATACTTGAAGTATAGGTACCTACTATCAGGTGAAAGCAGTAATTGCTCAGGATTACTGTAATAGACTGTGTTACTTTTATACCAAATATTTCTATTGCCACCCCTAAAGTGCATCTCCCAGGAGAAAGACTCACACCCCCGCCCTGTTGAACTCAGGAGTGGTTGTGTGACTTTTTCAGGCCAGTGAAACACACAAAAGGATGTGTGTATTTCTATGTAGAAGCTAGAATGTGGTTCACCAAATCTCTGCTGCAACTACCAGCAATGATCTAGACAGAAACCACTACACCAGCCTGGGCCCTGGAGTGAAGATAACACACAGCAAAGGCACGGCCGAGCCACAGTGGCGCAGTACGAGTGAGAAATGAGCCTTTGTGGTTGTAAACCACTTAGGTGTGGGAGTGTTTGTTTCTGCAGCATAATCTAATCTATCCTGAAACAATAGCTTAAACCAGAGATAGACACTTTATTTAACTATTTATTAGCTGGCACCTTATGAAATTGCCATTGGTAGTAACAAATGATCTAATAGCAGGAATCTCATGTGATTCAAAATATTATAATTGAGAAAAACTGGAATATAAATTTGTATTCATGAATGCTTTTCCTTCTAAGGTGTAATTGCTCATTAAGAGAAGAACATAATTATTACTTTTAGTCTCCTTTTATAAGCAACATCATAGCAGAGTTAGAAAATGGTGGCAATTTAAATACTCATTCCTAAAACCATAGCAATATCAATGATCAACTGAGTGTCTTCCATGTGTCAGTTCCTAGGGATGCATTGGTAAGCAAGACAGGCATGATCCCTGCCTTCATGGGGATTTCATTCATTCTAGTGATGGAGTTCAACTCTAAACAGGTAGATTATTGCAAATGATCTTAAGTGCAAACAAGAAAACAAATAGGCTGTTTTAAGTCGCAATTACATAGGAAAAGGAGCTAAAGGATAGGGTGGTAGGAGATGATCCCTCTGAAAAGGTGACAGTTAAGATGAGGCCTAAAGAAGGATAAGAGCCAGCCACGTGAAGAGAAGGTAAAAGTGGGGGTGGGGAGCATTCCAGGCTGAGGGAACAGCATATACAGACACCGTGTCTGTGTCCTCCAGGCAGATCAGATCTGACCAGGGTGGCTGGACTGTAGTGAGGAAAAGGACCATAATGTGAGATAAAGTTGGAGAAACAGGCTGTGGACAGATCATCCAGGGCTTTGATGGCCATGGAGGGAATTTGAATTTTAATTCAGTGGGAAGCTACTGAAGGAGATGGGAAGAAAAAAGACATGAGCCAGTTTATTTCTTTAACGAAGAGCATTTTCTCTGGCTGGAGTTCCATACATGTGGAGGCACAAGTATGGAAGCAAGAAGACCAGTGAGGAGGCCACTGTAGGTCAGAGGTGATGGCTGTCTAGACCAGGCTGTAGTGGTGAAGAGGAAGAGATGGGGACAAAATCAAGATATATGTTGTAAGTCAAAACAAAAACAGAACTTGAAGGGCTGGATGTGGAAGGTGAGGAAAAGGGCACGACCAAGAATGACTTCCAGACTTCTGGCTTGGGTCCTTGAGTGCATGCTGTGCCATATACTGAAATAGGGAACACCCAGGGAAGATGGAGGTTTCTGAGGCTATGGGGAAATCAAGGGTTCTGTTTTGGACACGTGAAGCATGAGATGCCTGCGAAACATCTGAGCAGAGATGTCGAGTGGGGAAGCATGTCTGCAATGCGGAGGTACAATCTGGGCTGGACATAGGAACTGAAGAGTCATCAACACATCAGTGGGGTTTCAGGTTTGGGGAATAAATGTAGATGGAGAAGAAAGAAGGTTTTTGGATGCCTGAGGAACCCCAGCATTTAGAGGTTTTAGTAGGAAGCAAAGAGTAGCCATGAGGTTGGGGCAAAGCCAGGAGGGTGCGTCTTCGCAGACACTAAGAAAAGGGAATGGTTTATGAAGGCTAAGAGAGGTGGAATAAGAAAAGGACAGAGAAGGTCCTCTGGACCTAGCAAACTGGAGGTGTCCAGCGACCTTGGAAGTGTGTTTCAGGAGAGTGATGAGCCCAAGGAGTTCTGTAGGGGAGGAAATACAGGCAATAGGTACAGTAAAAAATGTTTTAAAATTTGGGATTGACATATACACACTACTATGTATAAAACAGATAACTAATAAGGACCTGCTGTATAGCACAGGGAACTCTACTCAATACTCTGTAATGACCTACATGGGAAAAGTATCTAAAGAAGAGTAGATATGTGTATATGCATAACAGATTCACTTTGTTGTACACCTGAAACTAACACAACATTGTAAATCAACTATACCCTAATAAATTTTTTTTAGAAGTACATTTGCAAAATCTAAAATGGCAAAAAAAACTTGGCTAAGAAGTAGAAAAGTGAAGAAGGGTAAGGGAGGAGAGCCCAGAATTAACAGTATTTATTTTAAAAAGACTATGAAAAATCCTGGAAATGATTGAGTTTACCTGGAAGCTACCAGATTGTTTTCTTCCATCAGCAAAAATGTAGGCTTGAGAACTAGCTAACCAGTTAGAACCCTGCATACCTGCATGATGTGGCCGGTTTCTGAAATACTCTATTCCTCAAGCATCGTCTCCTGCTCCACTTTTTTTTCCTATACTTATAGAAAATGCTGACCTAGCTGGTTTCTGTATCTCTTGGTACAGTTCACTTCCCTCTTAGCTTAAGGGTTATTAAACGAGAGTAAAATTTCATTACACATTTTAATAAAAACAATGTTTAATTAATATTTTTAATTGAAAACTGTACGCACTTTAGGTATAGGAAAAGAACAAATAGCACAAAAGATTATAGAATGAATAAGAAGTCCTCTCCAGACCCCCAGTCCTTGCTCCAGAGGAAACCACTGGCATTACCATATTGTGTGCCATAGTCTATGAAGATACAATTCTAAAGCTATAGCTCCTATTGTTAGAGCAAAACCCAAACCCCCAAGCCCCTGAGGTGTGGGCATATTTCTACACTCTGTGCCTTGCTTTCCTCATATTCCAATATATTATGGAGGCTGTTCCATAGGAATACATATGGATACAACTCATTCTTTTTTGTGGTTTCCTAGTATTACATTTTTATGGTTGTGCCATCATTTAATAAGTTTTCTGTTGATGAAGATGTAGGTTTTTATTAGCATCTTAAAACCATAAGATAAAAAATGTTTTAAAGTGATTACATAAGACCGTTGCCCAAGAATACACAAAACTTTTGCCCAACGTTAATTAAACAGTTGTTATTCTCAATCCCAAAGAAGGTTAGACTGGGAATAACTGATATTTTTATAGTTTGTGATAAGAAAGATGGCTGGTATTTTGGTGACTTTTTCATTTATGACATCTGGGGATAATAGCAACCCTAGCCTTTAGGAATAATAAGCATAAGTCATAGGAATAATAAGGAAAAGAACAAATATGAAAGTTTTAAGACATTTAGAAAAACAATCCTTTAGAATAAAGAAATAGTATATGGGCTATCAAATGGCTTATATAACAAGTACGTGGTGTTTTTGTTTTTCTTTTCTTGGCTAATATGCTACAAGACATTTCTAAAATGGCGAAGTTTTCTAAAGATGCTTTCTTTCAAACTTTATATTACATGGACAATTAGTATTTTCAATTTCAAACAATAATACTGCTTTTGCAGGGGGAGGGATAGATTGGGAGTTTGGGATTGACATGTACACTGTACTATATTTAAAATAGATAACCAACAAGGACCTGTTGTACAGCACCGGGAACTCTGCTCAATATTCTGTAATAACCAAAATGGGAAAAGAATTTGAAAAAGAATAGATACTTGTAAATGTGTAATTGAATCACTTTGCTGTACACCTGAAATTCATACAACATTGTTAATCAACTATACTCCAATATAAAATAAAAATTTTAAAAAGAAAAAATTTTATACTGCTTATGTTTAAGTTAAATCTTGTTAGATGTTTTAGAAGAGTGTATCTAATAAACAAGAAGAAAAAAAGAAAAAAATATACTGCTTTTATTTGGGGGAGATTTTTCGTGGGCCTAATAAATGTATTATGGAAGCCAAGTGCTCACATGCCTTCCCCTAGTATCTTCATTAATTAGGAAGGTGTGTTTCAGGGGTTAGGGAGGTGGAGATCTGTTTGGAAACACATAAAGTTTGGTTGTGAAGGTTTGGAAGTCAGTCTTAAAGATTTTGCCTTTTATCCTGTGAGCTGTGGAGAAACCTGAGGTTTCTGATCAGGAACATGACACAGTACAGTTGTCCCTCAGTGTCTGCTGGGGGATTGGTTCCAGGAAACCCCGTGGACACCAGAGTCCGTGGATGCTCAAGTCCCTGGTATAAAATGGCATAGTACAGTCGCCCCTCCGTATCTGTGGGTTCCACACCCACAGATTCAATCAACCCGCAGATTCTGAGGGGAGGGCCGACTGTGAACGGCAGTGGCATGTAGAATGAATTAGAGGAGGGGCAAAAGGGAGAATCAGAAAGAACACCGCAGGATTCCACGCTGAGGTGAGGAAAACCTAAGCTAGGGAGAGAACAGCAAAAACAAAAAGTGAAAAGGACCTAAGAGTGAACCTTAACCCTCTTTCTCTGTCCCAACACCCTTGCGAAGTGAGACAGATCCCATTAATTAACAGCGATTCACTCTGCATTCAAAATTTTGTCATGAATGCAGCACAAAGCCCAATTAAAAGGCTAAACCATTAAAGTGTGTCACAACAAACCATTAAAATGAATATAAACAAGGAAGTGAGTGTCTTCAGAGTGTTCTGTTGCTTACATTGAATGGGCTGCTTTTGCCTTCTTTGGTGCCTTCCATGAGCCATCACTGCTATAAGGTAGCGAGGCAAGACCTCCAAGAATGGAAGATACAGTCAGCAATGATGGTTGATTCACGAACTTAATCATCTGTGCTAGGTAAATTCTAGATAGCTTAAGAATAAACATTTTAAGGATATTTATATTAAATCTAAATGTTAAAAAAGTTTTTAAAATGATAAAATAGATGGGTGAATATATAATTAGGGGGTGGGAAAAATCTCTGGAAGCAGGAGACCAAAGACAGACACTCTAAAATAGTGAGCTGACTACATTAAAATGAGAAAAAAAACCCAAAAAAACCTTTTGATAGTAAAGGTGCAAACAAAAACAGCAAAATAAATAAATAAATGGCAAACAACAAAGTGTAAAAATATTTGTAACATCTATATTGAACAACAGATCACTGTGCCTAATGTATAAAGAGCTACTACAAATCTTTGAGAGGAAGAGAGTTCCTACTCAGCGCTCTCTCTCTTCAGAGAATATAGCAGACTGGACACACCTGAAATGCCTCTCCTTTGATAGAAAGACAGCCATAGTTACCCGGAGTATGGCCAAATGGATGCTCCCAGTGTTAACAGAATTATATACCTTAGTTTGATACAGCCCTTTCTGCTGGTTAGTAAGGAAATAGAGGATGACTAAGAACATGACACGGGTGTGGGGAAGAAGGTCTTGTAGAGTGAAATGAAGACAGGATGTGTGGAAACACTGAAGAAGATAGCAGAGAAATACTAAATCTATTTTTCAAGCAACACAATACTGAGAAGAATGTAAAAGCATCTAAAACATAGAACCCAGCCTGCAGTAGGCACTTTATTAAAGTGTACTGAATTTAAGCAAAGGTATGACATAACTAGAGGCAAAGGGGCAGAGATGAAGTAGGTCCTACCTTTAACAATAATTACAATAGCTAATTATATGATTATGGCTTACTAGGTACCAGATGCTTAGCTTAGCTCTGATATGGGTGATTTCATTTAATTCTCATAACAACCTCTGTAAGATTGGTACTATTACCCCTATTTAACAGATTTGGAAACTGAGACTCAGGAAACTGAAATGCTTTGCTCAGGTTCACATGACTAGAAAATGGCCAGGTGATTAAAATTTGACTCCAGAGCCCATGTTCTTACCACTACACTCTACTTCCTCACTGGCCATCTCTCATTAGCAGGGAGACCACATGGGTCTGAATGGACCCAGGTCCTCAGCCTGTAGCCACAAACATGGTTCTTGGTAGAAGGGCTGTAGTTCGGAATTTCCACACAGGATGGCTGGATTCTCCAAGTGCCATGAAGCATCAGGCTAGGCTAGGAGACTGAGAGACTAAAAAGTGGAAAAGCTGCCACAAAAGAAATGGTCTTTCTTTCTACTTTCCAGTGACCAAACTGCACTCTGTTTATTCAGATGGAGGCAAACTCTGGTGCCAAGCACTGTACATTGAAGGGGAATTCGTTTGTGAGGTCCTTTGATGTCACATGCATCCCAGGAACACCCAGCTAAAACAGGGAGAGCTGCTTCATGTTTATGCCTCTAAATAAAACCATTTGAGTACACAGACCAAAGACCTGGTCCGGGAGCACTGCGTTTTCTCCAATAGGGTGATTCATTACTAATGTCTTCATTTTGGACACTGCAGTTGAATGTGAAGCCATATGCTTTAAATTAAAAGCACACTAAGCAAATCACAAGTTTCTCAAGATGGTGCTTAAAGTCTGTTTTGGCATCTGTTGGTTGCCAAAAGACCCATATGATCCTGTAATTAAACAACAAATATTTTCTGCAAAATCAATCACTTTAGCTGTCCCCAAATGCTATGATTACGTTTAAATGCTATGTTGAGGAACAAGTTGCACAACTAGACCTTTTTTAGAATTGTTTGTTCCCTACTCCAATACTGTCCTGATCTTTCTCTTAGCCATTTTATTCCAATTCATTGTATTAGAATGCAAAGCTTTTTAGTTACATGAGCAATAAACAGCAGAGCCCCAGAGCTGGATACGTTGGCAGCAGAACCACCACTAATAGATACTGTTATGTCTACGTGGTCAGAAGATTCCTTCACCATGTGGTTGGTACCAGAATCAGCTATGGGCCTTGGCTGCAGTCATCAGAAACCAACTGAGGTCATCTTAAGTAAAAAGGGGAATTCACTGGAAGGAAGTCAGGGACTCACAGAACTGATGGGGAGGTAGCCAACCCAGCCTGGACAACAGGTTGGATCCAGAGGCAGTCTGGAAAGTCAGGGAGTGGAAAGAAGCATGGCCACTGCTATGTTGATGCCTCCACCTCCTTCCCACGTCTTTGCCTGGTTGGCTCAAGAGTCTGGGGGGCACCAGCTCGGCAGGGCCTCTTTTAAGGGCTGCTCTGTAGTAGAAGTGGAGGTCGCCCATACTTCCCACCTAGATGGTGAGGAAATTCCCCCAGGAAGATGGGGTTGCTAAGAGCAAGGCAAGGTCAATGCTAGGCAGCCAAAGATTCTGGTACCACATTCCTGAAATGGAGACCATTTCCATTTTCAGGTCATGTTTTCCTACCTAAGCAGGAAAATGTGTGGATAGAAAACCAACTCTATGAGGGTCACAGAAGACGTAAAGGTAGGATGCAGCACCTAATGAGCAGGCACTAGCAAGTGAAAGAGACTCCTTCCTGAAGGAATTGAAGCTTATTTCACAGGCTTGTGGCTGGTGAATGTGTGTTTAGAACAACGGCTTTTTAGGCCTACTTCAGCTGGGAGGTTGTCTTCTACAAAAAGCATCATTTCTTATCGCCTTAAAGGGCCTTCTCCGCCCTGGAGGCAGTGAGGTGGGTGGGATAGTGGTGGTTGAGGGGCAGAGGCGGGGGGAAAAAAGAACAGAAGAAGAGATGCTTATTTAAAATGGGTCGTTCTTCCGCCTGTGAATGTTATGGGTAAGAGAAAACATATAATCAGAATTAAGGAATTTCATGGCCAAATTAAGGCCAATTAGGAATGTGCGGTAATGCTTAGGTATGTGGAACAGCTAGAAACAGTGTTCTGCACGATTTACATTGTACTCTGAGGCCCAGCTGAACTTAGGTAAAAGCAAGCTCAGATGAGGAGAGGCAGAGGGAGCCCCTGGGGCTGGGACCAGTCAACAGAGGGACCACCTAGGAGGTGAGACGTGAGGGGCTAAAGGGCCAGCTTTCTTTCAGGCCTGGTACCAGAAATGACAGCTTTTTCTGGGGAGAGGGGTTAAGGTAGGGATGCCCCTCAGAATGGTTGTGATGGGGCTTCTTAGATTATTTTCAGTATTTGAAAACACCTGGCCAGCATCAAAGACAGGCTAATTAGAACTTCACATTTCTTTCCTTTTGGCCTGAAATGAACTCACGCAATGTAGTGCTGTTGACTTTATCATGCTGGTGGGTTAAGCCCTAATGGCAAACATTCCCATAATTAATAAAGTGGGGAAGTTAATTTTACTTAATAAACTGTGTGCTTGGAAGAAGATATAGATTTCAAAATAGCCACAAGAGAGAATAATAGAAGGTGTTAAAAGTGACAAGAAATGTTGGGAACACCTGGATTTGGGCATTTTGACTGCAAAGGTCCCCACTAAAATGCAACCAGATTTAGGAAGAGTGGATTCATTAGGAATAGTGACTAGAGGCTTCATTCATTCATTAGACTAGCTGAGAAAGGGGGAAGAAGTGGTTGGGGTTAAGAGTAAGAAGGGAGGCCAGTGAAGGCCCAGATGGTATGTCCTTTGGAGCTGGGAGACGCCCGAACACCCTTAGAGCCCTTGGAGAGTAAAAGTAGATGAGGAGAAGTGGGCCGTGTGGGGAGGAGGGGCAGGGCGGAGGTATAGGGCCAGCAATGGCTTCTACCTTATCATTCAGTCTTGCCTGTCTAAAGACTGGCAGCTCATCTCCCTGGTGGCCACGAGCTTCCCATCCCACCATCTGGCCATCTTCAGTCGAGGCAGCGGTGCAAGAACTATTGCCATTTTTTTTGACCACCTCCTATACGCGAGGGGCTGGGCTGCCCAATTGGCATATATTATCTTTTCTCCTCCCCCCACCTCTGCAAAATGGTGGCTGTGGTTCCTATTTTACTGATGAAACTTAGGTTCTAGGCGGGTTAGTGACTTGCCCAAGATCCCAAGGCTCGTGGATGTCGGAACCTGCGTCCCTCTCTTGCACAGGTGCTCTGGAGACACGGGCATGACCCTGGCCTTAGGGCGCCACACAACCCTCACGGCTGAGTCAGGCGCCGCCAGTGAAACTTTAATGCTCACCTTCTGTGCCTGGTACTGGCCTGCCTTCAGCAAGAGAGAGAGAAAAGTGACAGATGAAGGCGTGTAAATGTAGCTGGGCACTGAAGGTGTGCGCTGGGAGAGAGAGCACAGGGAGGCGGGGGGGGGCCGCAAGCGACGGAGCAAAGCACGGGGAACCTTGCGAGGAGGAAGCAGGGGCTGGAACACGGGGGGACTGCGGTGGCGAATGAGGGGCCGGGCTTGGGGCACGGTTTACCTCGACACATCCGCCGCTGGATGGGGCATCGGGGGCTGCTTGGGACCGGCCGCCCTCAGGGAGATGATTCTGTAGCACAATGGTAGCCATTTTGTTGTTTATTCCCATGGTAACATTCCCATTTGCTATTAGATAATGTGTTAAATGTCTGTTAGCTCAGGTGACAGGAGCCAGTTCAAATCTGTTCTCCTAGCACAGGAAACATAGGCTTACTGGACAGAACAGTCTGGGAGGAAGAGGTGGCTTCAGGTGTTCCAGGGGCTCACGTCACGTAACCTGGAATTTCTCTCTCCTGCGGTCTCCTGTATGCCCACCGTCCCCCATTCCTTCTGTCCCTAAGCCCTGCTCCCCCCTAGGCATCGACCACACTCGCTTTTACTTCATACAGCCTCTCTCCACCTGGTGGAGGTGGGAGAGTGACGGTGCTGGAGGATGTGATTTGGGGGAGGGAAGCAGCCATACATAAAACCTAGGTGGGCCTAACTTGAGGCATTTCTCCCACTCTGTACCAATCACAGCGGCCAGGGGCGGGGCGATCAGGGATTCTGATAGACCAGGCCTGGGTCTCATTCCCAGAGGTTTGACCAGGAGTTGGCATAATTTGAGCATCTCATCAGAACCGCAGGAAGTGTGTGTGTGTGGGGAGCAATTTCCCAAAGGAAGGCAGGTGACATGATCAGAAGTGGAGGAGGAGTGCTGACAACACTAAGGGTTGTTGGCTACAGCGTCGTGAATATCACAGTGTACAAAATCAGAGTTCCATGAAATAATATGGACTCTCTGTGAAAAATGGGCAGACGTCTCATGACATAGGAAAATCTTACAGATGCTCCTGACTAATGACTACCAGGGTGCACATCAGAGAGAATTGGAGACAAAACAGTGGAAAGCCAAGGCTGCATCGTGTTCAAGTATATGGAGCTCATTTATTTTAAGATGTGCAGTTCTCTTTTAATTATTTATGATACCTCACAGCATACTGTAAGTGGATCCCAGTATGTTTTGTGAGAATAATGACGTCGTAGGAGTAATAGACCTCACTCGGGTCTCTGTTCTCCAGCTTTCGCTAAGAATTGAGAGAGAGGCAGTGGAAGTTGATATTCAGATCTGTTTATCTGCTTGGAGATGTATCTTTTCTATGCTGATGTGTGCCGGTGGCCGTGGGCTTTGGAGTCAGTGGACTGAGCGAAACTCTGTGAACCTCGGTAAGCTACGTTGGGTCACTGAACCTCAGTTTTCTCCTTTGTAAAACGGAGGTGGTAAGACTCTCATTAAAACTGGTGAGGAATTCGTTCATTACTATGTTCAAACAGTAATGTTTATTGAGCATCTAGCATGGCTGTGTGATGGGCACCAAGGATACAGCACTAAACAGCACGAACAGGATCCCTGCCATCAGTGAAGGAGACCAATGAAAGGAAATGATATTCAAAAGACACCTGGCACAGAGCCTGGTACACAGTAAGTGCTCAGTAAGTGTGAACTGTCTTCCCTTTTCCTGCCAATCCACTCACTCATCCTGTCTTAATCAAAAAATGGTAGCAAATCTCTTAATTTCTCTGAGCCTCAATTTTCTCATGGGGTTAATTGAAGGGTTTGGAGAGATTTTCTGATGTTTCATCTTGCTTTAAAATTCTGCGAATCTTTGGCTCTCTTTCCTCTTCACCCAGGGCACAGAGAATGGGCTTATTAAAGGGAATGTCACTGGGGACTATCACTTGAATCCTGTCTTTAAAGGGCAGCTTTATTATTGTTGCCAACCTGGCCCCTATACCATCAACCTGACCCCAATGTAAAGCTTGCAGAGATACCTCTACCCCACCCCATCTAAAACAGCCTCAGCAAGCAACTCTATCAACATAAAGGTGCCTATAAGAGTGATTTTACAATACCCATAAGAGGCAGTGTGGTTATGATAAGGGCTTTCATTCAGATAGATTTGGCTGGAATCTCAGCAATAGTATGAGATTTTCGGACAAACGATTTAACCTCTTCATGCCTCATTTTCCATATGTGTAAATGGGAAGGAAAAAAAACTACTTCAACAGGGATAATGTGAGGATTGAACAAGATAATGTATGGAGGGTTGCCTGGTGTGGAGTGTATTAGTAAATGGAATATACTACCTTGACTTGAGAAGTCACTGCATGTTAATTGCAAAATGGTAGATGTAAGGAGCTCCTGCTGGAAAGTAAAGGACCTGGAGCTAGTTCTAGATTTGTATTATCAGGCTTAATGTGTTTTAAATGAGTTTAGTACATAATATTTGTGCATTCTGTGAATACATTATTCTTTTAGCAGAAGGCTGGGGGAAGAGACATTAAGAAGGTTAACTAGGAAGTGTGATGCTCACCTATGAAACGAGGGCTGGACTAGGTGACCTCGAATATCCTTATAAATTCTAAAGTTCTAGGATTCCAGGCTTTGCTAAAAGTCTGTGAGGGAATTTGCGGAAAAGGAAAAAATATCTTTCATTCTACTCTACCTCACTCTCTCTTCCCACACTGGACCTGCTGACGGATGACTGTTAGCTGTCCTATGTTACCACCAACCTCTGTTGTCATTAACCTCACGTTTTCACAGAAAGCCCGTTTTGTCCAGTGAAATGTGAAAAGGTGTGGTTTACAACCCCATCATATCTTTGATTTTTAATATTTGATCTCAGAGAAAGTGGTTTGAACTCACTTAGCCAAGATCATGAGAAACGATAGAGGCCCTATGTACCTTTAACACAGAGGCAAGAGTTCTGGGCCTCCTAGGAATGAGGTTAGTGTTTGTGAAGGTCTAAAATTGCAGGCACATATTGACACTGTACAAGCTCTTAAATCCACAGGAATCCGCTGGTGCTCAAAGGAGAGCAATCAAAAACCTAAATTAGTAATTGTGTCAATAGATTTTGCTAAGGAAAGAAAAAAATTAGCATGCCTGAGGCTATTGGAAAAAAAGTCCCAAGCAGGGGGAAGAGGTAGTAAAATATCCAAAGGCCCAGCTTGGTGATGTTCATGTTTAAATGCTGAGAGCAAATATGGTATTATGACCTTTTTCTTCTATCAGCCCCTTGTGGCAGGACTCTGTGGCCTCTGAATATTGGGCCGTAATCAAGTTAATTTACTCAAGGATCCCGCAACAAAATCAAAAGTGTGAGGGATGGCGAGTGTGAAGAGAGTGGTTCAGCCGAGTGTTTTTCCCAGGAGCACCCTAGAGGCCCTGATGGAGAGAAACCATTTGAATACTCCAGCCCCCATCCCAGGAGATTCTAAATTTGGTATCAGAGTGTAGCCCCACCCCTCCCCACCCTTCCTTCCTGGGTTTAACAGAGAGCAGTGGACCATTTTTTTCCCTCCAAATTCAGCTAGATTTTCTTAGCTCAGTTCTATGTCTTGTCCTTCACAGAGATAAATATGCAGATGAGGAAAGATCTTTCAGGTAACTGGATTTTGTAGATTCAGAGAGATTTGAGGCAAACAAAACAGAAAGAAAAAACAAACAAACAAAAAACTATTTAGTGCATGACTACTGATAACGGAAAGGAAAATGTTTGAAAAAAAAAGTTTGAAGACAGTAGTCGTAGCTGGTGAGAGGAGAGGAGCATTTGGTTCCTGGTCTACTGGGTGCTGGGCTCACTCATTACAGGTGGATTAAGAATAAAATATGTTAATGTAGGGGCGGGGCCATAATGAGGAGTTTCATTAGAGGTAAAACCAAAATATGGAAGAGTAATTCCATTTGTTTTCAGACAGCTTAGGGTGCCAACTCTTATTCTCAGAGGAGAAAAGTTAGGATAGAACTTTTGAGGAAAAAACCCTCAATATTTGAAACTTTGTCCTTTTATTCATAGGAAGCATTCACTCTCCTGTGCCTTTTGGTTGTTTTCAGAGAAAGTAACTGTACCAAGAATTCTGTACTGGAAAGTAATTTCCTATATATATATAAACATATATATATTTGTATATATGTATACTTATATATTTATGTATATATTATTTATATGTATATATAATATGTATATCTATAATGGAAATAATATATAATATATACATATGTGTATATGTATAGAGTGTGTCTATATATATATATGTATATATATAACAAACACTTTTGTCTCTGAGATCACTGTAATTTGGACAGTGGTTGTGATAAAGGATATTAACTACAGGAAGTAAAACAAGTTTGAGGCATATTTTGACCAAGCTAATACAGACGTAAATCCTCTATGGTTTTGTGTCTGGGAATAGTTGTTTTCTTTCCTTTACCTGTGTTCGTGTGATTTCAGCAAAACAAAAACCCATGTCATGCACTGTTGCACAGGCAGGTGTGAAAAGTTATCTAAGCCTTTTCTGTTATAGTCGGTTGACTTTTCTTTATCGCAAAATGCCCCTTCCGAAAAGTGCTGAAATTCTTACTTTGTTGGCACTGGGCAGAGTTGGCAAAGCTGAAAACTAACATACCCATTTACTAAAAAAAAAATCTGAATTGAGTTCCAAAGCTTTTACTTAAGCGTTGTTTATACAAACTGTTAAATATTTGGATAATCAACTGTCAAAGTAGCAGTTCCTGGAAGAATTATTTTCCATGAAGCTGCCAAAGTATCTGATTTTGACATCAAAATTAATTTCACAAAATTTTAGATTTAGTTTAAATCAAATTTAGACTTGATTCGGAGCCATCAATAATTAAATTTTATGAGCACACAGCAGAATCTCTGGTGCCTGGCAAAGTCTTAAGGGCCACTGAAACCGAAACTTCCACCATGTGACCTTTATTCAGGGGCAGCTCTACTTTTAAATTAAGAACTTTTCATCTCACAGAAAATGAAAAATAATGAGCAATTTCTTTGGGTCACGTATCTCTGTTGCCAGAAAAATAAAAGACATCGAGTTTTTCAGTAACATATATAACAGGCACCATTTTTGCTTTTATGTAAAGTATCAATTCCACATGTAATTGCTGAATATTTTCTAAATTAAGAACCCATGTGGTGAGCGGGTGCACACAAAAAGATAATCAGAAAAATCTCGGCATTAAAATATAGCCTGCAAGTAAAAACACATAAATCACTTTGGTGAGGCCCAGCCTGCTGTGAAAATGATGGCTCTCAGCCTCGTATTTCTGTTGAGTCTAGTACAAGGAAGCAAAAATCCACTGGGCCTGTGAACTTTAGGTCACAAGGTAAAGGCAACTAAAACAAATAGCTACAGAGCACGAAGTCAAAGACCAAACCCAAAGCAGCACGGATATCTACTACTGGCTTATAATAGAGTCTGAGCTAGAAGGAGACCTGCATTCTAGTTTCTACTTTTCATTCCACTGCTTAGTAAATTCACTTCACCAACGGCGCTGCTTTCCCAAATGAGGATAATAAAACCTCTCCCTGTACCAACACCGTGTGACTTCTTGAAGTGACTTCCAACTCCAAGAGCTGTGACTTTGCTTATTTCCTTATTCAGTTGCTTGTTTAGAGACTGCTGCTAGTGAAGTCACAGCTGTAGGTTTTCTGATCACCTGGGTCTGTTCCGCTGTCCACAAATGGTACCCCTGATGTCAGCTGGTCATCTCACAAATGTCACTGGGGGGCAAACCCGAGAGCACGCCTGTGCCCCATGTGACCCTGTGTCCACTCCTGGAAAACCACGAAATGGTTTGCAAAAGTGGGGACGGCTCTGCAAGAGCTCAAGGCCCTACAGTGCGTGGGGGGAGGGGCGGGGTGGGGGTGGGGAAGGTGAGCAGACCTCACAACTGTGCTGCTTCTTGCTGTTCCTGAGGAGCTTTCGGAGGTGAGTGAGGTATAAGAACTGATTATTTTTTGGCCTCCCCTTATAAGAAAGACATACTCAAGTGACTCCTGAAACTTTTCTTGGCTCAGAACAAAGAATCACTAGGAGTAACACATTATTCGTCTGCGATGCATTATTCAGGCTAGTAGAAACATTTGCAACCTGAGGACATGCTGGAATTTATGTTCAAGACTTATTTATCAGGTTTCCTCTCTCTGCATTTCCCTGGAGCTGTAATTTTCAGCCTTGACTGCACATTAGCGTCATCTGAGGAACTTGAAAATAATCTTGACGGCCAGATCACACCCCGGAACAATTATATCAGAATCTCTGGAGGTGGGACCCAGGCAGCTCGATATTTTTTAAAGCTCCCCTGGTGATTCCAATGTGCAGCCAAGGTTGAGAAGTGCTGTATTAGAGGAATGACAGGTGCATGGGCCCCGACTCAGGAACTGAGAAGGGTGGAAATGCTGTCAGTTATGCTGACTGGTTAAAAGCGTCCCAGATTTCTAGGGTAACTACTTAGTGTCTGCTGAAAAGTTATTTCAGTTTTCCTCTTAAGGGTCAGAATCAAAGGCAGACAGCCTGAAAATAACTCATCAGCAGCTTGTTTGGCTGATGAAAATTGTGGAAGCTCTAAGTTGCTTTTTAACTTTAGCTTATTGCCTTCTCTCTTTGAAATACTTCAAGTATTAAGAATCACCTTACAGATCAATAAAAGTTCTTGTTCACCGTGTTAACAAGTGTGAAAGGTTCAAAACAACACCCTGTGAGTATTCCCCAGTACTGACATAACTCTCCACCTAAAATTCAAGAAACACTTAAAGGGGAAAAAAAAACCCAGCAAATATTGTTGAAGAGAACTGCATTTCCTTAAAGGAATGACGAGTGATACATTTTCCACATTAATTTATATCCACCCTTCATCTCCACAGGCTCAATTAATAAAAGTTATGCATAAATCATAGGAGAGATCATTAAATCAACCAGTTCACAGTGCTGACTAATTGGTAAATAAATACTTCATGAAAATGGTGATGGGTCTACAGATTCTGTTTTTCTTTAAAAAAAAAACCAAAACAAACAGAAAAAAGCTTTAGTTGTAGGTTTGGTAGAGATAACCACACCTCATCTACTTCGATTTTATAATACCTCCAAGTTTGTTGGAGGGAATTATACAACAAAGATAGAGCCCCACATGGTGACCACAGTCCTGGATGAAGAGTTTATAATCAAATGAAAAATTCAGATTGGTTTAATTAGCCAGATGCCTGGTAGCATGTACACAAGACATCCTAAATCTGGATGTTACCACATTTTCGTTTTGGTCTAGTTGTTTGTCACTGTGTGAACATGACTACAGACAGAGGAAAAGAAAACAAGACAGGCATAGGAGACGATGAAAATAGATCTTTCCCAGGATAGACTAAAAACAAAAGAGACACTTTGTAAATTAGCTTCCTTTCTGAGGTTTAATTTTTTTTTTATCTTATAAGGTTACTGCTATATATGAAAATAACATCTTCAGAGAGAAAGCCTTTTTTTCCCCTCACCATGAGACCTGAGTCTGAGGTCAGGCTGTACTGCTTGCCCACTGTGTGACCTTGGGCAAGATACTAAATCTCCTTCCCCATCAGGGAAGAATAATGGTACCTACTTATAAAGACATTGTCTTATTTAAGATATCGTGTGAAAAACATTTGAACCTGGTGTGGGCACAGGGGAAAATGCTCATGAAATATTTATTATTGTTACTAACTATGGGTAGACAAGCCTAGTACCCATCTGGATTTTTCTCAGAGAAACTCAATTCTTACAGAAATGGATCCCTCAGAGCAAAGACCTAGATTCAGATGTAAATACAGATCAATGACTCTACATAAAATATAAGAAAATTTAGAAAAGTGATGCCTCCAGCCTTGACCTGTCATCCCTGTTTCTCATGGAGACCTTGGATGTGGCTAAGGGAATGGTGAAAGCAAATTTAGAAGGGATACAATGTTCCTGGCAGCCAGTGGAGAAGGCTCAGCGAGAAAGGACCCGGCTGCTCACCGAGGGCCTCTGTCCACGGGGAAGCTGAGCTCTCCTCCATAGGGTCAGGATGCAGAGAAGACCAGAGGTGGAAGGAGACTTGGTCCCCGCTCTCAAGAATCTGTCAATCTGGTAGGGGAGACCAGAGTTACCTATACACACAAATATGCTCAAATGCTAAAATTCAAGCCCACTGAGTTCCATTAGGACCTGGGGGTGGTTTCTGCAGTGTGGTAGCAGTCCAGGGGCAGCGGGAGTGACAGGACTGGCCAGAGGGCCCGGGGCAAGGTTGGGCCCCCAGTGCTCTGGCCAGGGCTAGTTTTGCATCTGCGGAGAGGGGTTGTGTCTCTTCGCCAAGCTGCAACGTTCACCCTTTGAAGTGAGCTGTTGCAGAAAAGGGTCTGTGAACCTCCAGAGAGTAAGCTCAGGAGGGCCTTCTGTGGGAGAGTGAAAGAAAAAGTCCCATTGTTCCTCTCCCCAGGGCCCCAAGAGATAAAAGCCACAAAGACAATTGTTTTTCTTAATAAAAGGTGTAAATATTGAATGTCTGTTGCTGAGTACTTATTTCACTCTTCTGGGGGACCTTAAAGTCACAACTCCTGCTGGGATTTGTATTTTTTAAAGAAAAAGATGAGAGAGAAGTAGAGGAAGGAAAGGGGGGCAAAGAAGAGAAAGGAGAACTGTGAGGAAAAGCAAGAAACTGTGGGAAACTGGAGAGTCCTCACTGGGTGTCATTTAGAGCCGGACTAGCCAGGGACGTGGTTAAATGCAGCAGCTCCAGCAATGGCCCCAGCGATTGGAGAACTGGTGGTGAGGTCACCTTTCCTCAAGAACAGTGCTCTTCCTCCAAGACTTGACTCCATCCCACACACATGTGCCCCAAAGCCTATATTGGTTTGTTTTCTTTCCTGAGTCTAAGAAATGAAGCAGCGGTTGTCCACCAAACTTCCTATCTCCACCCTCAACCCTTCCCAAACTGCTTCTCTGAGTGACATAAAATCCCAGGAGCTCCTGTTCCTTGCTTCCTGGGAATTTTCCAGACCTATGGGTGGTGTGTCTCTAGCCATCACCAACCTCAATCTGCTTACAGTCCTAGAACCTCTTCCTCACAAAGCTATGTTACATGAAAGAGCCTTTCCTTTGCCCCTGCAAAAGTTTTTTTTTTTTCTTCCTGAAAAGTGGTTAGAAGGTAGTTTATAAATCAACAGGCTGCTTTACAATTGTTGGCCTGTCCAACTTTGAGGTATATCTTACATTAGATTAAGATAATTCTTGACTTTTGGGGTTGTTTTTACTTGTTAATAATGACATGTACCTTTCAGCTCCTTTACACTACATATTTTTTAATAGCTTCATGAAAATTGCCACAAAAGGTTCTTGCATGAAAAGATAGCTCATTAACATATGCCTCCATCAAAACCATAATGTTATTATTGTACCTAAAGTAAATATTAGCTTTTGTAATAAATCAGATAGAGGTTAAGTTGCTTAGCTGTAACTGTGAGGGTTCAGCAATAGCCAAGTTTGCAGAGAAGGCTGCAGCCCATCAGAAGTCCAAATGAGAGGCTGGCACGGCTTTAGGGGTCCCTCCCGATAATCCACACCTCAGTAAACACACAGTCTCAGAAGAAGCCATGGTACTACCGTGTAAACATAGCTTCAAAGCCAGTCTTCTAGCAGCTCTCCAACCAGGTTGCGGTCCCTAATGTCTGCCCCTGTGGGGATTCTGGAGCCAGCACTGGCTATAGCTATCAGAGAAGCAGTGTTTGGAGTTTCCTATTTACTGAGGAGATGCATAGAGAGAAGGAAATGCAAGTGACTTTTGTATTAAATCATTTAACAAACATTAGTTAATATCTGCCAGTGAGCAAGGAGCCCTATTAAGGTACATGGAAAATGTCCCTAGTATAACATCCTGAATCCTTAGCCTGTTGACAAGACCCGCCCCTTGCCTCCCTCTCCAAGCTTATGGTACACTATGCACCAGGTGGACTGAACTTCCTCCAGTCCTTCAAGTTCTGTGAGTGTTCCCTGCTTTCTTTTTTCTCCCAGCTTTTTCATCATTCCATCTGCCTGGAACACACTTTCGTATGAGACTAATTATTTCTCATCCTTTAAATCGAAGCTTAGTTGTAACTTTTCTAGGATAGTCTTCTCTGATCCTCGGGACTAGGCTTTGTTAATTTTCTATTTGCTCCCATAGCCTCCTGAACTTCCCCTTTCAAATAATCCCTTTCATGTTTATCACTGCTTAAATGTCTTTCTTCCCATCTGTAAATTTCATGAGGGGAAAGCCCTCTGTCTTCTTTATAACTATGTGCCAATAGCCTAAAACTTCATGCCTAGCACATACGTTGCTTCATGTTTATTGAATTATTTCATTGAATATAATGTCCCCTGCCTACAAGGACTCCTATAACAAGAGAGGGGGAAAAAGTAGATAAATGTTAGAGCACATGTGTGTGTGCCTATTCAAGTATACAATTAAAACCTGGCAACAGCAACAATGAAGAAAAAAATTCCAAACCAAGACCTGCCAGTTTCTGGTTCTCCTAACACTGAGTAATATCACATGGGTTTCAATTCCTACCTATGGTCATTGCTACTGCGTCAAATATTCAGCCACTGCCCATGAGAATGAGTAAAAGGAACTCAGTCTTGGAGTACCAAATCTTGTTCCTCTACAGCTCAAGCCTAAAATACATACATACATATATATATATATATATTTTTTTTTTTCCCCCAGGAACACAGCATTCAGTCTTTACCTAACTTTCCCTGCATAGGCAAGCTGTCTGGAGTACTGTGACTAATAGTGAGGGTGACAGCACAGGGGCCCTGGCAGACCACAAGCACCACAGTAAGAGAGCACCCAAGAACTCTGTCAGTCAGTGTTCTGCATATAAACCTCTGCAAAACATTTACGTAAGTCACTGACTCCACAGAACCGTGCTAAGCTCTGAGGAAAAACTACAAAACGACAGCGAATGCTATAAAGCATTCGCAAGTAAAATTCAGTAGTGTGTAAAAAATTACATTATGATCCAGTAGAATTCCAGGATTTCAAGGCTGCCTCAATATTTTTAAAGTCTTAGTAATGTGTAATACCAACACAGCATACTACCTAGAAATTAAAGAAGAACTTTAGTTCTGTGGTTCATCTAGGTAGATACAGAAATAGCTTTTAACAAAATATACCCTTAAGTATTATCAAGCTAGGAATAGAAGATAATATACTTAATCTCATTAAATTAATTTATTTAAAACACAGTAAAAATCATACTTAGTGGTGAAACTTTAGAGGCATTCTCATTAAGGTCAGGAAATAGTCATACTCATTAGTTCTGCTAATATCCAGTATTGTATTGAAGCTTCTAGACAACATGATGAGGCATGAAAAAGAGAAGGGTATCACTGGAAACGAAGAGAGAATTTTTTTCTCATTTGTAGCAATGTTATAGGCTATATAAGAAGCCTGAGACAATCTGTAAACTATTGAAACTAATAAGTGTCCAGCAAGTTGATATTCAGAATCAACATACAAAAATCAACAGTGTTTCAGTCCCATTTATAATAGTAACAGAAAATATGTGTGGTAGCCCACCTCCAAGATGGCCTCCAATGGGCCCCCCATTCCCTGCCTTCCAGGTATTCTTGTGTAATCAATAGGATACCACAGAAATAACAATGTGTGACTTCCAAGGTTGAGGTGTATAAGATATTGTGGCTTCAACCCTTCTCTCTTGGATCCCTTGTGGGTGGAAGCCAGTCACCATGTCATGAGGACACTAAAGCAGCCCTAAAGAGAGGCCCACGTGGTGAAGAAGTGAAGCCTCTTGACAACAACCAGAAAGTTAACTGTGGCTTCCTTCCAATAGCCATCTTGGAAGCAGATCCTCCTCCAGCCCTAGTCAAGCCTTCAGATGACTGCAGCCCTGGCTGATATCCTGACTTAAATCTCATGAAAAATCCTGAACCAGAATCACTTCTTCTGGTTTTTATATTTCTTCTTCTGAATTTCTGACCCTCAGAAACAGGTAAATAAGTTGAGATATTAAATGTTTGTTGTTCTAAGTAACTAAGTTTTGGGGTAATTAGGCAACAATAGATAAATAAGTTTAACAAAATTTTAAAAAATTAATCTAAGGAAAGATATGAAAGGTTTATAGAAAAAGTATTTTAAAAATCATTATTGAATGACATAAAAGACAAACTGAATAGATACAATATTCTTTACTTGAGGATAGAAATTCTTTCCAATTTAAACTATATATTCTGGACAAAATCCCAACCTACTTCCTATGCAACTTGATGAGCTAATCCTAAAATTTACATGGATAGTCAGAAGAGCAAGAATATTCAAAAACAATTTGAAGAATAACACCAGGTGTGTGAAGGGGGATAAGCCTTGTCTACCAGCTATCAAAATTTATTACAAAGCTGTTGTAATTAAGATGGTATGGGTATTGGCACAAGAATAGACAAATAAACCAATGGAACAGAATAGAAAGCCCAGAAACCGACTTGGAACCTTGATCAATGTGATAGGCAGAACAATGCCCAACCCCACCCACCCACCAAAAGATGCACACATTCCAGTTCTCAGAATTTGTGAATATGTTAGGTTACAATAGTAAAGGGGAATTAAGGGTACAGATGGAATTACAGTTGCTAATCAGCTGACCTGACTTTAGAATAGGGAGATTATCCTGGATTATCTGGGTGAGCACAATGTAATCACAAAAGTCTTTTAAAATGGAAGTGGGAAGCAGAACTGTCAGTGTCAGACAAATGGCACTGTGAGAAGGACGTGGCCTGGCATAGCTGATTTTTAAGATGGAGGAATGGGGTCATGAGCCACAGAATGCAGAAGCCATGTAGAAGTTGGAAAGGCAAGGAAATGAATTCTCCCCTAGAACCTCTAGAAGGGATGAAGCTCTGCCTACACCTTGATCTCAGCCCAGCAGGACCCATTTTGGATTTCTGACCTCAAGAATTGTAAGATAATAAATTTGTGTTGTTTTAAGCTACCAAATTAGTGGTAATTTGTTACAGGAGCCATAGGAAATGAATACAATCTATGTTACAAGTCAGTAGGGAAAGAACATACTATTCCACCAATGGAGCGGGACCAACTGGTTATCCATACAGAAGAAAAGAAAATTAGTTCCCTCTCTCATGTTATATACAAAAATAAATTTGAGGTGGAGTGAGTACCTACATGTGAAAAGCAAAATAGTAAAACTTTTAAGAGACATAAAGTTTAATATTTTTATGAGCTTGGAGAGGAAAGATTTCTTAAACAAGGCACAAAAAGCACAAGCTATAAAGAAGAAATTAGTAAAACTATGTTAAAATTAAAATCATCTGCTCAGTAAAAGATACTATACATAAATACAGAAAACAAGACACAGACTAGGAGAATATATTTGCAGTGCATCTAAGGCACAAAAAATATCCATAATATAGATATAATTCTTCCAAATCAACGAAAGAAAAACAACCCAATAGAAAAATAAATGAAGGGCATGAGTAGGCAGTTCATAAAAAAGAAATTCAGATACCCATTAACATATGAGAAAGTGCTTATCTTTATTATTAGTCAGAGACAAGCAAAGAAAGCCATACATCACTGTGTTTCTGACTGGAAAGTTTTTTTTTTTAATCTGAAAATTCTTAGGGCTGGTGAGGACATGGAGAAAAGGAAGGCTAATAGTCTTCTGGTATGAGTGCAAATTTGTACCTTATTTTTGGAGAGAAATTTGGCAGTATTCTGAACAGTAGATGTGCATCTTGTGTGACCCAGTAATTCCTATTTAGGAAGGGATACACCCTTGTACTTTTATATAAGAAGACATGCACAAGAACATCCATCGCAGCATCATTCTGAACACTGAAAACTCATGAACACCTAAATGCCAGTGAAAAACAAAATAGATGCTGTGTTGTTTCCATGAAATTAACAAAATACATGTATCAACATGGATAAATATTGGAAACACTTTAAGAAAAAAAATAAGCTTTCAGAGTGATAAATATATTCTGCATAAAGTTTTAAAAAATATACTATTTATGCTTTTGTATATAGAAGCTTGTATAGGACCTGAAGCTTATACAATTTGGGGGGCCTCATTAAGAAAATTTTTAAATATCAAATAGAATATAAAATTATGTACAAAACTGAATATTAATTTTGAATAAGAAAAACACAACAAATCTTAAATTTTAAAAAGCTGACAAATACCACGAATAATAAAATCCAGAAAAACAATGTAATATTAACTATTCAGCACACCTCTATAATACAATCTTTTCTTATATTTGTTAGCTTCATTCTCTTTGACTTCAATTTTGTAATAAACTTCTCTATAGAGAGTGTTAAAAGACAATTCCATCTTTTTTCTAGTAAGGCTGATCAACAAATATAAGAAAAAAAGGATCCTTTAGAAAAGATTCTTTAAGCATCACAACTCTGTAACTTCTGTCCTTCTTGCACAGCAGAATGGCCATTTGACCCAGAAGGGTCAAGGGCAGGGCTCCCCAGGCAGCCTGGAGTATGGCCCCTGAGCAAGGAGCAGATTCTTCTCACAGGTTGAAGGGAATCAGAGGTGCAGGGAGATCTAGCAGGGGCAGAAAATCTCTGGCAGCTGGGAGCTGGAAGGGTACAGAGGTCATCCTGGCAGCCCCAGGGCCCCTGCTCCAGGCCCAGAGAGGCCCCCCCAATCCTTGGGTGGTGCTCCAGACTTCTACCCTGACAACTTCTGGGTTTTGGAGCAAGGGGTGGGAGTGGCTGCTCCTGAGCCTAAAATTCTTTAGCTTCAGGGTAAATTGGCTTCTGCCTATTTTTTCCAACCCTCTTAGGGTCCCTGGCTGGGTCTGAAAATTAGACTGACAAAGACAGATTAACAGGAGAAAAACAAATTTACTTAATATAAATTTTACATGACACGGGAGCCTTCATAAGGCAATGAAGACCCAAAGAAATGGTTAAACTTGAGTGTTTTTATGCCAGGTTTGTTGAAGAGTAGAAAGATGTGCTAGGACAAAGGTGAGCTAAGGGTAGTAAACTGGGGGAAACTTAGCAAGGTGTGTTTGATCAGATTCCTCTCTGTGTCCCTTCTCTTGGGAGACAAGGATGCTCCTTTCCTCTAGGCATAGGGAGGACACCTCATATGAGAGTTTCATAATGTGCTTTAGGGGAAGGGCAGAAAGTCCTTCCTGCACACGCCATTTCTCAAATTCCTTCAGCTTGAAATGTTCAATATGGTGTCATATTTTGGGGTAGTGTGTCCTGAACCAAGTCACTACACATTTAACAAAAAGTTAATAACATGTTAGGGAAAGAAATGAAAATTCAGAATAGTGATTACCGTAGGGATGAGAGAGGAAGGATAGGATTGGGATAGGGTGATGGGGGGTTTCAACAGTATCTCAAATTAAAAAAAAAAACGATGCAAACAGGGTGGGATATTAAGACCTCTTATGGGGGTGTTTTAGTACTATTTTTCTTCTTTTCTGGGTGTTTGAAAATATTTTATTACTTTATATATACGTATATAAAAACCAAAGCACTGACAATTGGGGTTGTAACTGGCAGTGCCCACTCTGTGCTCAAATGACTTGAAAAGGTCTTGGCCAAAGAGAAAATACTATTTACAAATTACGGATCTTCAAATTAGGTGATGCTGATTCTCCAGTTCTCTGCTGGTCATAGTTTCTCATTTTATTACACAACCAAGAAGCATATTTTATTGCCTTTATACGAATAGTTGCTTCTATAGTGACAAGCTCTACAAACATGCTGAGTAATTAAATGCAATCCATAAACTTTTTGTTGCCCAGGATTTAGGGACTAATTAGAATATGAATTTCTTAAAATAATAACTTGTTCCCCATACTATGTAGAATTTCTGTAACAAAGTCATTTCTCTAAGAAAGTGCAAAGCTCTTTGGAGCTACTGCTAAAGATCCAAGCCTTCAGTAAGCTTTCCAGGCCCTCCATGTAATGCCACCATCAGCTGGGGACAACACAATTCCTGGGGGGGGTCTGTTCACTTAGACCATAATATCTACTCTTTTAAAGCGAGTTTCGCAAGTGAACAATGTGAACATTTTAGCAGTTAGTTCAGAGAAATGAGTACAGATTGTGGATAATACAGCAAATATATTACTAACCTAGGATATTTAATATATTTTAAACAAAGTATAAATTATGTAAAATGCAAATTTTTAACAGTAATTAAGAGTGTTCACTGTATTTACCTTAGGATGCTTTTGAAATCCTTTAACAGAAAGTATTTATTAACTTTCCAATACCCTCTCACAGGGAACTACTTTTTTTTTTTTTTTTTTTTTGCGGTACGCAGGCCTCTCACTGTTGCGGCCTCTCCCGTTGCGGAGCACAGGCTCCGGACGCGCAGGCTCAGCGGCCATGGTTCACGGGCCCAGCTGCTCCTCAGCATGTGGGATCCTCCCGGACCGGGGCACGAACCCGTGTCCCCTGCATCGGCAGGTGGACTCTCAACCACTGCGCCATCGGGGAAGCCCAGGGAACTACTTTTGATATTATTTATTTAAAATAAAGTACTTCATAGCAGCTCAGGAGAGGGTGAACCTTCAAATACAGAACAGCTGCTCTGTTTTTAAAGTCCAGGCTAGCCCTTAAAATTGTGCTTTAGCAAAACAGATCTAATTAAAATTAAGCTGCTTGGTACCTTTTTGTCCACCCCTGCCTCTTCCCCTGAAACAAACCATGTTGGGTCACCAGATATTATACCCCTGAGAGAGCACAGCAACCTTGTGTGCATGAGAACCCACTTTCTCTCAGGCTGACAGCTTGGCTGTGTTTGGGGGAGGTCACACATACCTCCTACTTCTTCCTAATGAACCCTTGAGAATACCCCAAACAGGTATTGTTTATGCAACCTTGTTTAGAGAGGGTTTGGGCATAATATTCAATTTATCTCAGAAGTATTAAATGGGACACACACACACACACACACACACACACAGAGGCATTCTCACTTACCCTGCAGTTGTAGAACACTTTGCAGTTAGAGCAAAATCTTTCCTCTTCACATTTAATATCAGGAAATGCTTGAGGTTTGGGGAAAACATTTTCATTAAGTGTTTGATGTTGTGAAGGAGCTCCAGGCAGTGGAAGACTGCTTTGGTTCACATTTCAGTAGCTCCTCAGGATTTGGGAAGAGGAGCTAATGAAATATTTCCCTATTTAAAGTCACAGGAAATGAATCTTCTAAAATTTAAGATATTCCATTTTAAAGTGCACAGTGAGGGCTTCCCTGGTGGCGCAGTGGTTGAGAGTCCGCCTGCCGATGTAGGGGACGCGGGTTCATGCCCCGGTCCGGGAAGATCCCACATGCCGCGGAGGGGCTGGGCCCGTGAACCATGGCCGCTGAGCCTGCGCGTCCGGAGCCTGTGCTCCACGGCGGGAAAGGCCACAGCAGTGAGAGGCCCACATACCGCAAAAAAAAAAAAAAACTGTGTATAAAGTGCGCAGTAATGTAAAACACTATCCGAAAGCCATGACACTCTGAAGGGAAGTAGGGACCCACCATCTCGTTTGAGGAATTCATATCCTAGTAATCTTCAACCCAATACTGATAAATGGGGTGCTGAGTCATAGGTTACTGGAACTTATTCGTTAAGTCCAGACTGAAGAAACCTAGCCTTCATGTATGAGCTAGCAACATTAAAGTGAAAACAAAAAAAAATTTTAGTCTTCTGACACACCCCAGTTAGCCCATATCTAGCTATCTATCTACCAGTACATTCAACCAGCATTTATTTTATTTTATTTTTTTGCGGTATGCGGGCCTCTCACTGCTGTGGCCTCTCCCGCTGCGGAGCACAGGCTCCGGACGCACAGGCCCAGCCGCTCCACGGCATATGGGACCCTCCCAGACCGGGGCACGAACCCATATCCCCTGCATCGGCAGGCGGACTCTCAACCACTGCGCCACCAAGGAGGCCCAACCAGCATTTATTGACTGCCTCTCAGGTTACAGATGTTATAAAAGGCCCTACTAGAACGAGTTGGAGACTTTGCCCTCCAGGAGATTAAAGTCTAAGGTAAAAATATTTTTCCAGGGAGTAATAAATCAGAGATAATGGATCCATTCTAGAACTTTTATTACTTCCTAAATAATTAAAATAGTTTGATATAGAATTTTTGCTTCTTATCTCCACAACTTTCACTTCTCCTGATTTGAAGGTCTTGGTACCCAAGAGAGGAATGCTTCCACCTGGGGATTTAACAGTGGTTCCACTGAACTGGAAGATGAGACTGCCACTTGGCATTTGGGGCGCCTTATGACACTGAACCAACAGGTTACAGAAAGGGATCACTGAATGGAATGATCCTGATTGTCAGGGAATTGGGACTACACCATGGAGCAAAGAGGACTCTGTCTGGAACTCAGGACCTTCTTTGGCCCTCTCAGTACTTCCGTGTCCAACAGTAAAGGTTAATGGCAAACTAAAGCAAGCAGAAATATGCAGAACCAGTGAAGATTCAGACCCTTCAGGAATGAGGTAAAGATCCTCAACAAGCTGAGATCCTCAGCGAGGTGATCCTCTTCCTCTTGGCTGAGAGATCACAGGTTAAGGAATAAGGAAATTATAAGCATCAACTATGGCTTTATGACCATTTCATTTATAGTAACAAGGACTATAGCAGCTCTATGTATTTTCTTCTTGACTTTCTTATGCACGAGTGTGTATGCACAAGCACACTAATTTCTTTTCTCTTTTCTTCTCGCGCTCCTACTATTACTATTACTCTCAGTTCCACACTCTCTGATGGTAGGGATGGGACCTGACAAATCACTTCTCCTTTGCTATATGACTTCCTATTAGGCTCTGCCAGCGGGGGGCGCTAGAGGGAGACTGTGAGGCAGGGGAAGGTGGGACTTGCTTCTTTCTGTTTGCTTCTTGTTCCAATCAGCATCACTGCAGCCACAAATCTTCATCCTGGCAGCACTGTTGATTCCAGCAGTCACAGTTAGTTCCAATGTGCAGTGTGCCCACACACCAGAACTAGCCTCACTGCATCCCCTCAGACACCAATACCAGCTGGACAGTGACTCTTCTCAGAGGTCTGAACTTCAGCTCTGGGAGGCCCCTCAACCAAGCCTAAGTTCTAACAATCACATCTTTTGGTCCTCAAACTTTAGGGGTGGTAGCTGCTTCCTAAAGTTATTATCTCCAGGATACTGCAGGGTCTCCCCTTTTACCTTTTCAGTTCTCTAATATCGGTTACCAACTAAAGAGTTAAAGTCTCTCAGTTAAAATATCTGGTGTGGTTTCTGTCTCCTGACTGGACCTTGACTGATAAAATGAACACTTACCTCTCCAATATCCTTTCTACCCCTTCTACAATGCCTAGCAGTTGTATTTGGGAGAGATCGATCCTGCCCCTGACCCAGGGATAGGCTCTAATTGGTCTAACTCGGGGCAACTTCATTCCCTTCCTTAGAGTAATTGGTGCATAACAACCCAGGCCTCAGCCAATGAGCTCACAGCCACAGGGATTGGTTAGGGGTAGTCCAGTCAAACTGTGGGACATGGAGGCTCTATCTCCATGTGAACAGGGTTTTATTTAAATGTAAAGTCTACAACTGCTGTAGCCATTTTGCCATCTTAAGAGAAAGCAAACCAAGAGTGAAGCTAAACCAGGCAGGATGGCAGAGTCAAGGGAATTGCAAAGAACAGAGCCTGAAGTCCTGAGCAAGTCATGCCTCATGTACTCAGGACATTTCAATTCAGTGAGCCAGTAAATTCTCTTTATTGTTTCAGCTAGTTTGAGTTAGGTGTGCAATTACTTGCCAGCAAAAGCCTGACAACGAAGTCATCTTGTAATTAAACATATGTGTGACTATAAAGGACCATGTGGGCTTATACTATGATATAGTTTTATATACATGCATTAAGCACTCACAGGGTATATAACCCATACGAGGCGAGTACAGTAAATATTGAAGAATGATAAGTCCTTCACCTTTGTTTGGGTCCTTCAACTAGAGTTATCCTTTATAACCTGCCTTCCCTCTGCACCTTAAAAATAATGAAAACTTTATCTGAATAGGAAAAGTTTTTTTGAGTCTGTTTTTTTGTGGTCATCAGGACATGGGAACCTGTTTATTTTTAAATTTTTGGTTGGTATTTCTAATAATATTCTGGGGATATGAATTCAGAGCCATTAGAACACATACAAGTTCAAATGAATCACAACCCAGAAACTACTTTAACTTCCAGCAGCTTCACTTTCAGCTCCTTATGCTAGCATGTTGATGGGCCAATTGGGAGGAAAGGACCAGGGGCAGCCTGCTCTTATTTCTAGAAACCTGAGATCTTGACGCTCTCTCAGGGCCTGCCTCCGCTCTCCTTCTTTCGTGTCAGCGGCCATGGCTCACAGGCCCAGCCGCTCCGCGGCATGTGGGATCTTCCTGGACCGGGGCACGAACCCGTGTTCCCTGCATCGGCAGGCGGACTCTCAACCACTGTGCCACCAGGGAAGCCCTCTCCTTTTGTTTTCTCTTTGGCTGTGCCACGTGGCATGCAGGATCTTAGTTCCCCGCGATTGAACCCCTGCTGCCTGCAGTGGAAGCTTGGAGTCCTAACCACTGAACCACCAGGGAATTCCCTGCTCTCCTTAAACATTCTTAAACACTGTCAAAGCCTCAGCCTCTGGCCTTTGACTCTTTAGTAAAGAGCAAAGGCACCAGTAATAAAAATTGCCTCTCTGCCACTGATTGCCATGTATCTTGAGCGTGTTGTTAAGTTTTGGGAGTCTTCACTTCCTTTTGTAAAATAAAGGGTTGTACTATTCATACCTCTCTAAAGACTCTTCTAGCCATGCGATTCTAGGGGGCACTGGGTATGGCAGAAAGGGGTTCTCTGTTCAAAACCTGCCCTTGCCACCTACTGTTTGTTAAACTTGGACAAATTCTTTCTTTTAAAAAATAATGCTTATTTTTTTCTTTCTATTATTAAAGTATAATATATGTACTATAGAAAATATAGAACATATAGGCAAGTATATTAAGGAAAAAAATAAGGATGTCTTATAATTCTGCTACCCAGAGGTAATCAGCTATTTTAGGGTGTTTCTTTCAGTGCTGTAAATCAGGGGTTGGCAAACTGACCCTCAGGCCCACTGCTATTTTTGTATGGCCTGTGATCAAAGAATGGTTTTTACATTTTAAATAGTTGAAAAAAAATCCAAAGAGTAATAATATTTTGTGGCTTGTGAAAATTATAGGAAATTTAAATTTAGGTGTCCATAAATAAAGTTTTATTGGAATACAGTCATGTTGATTAGCTTATGTACTGTCTATGCTGCTTTTACCCTACAACAACAGATATTACGGCCCACCAAACCTAAAATGTTTACTCTCTGGTTCAACACAGAAAATGTTTGCCAACCCTTGATATAGATAAAATATAAATATGTGGGTATATGTAAACATATATGAAAAATTACATTATATATCTTATATTCTACTTTTTTTCTCTTAACACTTAGATACAAACACTTGATGGTAACTGTAAATATCCTTTGTCAACATGATTTAATAGCCTCCTAATATTACATCATTTAAGATGTTGTTGGACATTTGGTTTATTAATATTTTTCACTTATAATTGCCACAAATATCTCTTATTATTTCCTAAAATCAGATTGCTAGAAGGGAGATGACTAGCATAAACTATATGAAGAGTTACAGTCTAAAAATGTTGTTTACACATCCATTATTCTTAGTGAGTGAGAGTGCTTGTCTCTCTGTATCCTCTGAGTAACTATCATTAAAGGAGAGAGAGGGGAGAGGCAGGGAGAGGATGAAGGGGAGAGAGAGAGGGGGAGGGAGGGAGGAGGAGGCTAAGACTGAGGTTGAGATTAGGTCCAGGTTCATGTGCCCCTTGAGCATATTTCCTCTTCAGTGATATGCTGGTAAGAGTACGATCCCTGTCTCATAATTATTACCAGGATCCTATGAAAACTACATATATGAACCAACCAGTAGTTCACCCCGAGGGTGGAAAAGCAACTCACCATAACTGTCCTGTTTATGAGAGAATCGGGTCTTTACAAAGAGTATTTTATCCCTGTGTTACGTTCTTAAAATTAGATCCATGTGTTTCTTTTAATTAGTATTTGATACAGTATTAATATTCTTATTTATCTTCTGCATGCCATATGGATTAAATTCTCATTACCTTTGATCTTAATACTTTTAAAATATGTAAATCAACAGACATCCTCTCTAAAGCAGTGTTTGCATCCCTGTCTATTATTGCCTTGGGCCAAAGGAAAATATCTGCATTGCAAAAAAATCCCCAAATTGTGTTGAAATCCTGAAAGCCATACATTACACTGGTCAATCTCAATAGATTAAATAATGGCCAATTGAAAATGAAGCCAATTAGAAATAAATATTGCTTAAACCTGACAAAGGTTAATGAGAGCCCACCATGCGTGCGCATCAAGATGGTCACATTTATTTCAGGGACAAACTAGTTAAGGCTTTGTGATTTACTTAACTTCAGTAAACAGAACACAATAAAGCTTTTCTGATTAACAAAGATATGCATGCTGTATTAAGTGCTTCAGTGTTCTGGGTGAAAGTCTTTTTCTTTGTATTGAGCTATAGCAAGTCATTCCCCTTTCTTGGTCCTTTGTTTCTTCCTCTGTAAAATGGGGTGATTAGGCTGGTAAATTCTAAGGCATATTCCAGCTCTAAGCACTAATAAGAAGTAATAGCAGGACTGTTATCTAACACATTTTAAAGGAACTTTAAACTTTACCGGGACTATAGGTACTAATTAACTCAAGAAGGACTGGAGAGGAAAAAGTGCAACTAGCGTTGACTGATGGAAATTAATCTTAAACAAGACCATTTATATATCCTTTTTATGACTACACAGTCTTTTAGACGGTCTTTTTCTTTTCTTAAAAAAAATGTATTGTGAAACATATATTGGCATTATCTTTTCACCTCTTAACTTGAAATGTTCTTCTAGCTGATGCTGGGATAGTCTTTCCTTCCCCTTAGAGCTTATTCAATTAATGGTATAAAATATTTTTAAGGGAATTTTGTGTCAATCAAAGGTCCATAACCTGCACACCACTAAATGTCACAAATTATTCTTGCTCATTTCATAAGGTTAATTGCCTTTTGTCAGCTATTCCTTTTACTTTGGAAGATAAAGTTTCCCAGACTTCTAATGGAGTTGAGAGCCCTCCTTGGTTTGCAGGAGGGCTTATGTTTTAAGCCCGGATGTAGTTCTTTCCTGAAGAATGCAATCATGCGCTCATTTTGAATTAATTGCCAAATAGCCACTCTCTAGTTTCTTGGAATTTAACTGACAAACACCCTACATCCTACTAGTAATTAGGTAATGCAGTTTTGATTCTCAATTCAGTCAAACTTTGCTGATACAACATAGTCTACATACATATCATATCTCCTAGAAGCAGTCTAATCTCCAGAATAACAAGTATCTTCTATAGAGAGTGGTTCTGCTTTAGAGTTTACAATCTAGCTATATATATATATATATATATATATATATATATATATATGCCTTTTTTTTGGAGCCCTATTATTGACTAGTAACACATTGAGACCAACTTCAAGGTACATACAGCTGAATATCAAGTATGGAAGACTGGAGTTTATATGTCAAATTACTGAAGGGATAAGGAATATCTAGAGGAAAACCACTCATGACACAGATTCTTTCTCATAATAGATTGGCATGGAAAAATGAGAACCAAGGATAGATTCACAACACATATTACATTGTGTATTTGTTTCCCCAATTTAGCCAAATATGTTTATAGATATTTATCTTGGTCAAAATTATTTCAAGAAGCATAAGGCCCAGTGGAGCATCTGCCATATTGCACCGGGGGGGTGTCTTGCATAAGTGGGTGCCAACCTTGACCATGAAGGTGGGGCCTGTGCCATTGGTGGGTGGAGGAAAGGCCAACATTTTACAGCCTCCTCCACTTTTCTACCAACTGCTCACCAATCTTTCAATTGTGTATTGAAAGACTAACCCTTGTTTCCCACTTATTTCTTTAGCATCATTTCATCATAACCTTAGCAGCTGCCATTGAGACTCATTGCCTTATAAAGTTATTGAAAAGGCATCACTTTTCTACAATGTGTTCAGGAAAAGCACAAAGCGCAGAAACAGAGGAATCTCATTCCAGGTTCCTCTCTCCACTACTCCTTACCATACATCAGTCACCAGGCCCTGTACCTTCCACTTTTAGCCTCCGAGTGGGAAGCATTCCATCTATCTCACTGCTGTAATGCAGGCCCTCCTCAACTCTTGCCTGGACTACAGTGACTGCCTCTCTGTTAATCTCATCTCTAGTTTTGACCCCATCCTATCTATTCTCCACATGGTAGCCAGAGATAATTTTCAAAATGAGCATGTCATTCCTCTGCTTAGTATCTTCAGTGGTTTTCCATAACTTTCAGGAGATGGCACTCTTCAGCTCAGCACACAAGGCCCTTCCTGATCTGATACCTACTTACCTCTACAGCTCATTTCCTACTATTCCTCAGAGCTCAGCCTATGTTCCGAAACAACAAACTCCATCTGAAGAACCTTCTCAGGCTCATCTTCTCTTGGAACCTTCCCTTACTCCTAAGTGCAAGCTGAATGCCCTAACACTGGGTTCCCATTTCAGCCTGTACATAACAACATAATAACAATTATCCCACCTGACAGCAGGTATAGAATCATATTCATCTTTCTATTTCTGTGGCTTGTATCAAAGCAAATGATAAATGAGTGTATATTCAAGAAATGAACCAATCTTTTAGTTGCTCTTGCTCAAAAACATCCACCAACATCTCCAATTCCTTTAGAAATTACTCATTGCTAGATGAAAGCCAGCTAGTCTGATAAATTAAATCTAAGTGTTAACTATCTTGAGAAACATAAGGTTATGTAAACAGCAGGCTTTTAGGAGGTAATCCTAAATCAGCAAGGGAGATGTTATTGGTGAGTCTTTCAGGATGATCAGATAGACTCATTTATTTCACAAAGATTGAGTCCCGACTGTGTTCCGAGCACCACATTAGGGAACGATGATAGCGAGAGGCTTAAGGAGAAGGCTGTGAGAACTTCAAATTCCTGCCTATCACTTACAGATGGGTTGCTGGGGTGCCGCTAATTTGCAGAATAAATGTTTATACTGATATCTGCAATAACGGAGAAACTGTCCAGAGATCTGCAAAACCACAGTGAAAAACTGCAAATTAAGAATCTAAAAACTAGGCCAGAATAAAACAGAAATGATTATTTTCTTAAGAACCAGTAATCAGAAGGGTCACTTGCTAAATAAAATCAGCCCTGCCAGCCATACAACAGTAATTAAGGAAAACCACCAACAAGCAGGGTTAGGTGTCTGCTACAGACTAGAAGTCTGTATCCGTCTCCCCACCCCCACTCCCAAATTCATATGTTGAAATCCTAATCCCTAGTGTGCTGGTATTTGGAGGTAGAGCCTTTGGGAGGTGATGAGGAGCCCTCAGTGGGATTCTGCCCTTATTAAAGAGACCCGGGAGAGGTCCCTTACCACTTCTGCCATGTGAGGACACCCAAAAGATCCTTGTCTATGAACCAGGAAGAGGGCCCTCACCAGATACTGAATCTGCCAGCACCGTGATCATGGACTTCTTAGCCTCCAGAACTGCGAGAAATAAATGTTTGTTGTTAAAGCCACCTAGCCTGTGGCATTTTTGTTCCAGCAGCTGTTAACAGACTGAGACAGTGTGCAACGACACTGAGTTGAATAATCAGTCTGCTGTGGAAGATGACAGAGCACAGTGGTCCACAGCCCAGGCTTTCCAGTGAGAAGAACCCACATGGAATCCTGGCTCCTGGCTGTGTGAGTGTGCTCTAGGCACCTAACCTTTGGGAGCAGCAGTCTCCTCATCTGTGAAATGGGGATATTGTTACTTTGTTAACAAAGATCCAATATAAAAAAGATTAATTTTATCCAGAGTAGCCTAAGCCTACCTAGCCTAAGAAAAGGAGCTAAATTAAAAAGGAAGACAGAAAACCAATTGGACTCCAACCCTTCAAACCAATTTTTTACATGCAAGTTTTCTTTCCTTTAAACACCATTTTCATGCTCCTGTTACAGCAGCTGGGAGAAGCTGGTTTTCTCTCCAAACTGGAAAACTCTTTTTCTTCAGCCAAGAACTTGTGTATGAGATCTAAATCTGATTTCACAACGTCTGAAACAATAGTTCTGGCAGCTCAGTACATTACTCTTGGCTCTTCCCCCCGGAACATACCAGGGTCTGAGTCTCCTTAATCCTCTTCCAAATTAGTTAAATTAGGTTTAGTCGGATGAAGCATTTACCAAATACTCTCGTCTTCAAATAATCCACACCACCTTATAATGAGAACACTTAAAAAGAGCCAGATCCTGCAGAAAAAAAAATTAGCAAAATATCCTGAATTCTAGAATTTAGGGAATAAAAGAGCAAAATACTTCCATGACTCTCAGTTTTCTATGGACCACAATTCAAAACTTGAAGCTTGAGAAGATAACCCAGTTTGGTTTTACAGAGTCTCTCTCTCTCAAGGTCCCAGGAAGAAAATGACTCCTCTGCTTATGGGTTACAATTCAAGTACAGCTTCACAGCTTCCAGTGAAATATCCTGCAGAGGCTGTTGGTGATTAAGCATGTCTTCTTATATACCAGTTTTTACCTAAGACATCAACCACGTCAGTGCGAAGAGAAGAACATATTACTTGAATATTGCTGGAAGTTGCATTTTTTGGTGGGGAAACACTGACTTTAGCTAACTTTTGGAAAGATGGGTGAAGAGCTATCAGGAAAAGCTAAATACAGACAAAAGGGAAGCTAAATAGAGACAAGGGGAATCAAAACTGGCATGCTAACATTCCCTGGAATAATATCTAGGTCCCAGCTAATGGGAAAGTAGAGGTATGATGATAAAGTGATACTCACAATTTTATGAATTTCTAGTATGTTAAGTTTTGGTTTTTTTCTCTCCTCCAACTGCCCTCACCACCAAGGTTGAAAGGGAAAAATGACAGACTGGATGTCTAAAAATATATGTGGATATTAAATACCAACTTATCTAATAGGACACATATGCCATTGACTTCATTTTTGTAAGCCTCGTCCCTGGCCATCCAACTTTTCAACGAAACAGTTGCCTTAACCCAAGATCCAGCTGAAACCACTGTTGAGAGTCACTGTAATCTCACTGACAAACAAACGCATTTTAGGGACAAAGCCTGTAAATTTGCAAACGTGGGGAGGCAGATTATGGAATACAAACCTGGGAGCTGGATGTTTCAAAGAGCTATGGTTCTCATCTCTTTATTGAGAACAAAAAGGTACAAAGGCACACAACAGCTAAACCAATGCCATCTGTTTGGAAATCGTATTTTAAACACAAACAAAATCAAACGCTCCATATGCCGTCACTCCTGAACATTTGCTAGAACTTTTTTGAGTATTTATTGTTAGAGTGTCAGTGTGGTCAAGTGAAGAAAGCAAAAAAGCCCGACGGGAAGTCCCCTGGACTCCCTCCAGGCCTGTTATCACCACGCATGTCATGTGTCCTTTTAGGGGATGCTGAACTCTTTCTGCCTCTGTTTATTCACTCATAAAATAATTTTACACGTCCCTTCTTTTAGACTTCAGGAACTTTGCAAAGCAGGTTTTTAGCCTCCGCCAGGTCGTGACACACAGAAAAAAAGGGTACTATTCGTGTGGCACAACCCGGCGAGCCAGGCCAACAGAGGCGCTCCAGTTGCCCAGTTTGGCCCGACTGCTTCGATATATTGGCACAAGCATAACTCCCCAACAACCCACCAGTGCACTGCAGCACATCACGGAGACCTACTGGAAAATGTATTTGCTTCTAGGTGATGTTAACACTATCAATTCTTTAAAAAGTTCCTAAATGGAATATGAACTTTTTATTTGAAAGCACATAAAAATGTGCATGACTCTTCATCACCCCACTCCTTAATCTCATCGAGCTTTTCACAGTTTGGGTCTGTGTTAAGACTACTTAAGACTCTACAAACACTTGTAGTTATTTCTGTTCCCCATAAGAAGCAATAAAAGGTGTGGCTTTCCTCACGGTGACATTCACTTTGTGAGTCTGGCTGAGAGTTGTTTTTTTCCATTGGACTTTCTGCCTGGAGGCATCTCAGCATCCTGAGATGAGCCACACAGCACATCATTCCTTTCCAACTTTAGCCAAAGGACCCAAACAAAACATCTTACGCTGATCAGAAGTGAAGCTCAGTGATTTTGTTCTTTGCGGCTCTGATTCGATCTGTACCCTGTTAACTTTCTTAAACATTTCATTATGTGACTTTTTATATGAGCAAAGGAATGTCATACTTTCAGGTCCAAAGACAGCTTCAAACATTTCTATAAGTCCTTTTCTTTGAATCCCCTGCAATCTTCACTAGCATCACCTAAAATCTATCAGTAGGGGAGAAATTTAACATTTTCAGTTGAGAAACTTAAAGAAATTTACAAAGATCTTATTGAAATTCTTATTGATTTCATTAATACTCATCTAGTTATAATTTTAGTATTAGAATGACAGTTTCAGTAGAATATATTTTAATTATTATTACAAATATATAATAATAAGCTTACAACTAAACATCAAGTTTATAACTGAAATCATTCCTTCTTCTTCCTGCATTGCATCGTCTTATTTTTGCTCTTAGAAGGAGTCTCTGGAAAGACAACACCCTCCTCATGACTATAAATGCAGTTCAAATTGTTTTAACTAAAGGTTGCTTGCAAAAATTCTATAACCGGTTTCCCACAGGCCACCGGGCTGAGTGTCTCATTTAAAAATACGACAATATTAAAGATTAGATGGTTGACAAATACCCATGCTAAAGTTCTAAAGCTTTAAGTCTGTGACTCGGGCAGAGAAGGCTGCACTTCTTCATCAGGTCACTGCCCTCCTCTCAAACCTGGACTCAATCACGCCGAGATGTGAGGACCGCATGCACTCTACTAATCTTTCTGACTTACAGGAGGTACCAATAAGACAGCAGGACACTAATCAGAAACATTTGAGCTTCAGAATTATGCTGAGAAGATTTACTTACTGAGAGTGAGACCCTCTTCAAAATGCCAACTCTATTCACACTTGGCATATAATTTTTTAAAAACTGAGCTTTCTTTTGCCAGCCTCGTCTGATAACACCATAGATTTCAATACTTTGAATAAGTTTGGTGCAGATAACGTTAATAAATTAGTCAGGGGAAAATGCTGTGGAAAAAATTAGGATTTTCTTACCAGCCACTCATAACTTTCTCTGTAAAGTGGATAATAATATTTAGTTGCTGGGGTAAGCAGAACTTAGAAAAATTCAAATAACAGAATTCTAGCCGTAATGCATATTCAAAATGAGACTAAAATGTAAGCTTTATTTTCTTTAATTGCCTATACAATTCACATGGTAAAAATTCTCAGGCATTACAATCAATAAAAAAATAATGCCATAGCCATTTTCTAAAACTCATTTTTCTTCTTAGACACCATGTTATATACCTAAATTGAATTTTCTATCCAAAGTCCTTCTAACTGAGTGGCATTACTTCCTCCTTCCCTTTGTAACACAAACAGTTAAGAACAAGTCTCTTAACCTATTTTAGATGCTTTCTTACATTGAGTGATTTAAACATATTCTGTTGGGAAACATATTCTGTTGGGAATTGCTGAGAAAATAATGCAACTTGCAGAAGTTTCTAATTCGACATATTTTCATCATTAAAATCCAAGCGTATTTTAATGTGCTGTAACCTGCTGATATGAAGTCCAATATTTCAAGTTGTCTTCACTGATTACTGTAGCTAAATTCTTTTGCAACAAAGGTTGGGGGATTTTTCAGGTGTGTTATGGGAAAAGTGTTTGAGCAGAGGAGGAGAAAAGACTTGAAAGCAAGCTACACCTCCTTTCAGCAGGGCCTGAGACCATCTCTCCAGGCTATGCAAATTTATCTAAAATGATTATGCTTGTCAATCAGATGACCCAGTTAATTTTTCTCTCACCCAAAGCACTGCATAAGCTAAATAAATCACAAAGCAACCTGATTTGGTCTACCTTGCCCCCTACAGACTTTTCCAAGGCTCACTACTAATCTCTTTCTCCGGTCTTGTTTGGAGACCACATTTATTATCAATTTGTACAAAAAAGACAAGAAAGACAGACAAACAGAAATCTCATCCCTTAAAGTCTCCCACTGTTCTTGACAGATGGCTGTGCCCTATCTCCTAAGCTCTAGTCCCACAGCTACAAATGTTGACCAGAAATATTCAGAACACGAGACTAAAATGCAAGATACTCTTTGAGACAAAACCTATTTCCCCAAAAGTGTCTACCCATCTGAATTAACTTATTGTTTGATAAACACTTATTAAGCACCTACTGCGTGCTAGGTACCATGTCAAGCACTTCCCTGTTTGTTATCTACCAAAATTCACAGAGTGACCAAGAATGAACATCAATGGGTTCTTTTTATACTTCAATACAACTAGCCACAGAATAGTATATATTGCTTCCAATGTGTTTATCCAATTATGTACAGAGGATAAGTTTATGGAGCAGGTATTGCTGGGCCAAATGATATATTGGCAGATTTGCCCTAAAAGAGGCTGTTGCCCTGCCACAAACTATATATGAGTGCCCTTGTTGCCTCGTTTTCCCGACAGCCCAGGTATTGTCTTTTTTTCATCACAGCCTGTTTGATAAGCAAGAGAGAAATTTTCATTTCTCTTATTAAATTTTGAGGTTGAACATTTTTGCATATAGTCATAGGTCATTTGTATTTTTTCCTTTTATGAACATCCCTTTAAAGCTCTTGGTCAATTTCTTTCTGAAGGGGTGTTTGTTTGTTTGACGAGCAGCAATGGAGTAGAGGGTATAAATCCTACTATTAATACTAGGATGGGGGCTCCAGCCATTTCGGTTGGATATTAAAGGAAAGGGAGACCTAGAGAATTAAAATACTCAAGAAAAAAACTGCAGCAGAACCTTAGGCTAATATGATAATAAAACCAATTCTCCCATGCTATCATAAATGCATTTATGTAATGTAATATAATTTTAATAGTTATATATTATTCCACAATATAGCGGCATCAAATTTACTTAGTTGTTCTCTTTTTCTAGACTTTTTAAAAGGCAGATTATGAGTAAATTATTGGGATAAAGGATCTGACCATTTTTTAAAGTCCCTCAATATACACTGCAAAATATTTCTGCACAAAAATTGTTCCTTTATACTTCTACCAGCATGCTAACCAAGTGTGTCTTTTCCATTTCTCCCATTTCTAGACTCTACCAGAAATAGTTTCATTTTGTTTGGACAAACTGTTTCAAAGACACACTTGAAAATCTGCCTTAGAATTTTATAGCCATCTCTTATAAGTGGCCTTTCTCTTTACTGCAGGCCTTGGTATTCCATGAAGAGAGATAGAAGGCTAAATCTGATCATTCAGGAGGGAATATTTGATTCATATGACTTGAAAATTCCCCAGATCAGAAACCAGCATGAAACTATATCCTTTGAAACTATGTCCTTAGCATATGCACCTGAGATGATTAAATTCTGTCTTGGGTAGACAATATTAATGTCTACTCAACAGTCATTATTTCTTGCTTCTTTCCCAATAGAATGCTTATATTATAGGGGCAACAACATGATCAACTTAAATATTTTTTTTAGGTTCTCCGGCAGATAAAGGAGGGCCGTGAGATGTAAACAGAAGGCACTGCATAGGGCCTCTAGGAAAATCCTTTTTGTCCTTTCACAAAGAATGCAGCCACGATGGCTGGAGCTCCAGCAGTCATCTTGAGGCCATGAAAAAAAGAAAGCCAAGAGAATTGCAGAGGCTTGGCCTTGCCTGACATTCTTGATATCCTGAATCAATACCAAAAACTGCCTACCCTCTGGAGTTCTGGTGGCATTAGGAAAATGAACATTTATCTACTGAAGTCACTGTATTCCAGTGTCTCTTATTTAAGCAGAGAACAATTCCTTACTAAGGCACTATTTAAAAAATATATTCCAAAGAAGTATTTTTCATCTCTGTGAAAGAGAGTGTGAATTTTTTATTAGGAACTGAAGTTATATTGGATCCTTTCTTCCCAGTAGATCCATTCTCCATCTATTTCTACCATGTTCTCTGACCCAGAAGCTGACCTAAATGGAGGACTCTGGCTTCCCAGTGGCTTGGCCAATGAAAAGCCCTAGCAGGACATCAGAAGGAAGGAAGAAAGTGAGGAAAGAGAGATAAAATACTCTCTCTTATTTCACAGCTTCCTTCCTGTGTGGTTGTCTTGTGTTGACTGTGTTCTTGACTGAAGGTCATCTCTCAAGACCCTTCTACTCACATGGATCTTTCCTTCTGGGTTCCAGATGCCATGACCTTTCCTTGTCTTTTAGGTGTATGTGCTAACAGCTCCACTCTCATTAGCCCCCAGGGTACCATACTATCCTTACTATCCTTTATAGTTTCCTTATATCCTCCCCATAACCTTTTAAAATAATCCCTTTATTAAGCAAGCCCCAATCTATCCTAATTTGAGTGTGCAATCTATTTCCTCCTGGGATTCTGTCTGATACATTTCTTGAACTTACTTACATAGAATCTTTTAACTTTAGGGAATTCAGGCATGACTTGGTCCAACCTACTCATTTTTTAGTGATGGCTAACTGACTGCCTAAAGCCGAGTCAAATACCTCATTTCTAGACATTCAGTCAAGTTTGTTTTGGTTATTTGGGGGTTTTATGAGGTTTTTTTTATTGTTTTATCTGTATCTTGATTCTTCCTAAATTCTATCTAGTTATAATTCAGCCTTCAATGAAAGAAAAAAACCAAGCGCGATTTTAAAACTCTAAAATACAACATATGAGATTTCTGGGACCGTTAATACTTTTATAAAATTAGTGGCCTAAGAAGTCAAAATAGGGTAACATCTAAGTTCAGATTGATATTAATGAGAACCAGGAAGTAACTGCTTTCAAGGAGAGCAAAAATGCTAATGTATGTTGTGCATAAAGAATCTGAGCATTTACAAGTGGCTCGGAAAATATTAGCCCCACTTTGCAGGGAATTCAAAGTAAAATGTAAAATGATTTTATCTCAATCTTTATGTTCCATCTTTCAGTCTAGAATTCTACTAAGAATTCTCCTTCTCTCTCTATTAAGTATGGAAAATTGAGCAATAGCTAAGTAATATATTTTTTTAAGATTTTTTGATATGGAGCATTTTTAAAGTCTTTATTGAATTTGTTACAATATTGCTTCTGTTTCATGTTTTGTTTTTTTGGCCATGAGGCATGTGGGATCTTACCTCCCTGACCAGGGATCAAACATGCACCCTCTGCATTGGAAGGCAAAGTCTTAACCACTGGACCGCTAGGGAAGTCCCCTAAGTAATATTTTTTAATTAAAAAAAGAGTTAAGGTGATGGAGATATAAACAGAGTTCAATGTTTTAGTCTTTTAGAGAATTGAGGTTAAAAAAATTTTTTTTAAAGGGATCAGTTGTTTTGTTTTGTTCTGTTTTATTTTAATGAAGAAGGAAAATACTATAGCAACCTACCTTGGCATTTTTGAGAACTACACCCCTATCTTTTTTGGATTGCATGCATGTCTTCTAGCTCCAAGGCCTTAGATCCTGGCACAAAATTTTCCTAATGTGGCCATAGCTTTTAAGGGTTATTTGATGAATTACACTGTCAAAGACCCCAAAGAGAAGTCTCACTGAGAAACCTATAACAATCTACAAATACTTGAAGAACTACCACATGGCAAAGGAAGCAGCCGTTTTCTTTTATTGTTCTGTTACTGCGAAGCAAGAAGAAAAGCACTTCTATCAAGCTTTCTAACCATAAAATTGATAGTCTTCAAAATTAGTCAGCTACTCTCACTGGTATAGAGATTCTTAACGTGTGATGTAGACCCTTATGGAACCACGAAGATGTTCAGGAAGTCCTTGACATTATGCGCAAAATGGTGCAGTTGTGCATTTGTCCATTTTTCTGGGCTTAGGGGGCGTGGATTATATCAGCTTCTCAAAGGGGCTCAGGATATAAAAAAGTCTGCAAAAGAATGCATGAAATCAGTCTGCATGACCATTTGTCAGGAGTGCTAGAGAGAAGATAATCACTCTAAGGTCAATATTTTTAATTCAGTGGTTACAGATAATGTAAGCAAAACTTTTATGCAGTGTGTGTTCAATCCTCTAATCATTCAGCAATTATTTATAGGTTGTTCATCAAATAATTTGCTCAGAGTGGTGGGTTGGAGGGAGCATCTATTTTAACTCCCCCTTTATGGGGAGAGATAATGTGATGTACCTTTTTCCAGTGCTTTCCCACAGTGTTCGGTAGAAACTGCTACATGAAGTGGAGGCTCCATTAATAAACTGAATAAGAGGATGCAGTCTAGAACAAAGAATGGCAGCCCACAACACATGAGAAGAACCTGGACCCCAGACGGCAACCCAAGTTGATCAGAGGGCAGAGTGCAAGTGTGAGGCTGTGAGCTGAACTGCTCTGGGTGTGGATAAATACAGCAGCGAAGGGCAAACAGAACGGACACTTCGTAATTTGACCCTTGGAGATTTGGAGTGGATCCTTGGACGCTCTGTCCCCCACCCATACCCCAAACATTCAGACCCTGGGTAATGAGTTAGCATGCAAACTGTCCTTTTGGAGGACATATCAGTTAAGAGCTGAAACAAGCTTAGAGCTCTTTGCACTTATCTGATTTCTGCATAAATGCAGAGTTTGGCATTTAAAGTTGGTGTGTGCCCACTGGGAGAGCCCAGCCATTGTGTCCTGGCATCAAAACTTCTCCTTTGAAATTAGGATAGTGTGTAAACTCATCCCTTAAGAGCTTTGTAGATCGCTTGCATTTGTTGCTGGGGCCTGTTTGAATTTGTTCTTTAAAAGAGGCTGCTTAGAGAAAATTCCTGGCACCAGTGTAATGAAAAGGGATATCATTAATTTCTTCCTTTAAAAAGGAAGTGTTCCTTTGGGACCACTGATCTTTGTGTATATGACGTCAGACAAACCCAGCCTAATGTCTGGGTAGACTGGCTGTTCTAACTACCTACCACCAAGCAGGCTAACAGACCTTCTGCACAGCAGAGAAAGGAAATGGGGCTCTGAGTTGGTGGGAGCTCTAAATAGTCCGTATACCATTTAGGCGGATTACTGAAACATGACTCCTTCCCATTACACAAATTGCCAGACACAGAAAATACCAACAAATTAGTCCCACGCTTTTTAAATGTGGTAAAGTTCCAAGGTGATAAACTCTTAAGACTCGTGGTGGCATCGAGAAAAAAACAAATGCAGTTTGTAGAACTCTTAGCACACTCCATAAGACTTGACAATTTGAATAGAAGGAAGGAAGGAGTTGTTAACTTGAAAATTAAGTGCTTTCAGGAGTGATTCTCATTTCAGGAGGGAGAAATGGCAGCGGCAGCAGCTAAACATTTATTAGGTGCTTTACATATGCCAGGCTCTATTCTCATGCGTTAAGCCCATAATCCAGCGTCTTATTTTTGAAGGACAAAGTTCTGACCCAGAGTTCCCTCAAAGCTGCCAGAGCGCCTCCAACACTCACGCGCGTGAGTGTGCGCGCACACGCACACACACACACACACACATCCTAGGAACACAGATCACAGAGCAGGAAAGTTCAGTGTAATAAAAGGCTTAAATACTAGCAAAGCAGTGGAAATATGGGCAAAATGTGGGAGTGGACAGGTTTGGGGTGGTGGGCAGAGCTCAGGAAGGCTTTGGTTTAGGATAGAGTACAGTGACTTGCAGGTGATCAGGAGATTGCTGTGGATTGTTCTGAGTTGGGAGAAAAACTGTGGACTCATTTAATATCAATTGTTTATCTTCAACTTCTCCCTCCTGTCATTATCCCAACTTCATATTCACAGTTTTATAAAAAATGTATCTGTTCCCTTTTTTAAATCACAAGTAATTTTAATCTAAATCCAGCAGCAGTCTGAGCTAAACAAAACACTTACACCTAATTCCAATAATCTCCCAGGCATGGCTGTATGTCCCTTATTTTGCCTTCTTGCCTTTGAGCCTAATCAGGATTGAGCCCATGAAGTCCTAAACTCTGGCCAGGAACAAACAGTCAAATAACTTGAGTGTAATGTAGCAGACTTCAGATTCTACAACTGAACATATAGCTAAGTGTTCAGCCCCTTGAGGTTTCTATTTTTCTCTGTTCCTCTGAAGAGCAAAGAGGAGAATACATTTAAGAGGCTAAAATGGCCATCTAAAGTACCATCAAGAATGATCTGGGGGCTTCCCTGGTGGCGCAGTGGTTGAGTCCACCTGCTGATGCAGGGGACTCGGGTTCGTGCCCAGGTCTGGGAAGGTCCCACATGCCGCGGAGCGGCTGGGCCCATGAGCCATGGCCGCTGAGCCTGCGCGTCCGGAGCCTGTGCTCCGCAACAAGAAAGGCCACAACATTGAGAGGCCCGTGTACCGCAAAAAAAAAAAAAAAAAAAAAAGAATGATCTGGGCCCTGAGAGCTGGTCCAGAGGCATCACTTCCTTGATTTCTCCCTAGAACACAGCTCTGGGTTGGGTTCTAGCTCTGGGGTGACCAACTGGGACTCAGTTTTCTCATCTGTAAAATGAGAAGGTTGAGCAAAAGGATCTCAACCAGATGCCCAGCGACACAAGAATCGATTCATAAAATGGGATACTGTACAGCATTGAAAACAAACACGTTAATCTTAAAATATTATGTTAAGAAAAAAAGAAGAAGAAAAAGCTAGAAACCAAAGAATATATACTGTGTGATTCCAGTTATACAAAGCTGAAAATCAGGCAAAAGGAAACTATGATATTTAGGATGCATACTTAGGGGGTGACCTCTAGGGAGGAGGAGGAAAGTCATCATCAGGAAAGGGTAGCAGAAGGCTTCTGAGGTGCTGCAAGTTCTCTCTTCTGATCTCAGCTGTAATTGCGCAGGGACTTTATAATAATTCATTATGCTGTCCATCTCTTTTTTAAACCTTTTTTTTTTCTGTCAGCATGTTACATTTCAGAATTTAAAACTAGGTTAAAAACAAAACAACCACAATCTGATATCTCTCATGTGTGAGCTTTTCCTGGTGTGAAGAGGGAACAGGCAGAAGGCCAGAAACATCTTTCACTCTTTGCCTGGCTGGTTCTTGATTCCCCTTCAGTTCTCAGCTTTGGTGTCAGCCCACTGACCCTTCTCTGCTCCCATGAGACCACGAAGGTATCCCTGTCGTAGAACAACTACAGGGGTCACCAAGGCTCGATCTTACTAACACCCTGGCCGAAGGAGATTTGCTTTTAGGTTTACTTATCCATTTCTCCCTAGGAATGTAAACCCACAGGGCAAGCCTGGATCTTGATGCATTGCATTATATACCACCAGCACCCAATATAGCACCACCACTTAATAACTGCTCAGTAAACATCAGCTGACCGAGTACCTGAATGAATGAGTAATAAAGGTGCATTTCACTCTCTCCCAGCCCTCTTTGAACTTAAACCTACAATTTCTCTCTTGCTAAGTACAGTTTTTACTGGAAGCGGACAACCCCAGAATCTTCCTGGTCATTCTAGGAGTTCTAGTTACTTAAAAGAGAGTCAAATAAAAATGAAAATAGAGAAAAATCTTACCATGGTTCTACAAACAGTTGTATAAACACAGTGTTTTCCCCCTCATTTAATTTTGGACTATGTCTCTCTTGCCTCCCTATAACACTTAGAATTGATTACATTTAATTTAGGGAACACACTCATGTCACGGTCCTCACATATTCAATTACTGAACAACCAATCACCTTGTTCCTCTCAGGCTGTTTCCTCTTCTGGGAAAGGGAGTGGGTACTATACTAAGATGAGAGCCAGGTTTATTTAAAAACATTTTTCTCCCTGATTATATACATAAAAAATTCATTACCACTCCACAAAACACACTGTTAAGAGAATGAAAAGACAAGCCCCAGACTGGGAGAAATATTTGCAAAACACATATCTCACACAGGACCGGTATCCGAAATATGCAAAGAACTCTTAAACCCTCCAAATAAGAAAATGAACAACACAATTTAAAAACAGGCAAAAGATGTGAACTGACACTTCACCAAAGAAGTTATACAGATAGCAAATAAGCATATGAAAAGATGCTCCACATCAGGGAAATACAAATTAAAACAATGAGATACCACTGCACACCTATTAAAATGGCAAAAAGCCAGAACACTGACAACACCAAATGCTGGTGAGGATGAGGAACAACAGGAACTCGCATTCATTGCTGGTAGGAATGCAAAATGGCGTAGTCATTTTGGAAGACAGTTTGGCAGTTTCTTATAAAACTAAACAGGTACTCTTATCATATTATCTAGCAATCACACGTTTTGGTATTTACCCAAAGGAGTTGAAAACCTATGTCCACACAAGAAAGTTTATAACAGCTTTATTCATAATTGCCAAAACTTGGAAGCAACCAAGATGTCCTTCAGTAGGTGACTTGGTGAACAAATTGTGGTACGTCCATATAATAGATTTTCAGCAATAAAAAGAAATAAACTATCAAACTATGTAAAGACATGGAGAAATCTTAAATGCATATTGCTAATGGAAAGAAGTCAATCTGAAAAGGCTGTATACTAATGTATAATATGTGTGATTCCAACTTTATGACATTCTGGAAATGGCAAAACTATGAAGACAGTAAAAAAAAAAAAAAAGAAATCAGTGGTCGCCAGGAGCCTAAGGAAAAAGAGGAAGGGATGAACAGGTGGAGCACAGGGGATTGTGAGGCAAATAAAACTATTCTGTTTGACACTGCAATGATGGATACATGTCATTACATATTTGTCAAAACTCAGACTGTATGACACAAAGAGTGAACCTTAATGTGAATTATGGACCTTGTTAATAATAATAGATCAATATTGGCTCATCATTGTGAACAAACAAGCCACACTAATGCAAGATATTAATAATAGGGGAAACTGGGGGGAGGGGGAGAGGTAAGGGAGTGTATGGGAACTCAATACTTTGCGCTCAGTTTTTCTAAAAACCCAAAACTATTAAAGAACAGTATTCACTTTAAAAAAACTCAAAAAATTTATTACTCCCAATCTTGGAAAACAAATAAAAGTAAAAAAGAAAAATCACTCCACGCCTACTACACAACTATGTTTCATTTTAAAGTTGAAAAGAATCCTTTAAAATGAAAGAAATGAGGCAGCCAAGGTTAACAGTGAATTTGTGCTGTTTCAAATACATCGAGTAAGAAAAGAATGTAAAAATAAAATTCCTCTTGGCACGTTTTACAGCCATGCCATCAACGTCCAATTCTGAAAGCCAAGCACCCTAACTTGACTCACACATGCCCCCACCCCTGCCCTGCGTTGTTTGGCAGCTACGCTCCTGACATCCTGGGTCAATGCCAGAACCTAACTTGGCATCAGCAAAGAGGGCATCCTGACCTAATGCACTCAGGAAAGCACTGTACAAGTTTCTGCTGAACCCTCCTCAGAGATATTTGCAGTAACAATCTAAGCAGAAATAATGTCCCCAAACTATCCAACTCTGTAACAGGCTTTAATGAGCTGCAAGAATGAGAACAGGCTGTCACAAGGCTGTCCCTGAAGTATGTGACCTTAAGAATTGTGGCTGACAAATGACCTCATGGCTTCTACCTACCAGCCCTCACAGTGGCAGCCACTTTCCCCTCCAGCCTCAACTCCTCCAGTGGAGCCCAAATCTCACTGACTCAGCTGGCTGAGGGGTGGATGCAGTGCTGACCTATGTGGACTGCATCTCTTCTTCCTCATCCTCCACACCCCCAAATTTCAGGGAAAATGCTTTGCCAAAAGGAATCTTTGCCTCTTGGTAGGTACCGTATACGATTCCTGTAGAAAGCCACCATTTTGCACAGAAGCCTCAGCTGGCGTAAACGGCCATGACTGCAATTGATGACCCAAGCACTCTGCATTCTCCAAAATTACAAAATTAAGCAAGACCCACACAAGATCTAGTAAAATGAGGAAAGTCTTTTAAACAGAATAGGGAAGGTGTGTGATTAATATAAAAGGGGCTATAGGTTAGAAATTAAATTTGGGATCAGGAGAACTATAGTCTCTCCCCTTTCTCCTTCCATTCCTCTGCCCTCATGCCTTCAAGCCTCAATCTGTGCATTCCTTATGTTGGCCTTGCCTAAATTCTTTTGCAAAAAGCCAGGACACAAACATTATGGCAATGACATACATATTAGAGGTACAAGCAAATATTCAGATCTGGTAGGGTTTTAAGCACGTCTGCCTTGCGGGAGGCTAGCAGAGGCAGTAGAGTTTGTACAATAGAAATATCTTTTAAAGGCAGTAATTTCTAATAACTTCAGAAATTGAGACACTTTAAAAAGTCTGGAACACTCCCCTCCTCCTCCTCTATAGCAAAGTTACAAGTAAATGAAACTTTGTTCTTGACAACTTCCTGAGAATTTAATGAGACCACTTGAGATAAATGTGGACACGCAATATGTTACCAAACTTGCTTCAGAAAATAACAGCTGCAAAGACCCAGCCATTAGAATTGCATTTGTCTCTTAAGTGTCTTACTTCACTGGGGGGCTGTGTTTGGCATACAGTAGGTGCTTGATAAGTGTCTGTTAAGTGAAAGAATAGAAAGCCATATATATAAAGTTCACTTTTTCTGATTCAATATAGTATCATAGAGATAGGGGATGTGGTTCCCAAAGGGCAGTCCCCCAACAAGCAGCACTGCATCACCTGGGAACATGATAAAAATACAAATCCCCCCTCTCCCATACCCCACACAAAATCGGAAACTATGGAATGGGCCAGCAACTTGGGTTTTCACAAGTGCTCTGGGTGATACTGACGTTTACTGAAGTTTGAGAATCAACAGCCTAAAAAAGATCCTTTAACAAAGAGGTGTGTTTTTCTACCCCCCCGCACTAAAGGTAAGAATTCTAGGCCTGTAATTCCTTTGCCATCTCACTGAGAAAAGTCCTGAGACCGAGGCTTCCTGATGAGGGTTTATGGTGAGTTCCGTGGCACCCAGGCAAGAAGAAAAGATGGATCAGCCATATGGGAGCCAAAAAGAGCGGGATTCGAAACACCAGAGATGACCCATATGTGAGGGCACAAGAGTGGCCTCTAAGCCTTGTATGTGGCTTTCTGCCATGGCATTGGGTGCGGGACAGGGAGGCCCAATAGCCTTGCCTCCATAGGGTCTGGCTTCCATGTGCTTTCCCGACAGGGATTATGTTGCCTTTGAGTCTCTGTTGTAGGAACACGTTCTCCCTGTCAAATGGGCGACATCTGAGCCCTTTATGATCACAGTGGCTGTGGTTTGGCAAGCTGCTTGTATCCCCTTCCAAACACAGGCAGCAGTGTGAGGTGATTCTGTAGCACAGATCCAAGGCTCAGTCTTGCCTGATACAGTGATCTAATTAAAAAAATTAGTTCTCGGCCCAATCAAGTTCAACTTCCAGTATTATTATATATAGGATGACCAACTTGTCCCAGTTTGCCTGGAACAGTTCTGAAAATCCACATCTTGGAAAACCTTCAGTCCTGGGAAAATTGAGATGTTTGGCCACCCTAAGGATTAAGAGTTCCAAGGATAAAATACAGCCCAAGTTTGCTTTCTGATAGCTGAACTTCTGCCAAGATCAACAAAATTTAGTGATGAGCAGTGAGGAAGGTAAAGGCAAATAACAAAGTAGATGGCATTAGAGAAGGAAGTGGGTAAAAGAAAGGGTGTGTGATTTGCTCAGCAAATCTGAAGAAAGATCTGAAACCAGATCACTAAAGCCCAAAATTAGATGCTCTGGCAGGGGCAGGGGGTTCCACCACACCCTGACACTGCACACTGCCACTGTGACCCCCTTGGGAGGCTGGTACAATACCACCTGCTCCCCAGCTCCCTAAAAATGTACTAGGCTCCATCTTTAAAAAGCCATGTAGTTAAAGTTACTCTTAGTCAAAAAATGACTTTTTGACCTTCAAAAAAATACGAATAATTTATACTACCTGCAGACGGGAAGATAACCAAGGGCAGGACTACCTCATGTAGGTGAGGTATCACAGGAAACCCAGGGGCAGGCAATGACGGTCCCTGAACAAGCAGGTCACAAACTTAAACTAAACTTGTATACGTCACACTAAGAAAATACAGGTAAAGCACCTAGCATGTGCCCAAAGTCAATACCTACTACATCTGTGGCAGTTCCCTTTCTTTCATTCATTGGGATTTCCTCACATCCCCCACTCAGGTCCCTTTTTTTATTGATAAAATGCAGAAAAAAATGCTTAAAACCTGTTGTTTTTAGGCCACAACCAAGGAGAAAAAGAGAGAAGGTGCAAGGAAAGTATGTTACAAAAAATGAGCACATTAACAATAGCAGGAAACACCAGCTTCGTGTTGAGAGAGAAGAAAGTTAAAATAATTAGGCACATTAAGTACAAATCATAATGGCTGAGGGTCATTTAATGCACGGGTAGGTGGTCCCATTTCACAATGGTCTCCAAGGATCTCTGTGTTACAGCCAGTGTGACAACTGTTGTTAATAATCATGTCCCGAGACACTGAGAATAAGGAGAACTGTCCAGTACACTTAATATGAAAGGCAGTTGTAGGTTTTAGAAAGTTTCAGCTGTCTGGAAATTGTAACTTACATAGAATATCTCACACATTGATAGTGTCTGTAGTCTATCCTCAACCCAGTCGCTCCCAATTCACTGAGTTTATACCCTTGCTACTCAAAATGTGGACAATATCAGCAACACCTGGAAGCTCCTTAGCACTGAGGAATCTCAGGAGCCACCCAGACCTGATGAATCAGAGCCTTCATTTTAACCAGACCCCCAGGGTGTCTGTTAGGACCTGCATCAGCTGGCTCCTCATCCCCTATGATACTCTTCCTTGCTCTCAGCTCCAGTCACCGGGGCTCCCTTCTACTCTTCACATTTTCCACACACGCTCTCTCCTCAGGGCATCTGCCTCATCTGTTTCCTTTGCCTGTAATGCTCTTCTCCTAGATATCCACATGGCTAATTAGCACACCACCTTCAAGCCTTCTCAGTGCAGCCCACCCTGACCACCCTATTTAAAAGTAAATCGTCCTCCACACTTTGGCCACTCCCAATCTCTCTTGCTGTATTTTCTCCCCTATAACACTTTGCCTTTCTAACATCCCATACAACTGACTCATGGATTATGCGTATTGTTTATTGTCCCTCTGCTAGAATGTAGCATCATGAGGACAGGACTTTTTGACCGTGTTGTTCCCTGATGTAACACACATGCCCAGAACAGTGCTACTGAAGTGTGGTCTGCAGGCTGACTCTTGTTACTGGTCCCAACCATCATTAGATCACTAAAGAAATTTAGAGTAATTTAAGTTAGAGCAAGAAATTTTGAAAAGTTTAGATCAATTTGATACGGACACCACACCTACATGTGTGATTATTTACCTAGTAATTCATTTTTACTATATTTCACAAAAGTATCAGACTGTGAACACTGGAAATTAAAACACCCAACCCAGAACGGGTCTTTTAAAACTGTTTTGAGAGGCACTGGCCCAGGAAAGTTCCTGGCACTTAGTAAGTGTTAATAAATGTTTGCTGAATAAATACATAGAAGAACAAATGGTTAAAGAATAAATTTTGAGGCTTCCCTGGTGGTGCAGTGGTTAAGAATCCGCCTGCCAATGCAGGGAACAAGGGTTCAAGCCCTGGTCCGGGAAGATCCCACATGCCGCGGAGCAGCTAAGCCCGTGCACCACAACTACTGAGCCTGCGCTCTAGTGCCCGCGAACCACTACTACTGAAGTCTGCAAGCCTAGAAGCCTGTCCTCTACAAGAGAAGGCACCGCAGTGAGAAGCCCGCGCACCGCAACGAAGAGTAGCCCCTGCTCGCTGCGACTAGAGAAAGCCCGCACACAGCAAGGGAGACCCAACGCAGCCAAAAATAAATAAACACAATTTTTTAAAAAAGAGTAAATTTTTACATAGTAAAGCCAGATCAGGTCTGTATATATGCCTGTGAGTACAATTAAATAATTTCTGCTTGGATCAGTGGCAAAGTGATTCATACTATGAACTTCCTGGGTATACTGTGCTTTCCTCTCCCGTGTGAGGAATGAGTCGATCTCAAATGGATCCGTTAAGGACCTTCCTGAGATTCTCTGACTGAGGGGCAGAAGACAGACTTTGTCCAAGCCCCACATCTGCGCTCTTTCGCCTGCCTGCTCTAAGCAGAGATGGCCTGATTAAGCAACTTTAGATTTACTCCCTGCCTCCCCCCACCCCCATATCCCCCAGACCCCTTTATGAAACAGTGAAGTTAGCACTCACGGCCAGGTAGAAGGCAAAATCGTTGGGTGTTGGTGTTTTCTTAAAACTGAAAAGGTCGTAATATTCTCAGGCTTTCACAGAAACATGGATTGAAATAACGGATCATTTAAGGCAAAGAACTAAACATAAAGGTACAACTGGCTAAAAGGTCTCCTGCAGAATAAATATACTCTTAGTTTGGCAGCTTATCACCTTGAAAACGTAAACAAAACTGGACAACTTTTGTTCTTCAATCCATCTTCGTTGCCTTCCAAGGTCAGGAGGAATCTGATTTATAAATGCTTTTTCCTGCCCAAGCCTTCCTTCCCTCTCCCCCTGCTCAGAACAACAACAGCAACAAAATGAAACGACTTGGATCTTTTTAACTTGTCCCACCGGTGTGCTCTACCTATGTGGGGGTGCCTAAAAGATCTTTTATTTTGTTCCAGGGTTATTAAAAATACGGTTTAAAACTTTCTCTGACTCATTTACTCAAGAGTTTCATTTCATTCTTGCTTCCACTATATTTCATCACAGCTTTGGATGCTCAAGAATTCAATTTGGGAACCTAGGCTAGGTTGCGAGGAGAGAATTCAGAAATGAAAAGATAGGACCCCAGAGAGTTTAAAATCTAGTAGATGCATAAAAATAATTGTAATACAAGGCAGAAGGCAGTAAGTACTAAAGGAAAGTCAAAGGGCTCAGAGGAAGCCATTGTGGACTCTGAAGAACGGAGAGGACTCAGAATGAACAGTAAAGGAGGACAGGTGGGGCACAGGGAGCAGCATGAGCAAACTCACAGAGGAGAGAAAGAACACACTGGGCATGCATGGAGGATAGAGAGTAGTTTGGATATCCTGAAGCACAGAATAAGGGAGAGAGATCAGCGAGAGAGATCAGCGGACTATAGAGCTAGAAAGGAAGATTAGGACCAGAAGAGAGACAGCCTTGTATGTCATGCCAAGAAGTTTTGAGACGATGCTGGAGCAATGGGGAGCCACTGAAGATTATAGTGGAAGAGAATGTTATGATCAGGGTATGCTTTAGAAAAGCTCCTCTGATATCTGTGCATGAGGGAAGCTGAAGGAGGAAAAGAATGGAAGCAGGAAGACCACTTAGGATACTGTTTACAAGAGTTTAAGGAGAAGTCATGGTAGTGGTGGCAAACCCAACAGAAAACCATCTAGATTGGAAGGAAGGAGCAACTGTGACAGGAGAGTGCATATGAACCATTTACAGCAAATCAGATGTGAAACTTATTAAAAAGTTTGAGTTTGGGGGATACTTTTCTAAAGAGAGGGAAAGATGCCTATAATCCAACAAGTCTCTTTAGTAGTTAATTAAAAATGCAATATATTTTTACTCCTAAACTATACCACCAAAACGTAATGCCTTACAGTAAGAACTTTATTTCTCTACCCATTTTTTAATACTTAATGTGCATTTATATAATATCAATAGCAGTAAATACCACGGCAGCATCTGACACAATAATGTACCCTTACTATGAACCAGACACCATGCTGTGCCCTTTACTCCTACTAGCTTATTTAATCCTCAGTACAACCCTTTGGCTATGAACTACCATTTCCCTATTTTACATGTGTAGTTATTGAGGTAAGGAGTTGTTACATAGCTTTATTAACACTACACAAGAAAGCAGAGATTTGAATCCAGGCAGGTCTGACTCCAGAATCTGTGCCTTTGGCTACTCAACCATGCTTTAAAATTTTCTTTTTACGTGTATTTTAAAGTAGAATGCTAAAAGAGAACAAAGACCGGATGGGACACATGGAAAACAAATAGCAAGATGATAGATATAAACCAAAATATATCAACAATCTCATTAGATGTAAATGGTCTAAATATCCCAATTAAAAGGTAGAAATTGTCTGTTTGGATAGAGGAAAATGCCAATCCAAATAATGGATTCTGTTCCACCCACCATCTTTTCCCTCAATTTTCTTTTTTGCACTACTCCTACCCGTACCTCATGTGGCCTTATTCCTAAACACTATCTGGCTGTGGGGAAATTAGTCCATTGGACAGTTTTATCATTTTTGGCATATTCATTTAAAAGGTTCTGCTGTAATACACTAATCCTCTCTCATCTCTCTTGAAGAGTTTGCTTTGTATGAACTGAAGGTCCTAACACATTTATTACGCATTTCCCACTTCATATTGTACTACTTTGCCACTGAAAAACAGACTAAGAAGAAAATTTGAGAAACCTAAGAAACTACTGCATATTTCAGAAAAATAAATGATGTCAACAGTAAGTGTAATATTAGTATTTTAAGTTGAAAAGATTTTTTCCTGTGGAATGATCCACCTTGTGCTTAGTATTTCCTGGTTCATAAATATTTCTTATGATCATGCTTCTATTTTATCTTCCAGAAGTATTGATTATAGCCATACATATGGCCCCAAACTGACTTTTTACTATATTTTGTAGTGAATAATTTAGAAAAGGGGCCAAAAATTCTATTTTCCATGAGTGTGGCAAGATGTCTACATTCTTGCTGAAAGAACAGCTGTGTTGCCAAAAGGGCAGAACTTCTCTCTAAATCCATAGTCTTTACCAAGCCCTAGATTTTGACCCTGAACTATCTGCTCCACTGAAAGCTGGCCAATTGTTTATCTTTCCTTTAAGAAAATAAAGTTTTTTTAAACATATGGAATGCTTCACAAATTTGCGTGTCATCCTTACGCAGGGGCCATGCTAATCTTCTCTGTACTGTTCCAATTTTAGTATATGTGCTGCCTAAGCGAGCACTAGAAAATAAAGTTTTAAAGCAGTTTCCTAATTTGAGGTTCTTACAAGTAAAGGGAAAAGTATGGCCTTTGATATTCATTTTCTTCCTTCAAAAAGGTAAACTTCAGTGGCACAGGTGGGTGATAAACTGCTACTTTTAATGCAGGTTTTGTTTCCAGTCTTTATGGCTTCCCAAACCTGAACTTTCTGCTAACATTAGGTTATATTACTATCTGCCTTCTACACAGTCCTGCCTAAACAACTCATTAAAAAGTACAAAAGCATGCAAATGGTAGAAACAGCTTGCAATTCAAAATGTTCTTCTTACCAGATTTTGCAGGGGCTCCCCTCGAGGGACTCAGTCCTGGGCGATCTGGAGCAGCATGGCATGTCTGAGAAGACAGAGACTCAGTCCCAGAAACTGAGTGCTTCAGAAAGACCTAGGAAAAGAAACATTATTTTTATCCTCTGATGAGGCAGCCTCAGAACTTGGCTTCCATTTAACTAAGGGACCCTTAACCTCAATGGTACTAGGGAAAAATCTAAGTATATTGGGGTCATGTGGTTAGTTGCATGTGTCTTGCAGTAGAATTGAGTAGAGGTCCTCTCCTTGGGGCAATTAGCTGCAAAGTCTCAACACCTTTTGCTTCATCCATTTATTTCTTCCTCTGAACAAGCCAACCTAGCCCCCTCTTAAATTAATTATAGTCCATATAGAAAACAGCTATGTGCTGATTTTCTCCTATACTAATTTTTATCCCTAAGAAAGAAAAAAGAAAACCTATAGGAAGGTATTAATCTACTTAACATTTCTAAGTATATCATCCAAAGGATTTTGTTTTTTAATCTTACATATGCTCAGCAGAGTTACTGGCAAAAACTGTACATTTTCTTCATTTCATCCTTTCAACATCAAATAGTAGGCAGTAAAAATTGGATCAGACTTCAAAGCCTGCTGTGGGCTCCAAGTCACAGAGAGACGCCTCCATTTCACATATTGAATTCGAGCAGGATATCAAAGTGCTACCAAAGAACCTCAGGTCCTTACTCAAAAAGAGGCTCTAACATCTGTAGAGAGTGGAGTGCGCAGACAAATCACCTCAGGGAGCAGCTAGCATTTATTCTCAGCAGCAAATTCCCAGGCTTTTGATGCTCTCTTCACTGTATCTCCCTGTCTCTCTGCTGAACCAAAATTCTTTAGCAAGCTGGGCCGTTGTCTCAAAGCCTTCGAACTATCACTAACAGTTCATGTTTGGATGGCCTGACCAACCCGCCATAGACAGGCACCACGACCATGGACTTGGATGAGTCTGTAATAAGGATACACAGTCACTTCAGAATCAAGATGTCCTTCTACCTTATTTGAATGTCCTGCGAAGACATCACACCGTTTTGAAGAACTCTGGGCTTGTGAACGCCTAAAAATAAAAATAATAATAATTTTTAGAAGGCCTGAAAATGATAATTAAAAAAAAAACTTAAAGAGGGTTGCTTTCCTCCAAAAATGGATCAGAAAATACTCTTTAATTAGGATTCCATTGTTTTCCATTCCAGTCCTCGGTTAGAAGGATATGGTCAACTTAAGGAAATGCATCCTACCAGGTGCTGCTCATATACCCACCGTCAGCCTGAGATGCTAAGACCCAAGAAACTGCCCCTTTTAAAGTTGTGTGATCCAATCTGGTTTACTATTGGCGTTCACAGACTTTACCAAGTAGCCAACCAAGTTGATGCAAAGGCTCTACTTCCCACCCAGCACATTAATCACGTTGTTAAATAATTCAAAATAGATCCTGTAGTCAAATAAGTTTGGGAAATGCTGAACTGTACATAGTTTAAGAGGTTTCCTTACTGCAGAATGATCTTTCACCATCACAATATGCATTTAAGGGTTTCTAAAGTAGGGCGTATGGGGGGAGAATTCAGTTTCCTAAACTACTGTGACCGAGAAATTTAAAAAGTGATAACCTATTAACATCTAGTAATGTTTCATGGAGGAAAGTTTGGAAAAATCAACTGTGCTGTGCCCCAATTTCCAGAAATTGGAACACACTGTATAAAAGTGTGATGATTATAACTCTCTGTTATATAAACAGACTCTTACAACTCCTTTCATATGGAACCCAGGAATGTGGAAAGCACTGACTAGGGGAAGGGAAGTCTGGATTCTAACTCCTGCCTCAAGACCCCTGATCTTCCTCTCTGGTCTCTCTGTTTCTGTCTCTCTTATACACACACATGCATGGACGCACGTGTGCATGCACACACACACACAGACACACAATTGGGTAAATTTCTGTAGTATTCTGGGTTCTAGTTTTCCTCATCTATAAAATGAAGGGATTGAAATGTTATTCCTAAGGGCTCTTCTAGTTCCACATTTAAAATCTTATTCTTTATTTAAACTAACAATTTCATTTTTTGAATTTCTGTGAATGGTTCACTGGTATTACCTTCAAAATGCATCTATATAGATTATAAACAATATACCCATTTAAAAAATATCACATCAGTACCTGGGGAGAGGAGACTATGATGAATATAAATATATATTTATTTGCGTGTGTATAATTGTTTATCATATGTCTCCCACTATGAAATGTAAGTTCCAAGAAGGCGGGGACTAGGTCTGCTTTATTCTGTACTCTATATTAGCACCTAATCTGTACCTGGTACACTGTAAGTGCTCAATAAATATTTGACAGCTTGAATGAATGAAAGGGCTAGTGGACCCCCAAAATATCGGCCATGAAGAATACCCTTTACATTAAAATTAAATTAAGTAGCATTTATATAGCACTTCATATTTTTAAAAAATGCTTTTATATATCTAATAAGAATTTCACAACCATTTGAGCTAAGTGCTTTAACTGTCCCTATTATATAGCTGAAGAAACTGTAGTTCAGAGAGGGCAAGGGATCTGCCCAGGGATCATGGCACATACCTGGCAGAGCTAAGACACTGACCCCTGTTAGTTTGACTCCAAATCCTCTGCTCTTCCTCTGAACAATGACACCCCCCTCTCCAATGCCCTTGGGTCTCTGTGCATTGGCCCAAGGAACTCATTCCTGTCAGCTTAGGCAGGTCTCAGTGGCAGTGGGACACCTATAGGACAGGTGGATTCAGTTCTTCTAGGAGTCCCGGTAGGCTTTGGAGAAAATCTAAGGAAGAGAGTTTAGCTGTTGAATTACCATGGGGTCCCCAATTTCTGCCTTTCCTGCACCTACAAGAAAATGAAACCTCTTAAGACCTCCTCTTGCCTGCATGGCTTTTCAGGTCCAAAGGTCAGTGCAGATGCCCTCCAACAATACACTGGCAGTCGGCTCATCAGTTTGACTACCTTCTTATTCAAGCCTTTGGGAGAATCTAAGGCATCTCAATATAATTTTTACATGTGTTACATGGTTTTAAAGGGCGGAGGCAGGATGGGGAGTGTCCAAAGGCAAATAGATGAGAAAATACTTGACTAAACAAAGTTAGGCAGGTTTTTTTCCTAAGAGGATTTCCAGAACCTTTAACTTAATAATATGCACAGTGAAACCTTAAGAGTGGGAGAGAACAGGCAGCATCCCCCAGACGTTATCCTAACAATGGAACCCTCCCCTGGAGGATATCAGAGGCCCTGGTTCTTATAACATGCCTTAGAAAAACACTAATCTGAGCAGCCCTTATTTGAAACAAGTTCCAATTTGCCTTTCAAAAAAGGGTTAAGTCAATTTTCTTCAAAAGTCTAACTGCCTCAACTCCTTTGCAGCAAATTTATCAGATATGTTGTCATTTGCCTCAGGGACTTGAGCCTGGCAACAAATGGATAATGCTTTTGCAAGCTGTCACCACCAAAATAAGGAAAGGCACAATGAAAAAATATCCAATGCTTATTGCCTGCACACATGCCACCAGGCCATGGGCAAAGCATGGATACATGGTTATCTCATCTAATACTTCCAACAACCATGTGGATTGGTTCTATTTTTATACCCGTTTTACAGGTGAGGAAATTAAGACTCAAGAAGCTAATGACTTGTTTCATGTCATAACTAGTAAATAGTGCAGCATAAAACCTACCTACATAGAAAAGGAGACTCCAAGGGAAATTATTGATTCAGATATGAATTATCAGTTACTGATAAAACCTTAGACAAATGATTGATGGTGAATAGGACATTCATATGGTGCCAAAATACCACCGAACAGATTCCTCCTTTAGGTCACAAGGGGAGCAAGGGAACTGCATATGGGAGAAATCAGGATACCATCTCAATCCAGTGCAAATCTTAGCACCACTAATGCCCAGGCAATATTGTCTTGTGATGTGAGGCAATATGAAATATTTGACATCACCCAGGATATTTATATTTTTTCTTTTAGTCAAAACATTTACCTTTAATCTAATCAAAGCTTTAGATCTAACAGTTTACCCCAAACACAAGGTATAGAAGGGAAAAGCTAGGACTGCAAAGAATCAAGCAGACAAATATAGAAGGTGAGTTATTTTATGGAATAATTGGCTCATTCTCTTAACAAGTCACTGCCATGAAAAAAGGGAGTATTGTATATTAATAGAGATTTAGGGAAATAACAAGTTGATGTAATGTCCTCGATTAGATCTTGGCTTGGACAAACAGGTGTAAAGGACAATTAGAACAATTGGGAAATTTTGATTGGTATTAGATGATATTAAGGAATTATTCATTTTAAAGCATGATATTATTATTTTGAACCTGCAGGAGAAATTTTTTGAAATAACACTGTTCTCAGCCTCTGTAAGGAATCTGATGCTAAATGAGAGAAGCAATACATTTGGTTATCAAAGGGTGGTGAATAGGAGGTAGTTGTCTCTCTAGAAATGATTCACTGCATATTTCTAGGGCTCCTGTAGCCTCTCAGAAGTCATGACTAAAGTCTTAAGCAGATTGCCTCCAGGGCTTGGCCACTCTGCTGCTTTACTGCAGTCACTGAATTGTGGGTTCTTGGGGAGACGAAAACTCTCTGTCACCACTTAAAACCCTTCTGCTGGGCCTCTGCCTGAAAAGCCCCCCAGACGAAAGTCACATTTAATTCCCTTTTCTTAACCTCCAATCCCAGTGCGACCGGATGAGAGGCAGGGGGAAGGCTGGCTCCTGAGCACACGGCTGCCAAGAATGCCCTAGCATCTCTCTTGTGCAGCAAAGATCCATGGGGCCAGCTGGCTTAGTCATGCTGGGCTGGCAGCACTAGGTGAAGTCACCTTGTTCCAAAACTGGGTCTTAGCTTTGCAGCCTCCAAAAGTCAGTTTGCCAGTTTGTTGAGGGGTAATGATTTTTTCGAGAGCTGAGTGGTACTAACCAAACTCAGAAGAGTCATATTTGAAAAGTAGAATGCCAGTGTGTGATTTTACAGTGAATACAATAATCTGGACTATACTTTCCCCCTCACTAGTTGGCTGATACACTCTGGAGACCAAATTACACATAAGAATGAAAACAAAGGAAGCAGCGTGCTCTTCCAGGATCTGACCGATCAGGCTGGTCTTGTAACTGGCCTTTTTCAAGTTTAGGGTTAGAATCAGTAACTTTTTTCTTGGACAGGAATAGAGACACGCTACCCGTTGACTCTCCATTTTCTAAACTTCATTTAAATTTCTTTGCACAGTTTTTATTAACTTTGATAAAATTTGCAAGATTGTGTGTTATCTTTTATCAATTATAATTTAGAATGGCTTCTAGACAAACTGAGAAATCCATTAGTCATCCACAAATGAAAGCCATTAGTCATTCACTTGCAAGCATAATCTAATTTCAAAACAGGATAGGTTGCAGCTTATTCACTGTGGATTGATTTTTCTTAGCTTCCCGCTGTATCCAGATTTGGGAGTAGTTCTCATTGTAAACTCATGTCTTACTTGGTAGCCCTGAGAGAAAGGCTAATCAGCATAACCAAGCAAATTTGTTCCTGCCTCTTCAACAGCTCTGAAAAAAATCTTCTGTACATGCAGCTTTTAATACAAAGAGGTCATTTCTTTTTCCCAAGAATCAGCAGCCAATCCACCCTGCAAAAGATATGCTCAGACCAAGATATTTTAACACAGTAGGAGGCCCATGAATCTTGAGGGAGGCAGGTTTCAGACAAATAAGTCATACAACTTTCCTTCTGGAAGTTATTACCATGAAAGATAATAGAAAACATAAACACCTTTAGAAATGGTTTCAATAAGTTCAAGTTTTGAAGGTAAATTAAGACATTTAAGGGATGACATCAGAGAAGAAGACACTGACCTATGTAAAAGATCCTGTGCTAACCTGAGTGCTAACAAGGTTTCTATATGAACTGGCCATAGGTTGAATTGGCAACTCAAGCATACTTACTTAGCTCTTATATGGAATCTGAATATTTTAAGGGTTGAGGGTATAAACGTGGAACAACACCTAGATCTGAATCTACCCACACTGTCACTATGTATCAACTCTTTCCTGATTTATATCAGCTAGGTGTCACTGCATATTCTTCTTACTGCTTATATTTATTTAAATAGCTTTGAAGGCACAGGAGATTGGAAGATAATGTTTTAAGAACACAGATTATTGTGTTAAGTTCGAAGGCACCCAAAGTGTATAAGTTAATGAATCTTTTATTACAAAAACTGAAAAGTAAGGATTTCTAGAATGCTTTGTTGTTTTCTATTCACCACCACCACCTAAGTATTTGCCAAGCACACACTAAATCTCCCCAGGGTTGTATTCATACTTCTGTGCTTTTACCTGCAATGTCATCTCTCTTGCCCACCTGGCCACTGCATCCGTACCCTTTAGCTGAGGGGGTCGGCTGCTCTGCAGAACCTTTCCTGTCCCATCCCCATCCTGGCCACCTCTTCCACTTGGGGCAGAGTTGGAGGCTCCTTGGTGTGTTCCCACAGTCTACTGAGCATAACCATACTGAAAACTTGGTTCTGTAACTGACTCATCTGGTACCACATCTTGACCAATTAAAAATGCAAATCATCTACCAAAGGCAAGCTTCATCAAATTTTGATCAAGGGAGGGAAAGCAAAGAGCAAGTACCATAATTCACTTGGCTTTTGAGATCTCACAGTTCTTCTTATTCCTGTGCTCATCGGTGTTATCTTTTCTTCTCTATTTTTTTTTTTTTTTGCAGTACGAGGGCCTCTCACCATTGTGGCCTCCCCCGCTGCAGAGCACAGGCTCCGGACACACAGGCCCAGCAGCCATGGCCCACGGGCCCAGCCACCCCGCAGCATGCGGGATCCTCCCGGACCGGGGCACGAACCCGTGTCCTCCGCATCGGCAGGCGGACTCCCAACCACTGCGCCACCGAGGAAGCCCTTCTTCTCTATTTTTTATTTGATGAAAATGCTCTAAACTCCCAAGAGGTCTGAATATTCACCAATCACTAATCAATGAAAGTGTAGCAATATCTGACTTTCTCCCCAAAGTAAATGACTAAAAGAACTGGTGGTAAAATGTTTCCTTTTTTTTCCTCTGTCTGATTAAAGTTTTTTCTGATTAAAAAATAATATATATTCACTGTTGTACTGTATAAAATACAAATATCCAAGGAGAAGAAAATAAAGTCCTGGGAGAATCTCTACACCCAGATATAATATCTTTCTGTATATATTTTCAGATGCTTTTCTCTGTATATAATATACATTTAAAAAATAATGGCTCATGATATATTTGCTATTTTAACTTACCTTTTGTATTATGAGCATCTTCCCATACATTTGTGTGGAATACAACATATGTAAGTGTGCACATACGTTATATTTATGGTTGTACAATATTACATTGGTTGATTATCATAAATGATTTAAGTAATCTCTTTTTTTGGATTTTTAAGTTGTTTCCAGTTTTATGATATTATAAATAATGGGTCATTAAAGATAATGTGCAGGGCTTCCCTGGTGGCGCAGTGGTTGAGAGTCCACCTGCCGATGCAGGGGACACGGGTTCATGCCCTGGTCCAGGAAGATCCCACATGCCGCGGAGCGGCTGGCCCCGTGAACCATGGCTGCTGAGCCTGCATGTCCGGAGCCTGTGCTCCGCAACGGGAGAGGCCACAACAGTGAGAGGCCTGCGTACCGCAAAAAAAAAAAAAAAAAAAAAAAAAAAGATAATGTGCATATAGTTATGAGTACCCAGCCAAATTTGACTAGGGTAAATCTAAATTTAAGGCTATTAGGTTAAAGAGTGAACAAATTTTCTGTTTTAAAGCTTTTGAATTGTATCATCAAATTCTCCTTTAAAAAGCAACAAAGATGAACACTCATGACCATAAAGCTACGAAAGGACCCATTTGCCATATCACCAACACTGGGTATTATTAGTCTTTTTAATCTTTGCTTACCTCTTTACCTGCATTTCTTTATTTCTAAAGAGGGAAAACATTATTCCTGGGCTTTAATATATGATATGAAGGAAATACAAAGAGTATAGGAGAAATGAAAGCAATGATCATGAAAAATAAGATCACCATCGCAGCAGGAAAAAAGGGAAACAAAAAGGAATGACGACAGCTTTTGTATTATTTTTTTCTCATTGGGTTTGGCTACTTGGTAACTTTTCTGTTTTGAGTGCATACCCTGTATCTCACCCCAAGTCAGTGTCATTACTGAATGAGTTGAATGCAAGTTATACTTAAATTTATGGATATTTGTTTGCTCTTGGACACAATTATTCTAAGTTTTAGAACATGGCTCAAGGAGAAATTTATCAAAAGGGCTCAAAAAGGCTGCTAAATGTTTCATAATGCCATTGCTGTTAAGTTAGCACTACTAGTTTATGTACTTATGCTAATTTCCCAAATCCCACTGAGCCCTTCAGATTTGATCATATTTGTTTGCCTCATTGTTTTTCCCCAACCATGAGCCCATACCGCCTTAATTTGCCACTTCTTGTATTTTCATTTCTTTTTCTTTCTCCTTTACTATTTTATTGCAGGCAGCTGTCATTGTGTAAAGTCTAAGGTAAGAGCAGAAGGCTTTTCTTCATTCTGCTGAGAATGCTTGCCTTATTGGAAAAAAAGGACACTCAGTGGAGAGCCCTTAAAGTAACCTAAACTTAAAGTAACCCACAAAGCTTACTTTAGTTCTTTGCCAGCAACCAAGGGAGCCAAGAGAAAACCCGGCCTCAGGGCTGGGGATGCAATAAGATGCAGTAGTAAGGAAGAGCACGTGACCCAAAGGACTGCATGGCCATGGGCTGAGGCCACAGCACAGCCAGAAGAGCTGACCATTCAATCCTTGCATCCACACTAGAAATGTAGATCCTATCAGGGTCTCCATTTCACAGCTGAAGCTTGGGCTGTTTGAGGAACCTGCCCAGGAGGTACCCAGATACGCAGATACAAACCCAGATCCTGTGGACACAGAGCGTGTGCTCTCAGCCTCCACTGCCATTTTGTTACAGGACTCTTCCAGATATTCACTCAATCATATTTAGGATCTTAATAAATGGGGGTGACAAACATTTAACTCTAGAAAACCTACAAGGAGGTAGATTAAATTAAATCCAGACTAGGTCTGGAGGTAATCCTTAGCCCCTGACCTGCTGACCTTTTACTCACCTTATGTCTATGGACTAATATTAAGATTATACACATCTGTGCCACACTCAAGGCTCTAATTTGGTGGCAAGGCTTCTTGAGATTCTCTATGACTATAAGAACGGATATTACATTGTGCAATACAGGGTCCTCGACAGCCTCCCAGACATCACTCATTCATTCCACAAATATTTATTGAGCCCCTTTAATTTGTCTCCTACTGTTTTGGAGGATACAGCAGTGAACAGGAAATCTAAGATGCCTATGCTCATAAGAACCTACATTCTAGCAGGGAAGGTAGATAATAAATGAAAAAATAAGTAAATATGTTAGCATGTTCCACAGAAGTAAGGGCCAAAGAAGAAAATTAAAGCAGGGAAGGGGTATAGGAAGTGCTGCTGGCAGGCTCTGCAATTTTAGATGAAGTGGGTACAGTAGATGATATGTGAGTAAAGACCTTAGTAAATAAATGGGAATTGATGTCTTTGAATACGTTTTCAACTGAAAGCGCCTAACAGGTAAAAAACTTTATATGTTATGGCACATAGAGGTCAGAGGACTGATGTAAACACTTGGTAAAAGTTTAGCAACACACTTTATGATATATATATATTCATGATATATACATACATATTCATGATATATTAGTTTCCAAGCACTTGGGCTAGTGTTGCCATACAAAATACAGGACACTCTGTTAAATGTGAATTCCAGGTACAAGGTGAATAGTTTTTTTAGCATAAAAATTTTCAAGTACTTCATGGGACATACTTATGCTAAAAAGAAATTTGTTGTTTATATAAAGTTCAAATTTCTGTGGGTATCCTGAATCTTCATTTGCCAAAAATGGCAACTCTAACTTGGGCAAATCAGCACCTCAGCTTCTTCATTGGCAAAATCTGAATAAAAACTCTTGCCAGGGCTTCCTTGGTGGCGCAGTGGTTGAGAGTCTGCCTGCTAGTGCAGGAGACATGGGTTCGAGCCCTGGTCTGGGGGGATCCCACATGCCGCGGAGCGGCTGGGCCCGTGGGCCACAACTACTGAGCCTGCGCATCTGGAGCCTGTGCTCCGCAACAAGAGAGGCCGTGATAGTGGGGGGCCCATGCACCGTGATGAAGGGTGGCCCCCGCTTGCCACAACTAGAAATAGCCCTTGCACAGAAACGAAGACCCAACACAGCAAAAATAAATTAATTAATTAATAAACTCCTACCCCCAACATCTTCTTTAAAAAAAAAAAACAAACTCTTGCCAAACTGGGGCAAAAAGATTAATTTGTCCTTTCTGGCAGAATAAAATGAAAATATAAGACAACAGGATTTTAAGAGGATTAAATCGAGAGGTATACTTGGTCAGAATTTAGAAATAAAATGCACACTCGGCAAAGCGTTATACTTATTGCACTTCTGAAAGACAAATCCCTGAACTTGGACACTTCAGGCTCAACAGGGTGGAGAATGACAATGACAGGTATCTGGAGTGGCTTCCATTCTGTAACCTTTGTCTCTCCTCTGGGTGGGGTCACAAGGTAACTTGTGGGTTGAGTTACAGTTTTAGCACTTTAAAGAGTGGATTAGGCCAGGCATAGATTTGTGGAGGCAAAGGAAACTTCAGAGGCCGGTTATTACATATTTTTTTCATGTTGTAAGCGGGGAAACTGAGGCCCAGAGGGGTGATAGGACTTGCCCAGGTGAGTCAGAGGAAGAGATGGGTCTAACATCCACGTTTCTTGGATGATGCTCTTGTCGCCAGTGCAGCCCCCAAAGATAATATTTAATCCAGTTTTCCCCCTTTAATTCTGAAAGCAGTGTTCATTTCGGGTAAAGAGAAGCAAGAAGCCCTGAAATGAAGTGCAGGATGAGCGTGGCACTAAGTGATGAGACCCAAAGACAGATGAGGGCGGGGGCGTGAGGGTAGAGGAGGAACACTTTACGGAGTTTTGAAAAAATGAAGTGAAAAAGCCTGAACAAGACTGTGTGCAGCAGGTGCTGACCAGTCAGCGAGGTCACAGGGGAGAAGCTCGAGGACAGACCCTGAGCAATGCCATGCTGATGTGGACAGACATGGAGGTGTGGATGGGGAGGGATCAGTTTCTAAAGAGAAAGTGGCTGATGGACTGTCCTGTCTAAAGGAGGGAAGTAGCACTGTCTTACTTTTTTCATTTTAACATTTTAATTTGACCTAATTTCATTTTTATAGAAAAGATGCAAGAATAGTATAAGGAATTCTGTATCTTCCTCAGCAGGTTCTCCAACTGTTAGCAATGTATACATTTGCTTTATCCTCTCTCTGTGTCTCTCTCTTTCTTTTGGTACATGTATACTGATAACCATACACACATACAAATACATAAAATTTTTTCTGAACCATTTAAGTCAGTTGCACCTGATACTCCTTTATCCCTAAATACTTCAGTGTGTGTTTCTTAAAAGCAAGGGCACTCGCCTATATGACGATAGTGCAATGATCAAAGTCAGGAAATTAATGTTACTATAATGCTATTATCCAATGTATAGATTATACTCAGATTTTTGCCTATTGTCTCAATGATGTCTTCTACAGAAAAAGAAAATTCTGGATCATACATTGCATTCAGTTGTCATGTTCCTTTAATCTCCTTTCATCTGGAACAGTTCCTCAGTCACCCTTTGTGTCTGACTTTGAAGCCCACAGGTCAGTCATTTTGGAAGAGGTCCCTTTGTTTGGTTTATCTGCTGTTTCCTCATGATTAAATCAGGTTATGCATATTTGGCAGGAAATCCACAGAAGTGATGTTGTGTTCGTCTCAGTACGTCCTATCAGGAGGCACATGCTGTCAATTTGTCTGATTACTGGTGATGCTAACTTTCATCACTTGGTTAAGGTGGTGTCTGCCAGATTTCTCCCACTGACCTTTTGTAATTAATAAGCAACTTATGGAAATTTACTCTAAGACTATGCAAATAGCTTGTTACTCCTTAAGCTTTCACCTACCAGTTTTAGCATCCATTGAAGATTCCTGCCTGAAACAATGATTATTTTGGTAGCTGCCAAATGGTGATTTTATGCCTTCATCATTCCTTTTACATTTATTATTTCACATCTTACTGCAAGGAAAAGCTTACTCTGTTTTTTTTTTCCCTCCTCCCCCACTTCCCTTCCTTCCTCTCTCTCTCTTCCTTCCTTTCTTCTTTCCTTCATTTCCTCCTTCCATCAATGTGGATTCATGAATTCTTACAGTATTCAATATATTATATCCTTTTATTATCATTATTTACTTTGATACTGAAATTGTCCTCAGTTTGGCACTGGCTTAATTTTAAAGGGTTGGGATTAACGTACTTCAAAATGAGGACTTTGGAAAGGAATGTATAATACTAGGGATTACATAAAGAAAGGTGAATGCCTCCGAAAGAACAATAGTAACTCTCCCTATTACTACTATTCACGAGTGCTTTTTGTGTGTCAGATGAAATGCCATGTGCTTTGTATGTGTTCCCTCATTTAACTTTAATGACCTGGTGAGGTAGTCATTATGCCATTTTTATCTTCCGTTTAAAGATGAGGAAACAGAGGCTCTGAGAAAATAAGTAAGTTCATCAAGATCTTACCCTCAGTAGTAGCAGGTCTAGTGAAGTCCAGGGCCCCTGCTCTCAACCACCAGGCAACCCTACAAATAGGTGTGGGAACCTTCAGGAAAGGAAAAGCTCTTAGAAGCAAGGCTGCACTGTTACTGAGGGTAGCTGGACATTTGTTCCAGGATCTAGAGTCATCTGAACTTTATGCATTTTTACAAATGGGGCATTTGGAAACTGCCTACAAGTCTGTCATTAGTCTAGAAACTTCCCTAACCTGCACTGTGTAAAGTATCCAACCCTGCCTAAAATCCAGGGAGGAAAGCATAAATAAAGTGCTCATTTGTGCCAATGTCAGCTGACACGGTTCGAGAAAGACATGAGTTGGCCAAATCACCCAGGGAGGCATTCCCATGGGTCAAGACAAGTGAAAGCCAAATTCAGGCAGAGAAGAGAAAACTAAGGGAACAGTAGAGCAAGGATTCTTAAGAAATTCAGTATCTATTCAACTACGGAGATCCCAGGTGAAGACAGTGCTGTGGAGCCCTCCCCGCCAGGCTAACATACTAGATCCTTCTTCCTGCAACAATACCAGAACCTCCATCACCAACACACCACCACTTTTATTATCGCATTTCAGATTCTATGCAAATGAGCTTGGGTGAAAAAAATATGGTGCATGCTAGTGAAACTAATTCAAACAACCATCCTGCCCTAGAGGGAAAAGCACAACTGAATCTGAGAATAACACCCTTACCCTCCCAGGAGGAACAAACTAAAAATAAAAGACAACAAGGTGCTTCCTGCCAGTCAGTAAATCCAATAAGCAAAGAAGATGCCTCAACCTGGTGCTGGGCAGTTAACAGTCAGCCCGGCTCCCTCCACCGGAGAACGGCCATGTGGTTCTCAGAACTGACAGCTGCCAAGCAGAACCCCTCAGATTAACCCATAGGTGGTGTTGAACCACTTCCCATTAAGATATTTGCAAAGCAAACAAAAATGATAGCCCCATTCTGAGTGCTGGGAGCCGGCCAGGAGCGCTGGCTGTTCTTGTTGACACAAAGAGCTCTCCAGGGAGGGTCTGGGCCAGAGCGCGGAAGGCCACTCCTGCCTGCGTCTCCAGACTGTGTTGATCTTAGGCCATTAGAATCTTGGTATCAGGGACTGTTTATTATCTAATTTCCCAATCACAGCAGTTGCTAGAGCTCTGTTTCACCAGAGCTCTCTATTCCTCTCTGTCTCCCTGACCTACACCATTCAGATGAAAAGAAAAAACTCAACTCTCCTCCTGTTATGTCTACTCATCAAGGAGACAAGTCTGAGAAGTTACTAAGATGCACACAGAGAGTGTGGCATTACCACTGTCAACAGCTTCTGTGGCAAACACTCATTCAGGTTCCTTCTGAATTTAAAGCGACCGGAGCAATGCTAATGGGAAATATGCTGGCATATTTGTGTCCTACAGGTAGGAGCAAACTGCTGTTTAGTTCACAAAATACACTTGGAACTGAAACACTAATATTTTTTCCTTCTAACCCAGAGAAGAAAATGAAATAAAGTTAAAGAGGCTGTGGACATGTGCAAAGTTAATCTTCTTTCAACCTGAAGGATTATAGTCTCAGTTTCTTTAAGTGTTCATAATGAAGTGCTTTCATACAGAATTCATTTTTTACGCAAATATTGTTTCCTGCAATATTTTCAACTTGAGCAAGTTTTCTTTTCTCAAGTTTCTTTCCTTTCAAGATAGCCTCAATATGAAAAGGCATTTTTGTCAAAAATTCATTCTGAGCTTGAATATAGCAAAGGTCTTGATGAGGATACAAGCACAGTAGATACCAGAGATGTGCTGAATTTCTAGAATTTCCTACACTCACAAAAAGAGTAATGTAGGAAGGGAACAAGGGATGGCAAAATGGTCAGAAGAATTTGTCAGATTTTGTCATTACTGGAAATTGTCCTTTAGATTGGAAAGCAGAACTTTAGAGATAGAGGAGAGAGATGAAGAAAGACAGAGAGAGAAACAAGGAAAGAAAGACAGAAGGAAAGGGAGAGAGCTAAAGAGAGGTTGAGATTACTTTAGAAAAAGCAGAGGCATTAGCATACTAAAAAACTGACTTTTTATAAATAAGAGAACTGCCTGACATTTACAGTATAAAGTCAGAAAGCAGTTTTTTAGACTATATCATTCAGTTTTAGATGATGTTTCTCCAAATAAAAGTAAATGTTGCTGGACCCAAGTTCTCTGTAAATGTGCAAGTTTTCCAGAGAGAAAGTGAATCCAACCCTGCAGGTCAACTTCGCAGAGCTCAAGCCATCATTTGCTGATGTCATTATCATTTGCTGATAGCAAACATGTTTAGGGACAGATTAACAGAAGCACAAAAGTGACAGATTAACATAAGCACAAAAGTCTGTCCACAGGTGATCACGTTAAAGACCTTGGTGGAGTGGTACAGAAAGCTCAGCTATGTATGAGATGCATTGGACATACTGGAAACCCGTTCTGACAGACTGTCCAAATTGTTTCTGGACATGCTCCATCTTTGAGGCACCAGACACAAAATCAGTGCCTTGAAGTAGGGATCTCATGTAAGGGTGGAGGTCGCCAGAGAACCCAAGTCAAACATGCGTTCTAACATCACTTCTGCTTAAGTTCACTATGTGCTGATTCCTTGCAACTGACCTTTAAGTTAAGGAATTAACCATAGACAGCTACCTGCCAATAACTGCGCTTTTAAAGAAAATACAAAATTAAACATCTTCCCAAACTTGGGGCAGGCTTATTTTTGACTTAGGAAAGCAGATCCATTACAGAAAAACCACACAGTATTAACAGCATCCCCCTTCACTTATTTTGTTAACACTGTTGGCGTTTTGAGAAAGCCAGCTTCCCACCTTATCAAAAATTAATTATTGTACTCAAGTCAAACCCAAGATATATAGGAAGCATTTCTTGAGGACAAAGTAATAAAATTTAGGTTTGGACCCAACTGAAATAAAAATTCAAGAGCACGTATTCATTCATCCATTCATTAATTACTTTTATTTTATGCCTATAATGGCCAAAGATTCTAGATTCTAGATTTGGTGAGTCATACAGAAATATGTGACAGATAGTTTAAGCCCTGGAGTTTACTATGTTGTGTAGAATATAGTAATAACAGCTAATATTTTTGGGTACTTACTACATGCTAGATAGTTCTCTGAAATTTTACTATGGCTTATTCTCACAACCGCCATATAAGGTAAATACCAGTGTTAGAAATATGCTTAACTTGCCCAAGGTCATTTAGCTAGTTGGACACAGACCTGGGCCTAGAAGAGAAGCAATTTGGCTCCAGAGTCTGTAGCCTAAACTGTTTTCTCTACCTGCATGGAGCCCCTGTACACATAGGGCGGGAATCAGACTCAGATGCTGGTGGGGTCAGGCCATGAATTAAGCAGGCCAGTGGGTTGGTACCAATGGAAAACAGCCTCTCTTCAGTTCTAAGAGATTGCTGCTAGATACTCCAACTTTTCAGGAGCCATCAGAAATCTGAATTGTTACATGAAATATTTCTATTTTTATATGTTGGAAACTAATTGAGAATTTTAAAACTATTGTTCAGGCCAAATTAAATGTCTGCAGACCATATTCTACCCAGTGACTGTGGGTGTGCATCTCTTGGCTTACAGAATAAAGTCCAAAACATTCATGCAGCTTTTTTTTTTTTTCCGGTACGCGGGCCTCTCACTGTTGTGGCCTCTCCCGTTGCGGAGCACAGACTCCGGACGCACAGGCTCCGGACGCACAGGCTCAGCGGCCATGGCTCGTGGGCCCAGCCGCTCCACGGCATGTGGGATCTTCCCGGACCGGGGCATGAACCCGTGTCCCCTGCATCAGCAGGCGGACTCTCAACCACTGCGCCACCAGGGAAGCCCTCATGCAGCTTTTAAGGCTTCCCAAATCCTGGCTCCCATCTGCCTTATTCCCTATGGTAGTTCTCCCTGCATCACACCACTCCCACCCATCCTCAGTCTTTATCCCACCAGACATCTCACCCTCCCCAGAATGCCCCCCACCACATACATCCTGCCTCGGGGCCAGGGCCCACTCTATTCTGCCACCTGGGCTGCTCTTCTTTTGGCACTAGTCTGCTTCAAGGCCCTGCAGGAGGTGCCACATGGGTGAGACCTTGAAGGATGGTTAAATATCAACAGGTAAAGAAAGAACTGGCAAGGGATTTCTATTTAGAAGGAACAGAATTAACAGATATACAGAAATAGGAAAACAAAAGATGTTGAAAACCACCAAACACCTCCAAGTATTTTTAAAGGCCTCTGGCCCTTGGAATCTGGTCCTATAAAGAAAACTCTAATTTCTGACATTCTGGACATCCACGGTCCTTCTAAAAGAGTCCTTTGCATAAGGATCACTGATGATTTAAGGTTTATTCAAACAGTCCAGATAAATATTTATGTATAGCCATAAGCAAATCCACAAGGAAAATATAATTCAAAACAGATGTTTCGTTAAAGCTCCTTTCAGCTGGTGATAAGGTTTCTGGCTTCAAAAAGGTTTTGAAAATAAAGTGACCAATTAATATTTTAAACTCTAAGAAGGCTCTAACAATCAAGGAAGCTCTGAAAGTTATCATTTGACGGTGTTGCCAGTGAAACCTGGCCATATTGACAAGGGTGAGTCTTGGGCCCAAAGTCAATCTCAGCTAAGAGCCAGGAACACAGGAAAATAAAATTTGGCTCTCAGTTTAAAGCTGAGAGTAAGTATTGTTCTAAAGTGTTGGAATCCTCAATGTTTATTTTAGTCCACAGCTCTAGAGCTAAACCAGAGGGGTCTTGACTCTTTATATCAGGATAGCTTTACAGGAACCTTTTAAATACTACTATCGCTACTATTATTACTACTCCTTCTATCACCATGACCAACAACTTGCCATCATCTTTAATTGGGTGTTTATTATGTCTAGAACTGTGCTAGTTCATCTGCATAGATTATATCTAATCTTTTTTTAAGCTCTAATCTCAGATAACTGATTTTTTAAAATTTTTTTCTCATTTTTTAAAAATTAAATGATATTGGAGTATAGTCGCTTAACAATGTTGTGTTAGCTTCTGCTTACAGCAAAGTGAATCTGCTATACATATACATATATCCACTCTTTCTTAGATTCCCTTCCCATCTAGGTCACCACAGAGCACTGAGTAGAGTTCCCTGTTCTACACAGTAGGTTCTCATTAGTTACCTATTTCATATATACTAGTGTATATATGTCAATCCCAATCTCCCAATTCATCCCACCCCCAACTTTCCCCCCTTGGTAACCATAAGTTTGTTTTCTATATCTGTGACTCTATTTCTGCTTTGCAAATAAGTTCATCTGTACCATTTTTCTAGATTCCACATACAGGTGATATTATATGATATTTGTCTTTCTCTGACTTACTTCACTCTGTATGACAATCTCTAGGTCCATCCATGTCACTGCAAATGGCATTATTTTGATCCTTTTCTTGGCTGAGTAATATTCCATTGTATATATATATATACAACATCTTCTTCTTCTTCTTTTTTTTTTTTTAATACCACATCTTCTTTATCCATTCCTCTGCTGACGGACATTTAGGTTGCTTCCATGTCCTGGCTATTGTAAATAGTGCTGCAATGAACATTGGGGTGCATGTGTCTTTTTGAATTATGGTTTTCTCAGGGTATATGCCCAGTAGTGGGATTGCTGGGTCATATGGTAGTTCTGTTTTTAGTTTTTTAAGGAACCTCCATACTGTTCTCCATAGTGGCTGTATCAATTTACACTCCCACCAACAGTGTAAGAGGGTTCCCTTTTCTCCACACCCTCTCTAGTATTTACTACTTGTAGATTTTTTTTTTTTTTTTTTTTTTTTTTTTTCTTTTTGCGGTATGCGGGCCTCTCACTGTTGTGGCCTCTCCCGTTGCGGAGCACAGGCTCCGGATGCGCAGGCCCAGCGGCCATGGCTCACGGGCCCAGCCGCTCCGCGGCATATGGGATCCTCCCAGACCGGGGCACGAACCCGTATCCCCTGCATCGGCAGGCGGACTCTCAACCACTGTGCCACCAGGGAGGCCCTACTTGTAGATTTTTTGATGATGGCCATTCTGACTGGTGTGAGGTGATACCTCATTGTAGTTTTGATTTGCATTTCTCTAGTAATTAGTGACGTTGAGCATCTTTTCATGTGTTTTTTGGCCATATGTATGCCTTCTTTGGAGAAATGTCTATTTAGATCTTCCACCCATTTTTTGACTGGGTTGTTTGTGTTTCTGATATTGAGCTGCATGAGTTGCCTGTATATTTTGGAGATTAATCCTTTGTCTGTTGTTTCATTTGCAAATATTTTCTCCCATTCTGAGGGTTGTCTTTTCATTTTGTTTATGGTTTCCCTTGCTGTGCAAAAGCTTTTAAGTTTCATGAGGTCCCATTTGTTTTTGTTTTTTTTAATTCTTTTTTTTATTAGTTTCTGCTTTATAACAAAGTGAATCAGTCATACATATACATCTGTTCCCACATCCCTTCCCTCTTGCGTCTCCCTCCCTCCCACCCTCCCTATCCCACCCCTCCAGGCGGTCACAAAGCACCGAGCTGATCTCCCTGTGCTATGTGGCTGCTTCCCACTAGCTATCTATTTTACATTTGGTAGTGTATATATGTCCATGCCTCTCTCTCACTTCATCCCAGCTTACCCTCCCCCTCCCCATGTCCTTAAGTCCACTCTCTATGTGTGCGGAAGAGACTGTCTTTTCTCCATTGTATATTCTTGCCTCCTTTGTCATAGATTAGGTGACCATAGGTGTGTGGGTTTACCTCTGAACTTTCTACCCTGTTCCACTGATCTATATTTCTGTTTTTTGTGCTAGTACCATACTGTCTTGATTACTGTAGCTTTGTAGTATAGTCTGAAGTCAGGGAGCCTGATTCCTCCAGCTCCATTCTTCTTTCTCAAGATTACTTTGGCTATTTGGGGTCTTTTGTATTTCCAAACAAATTTAAAAAAAATTTTGTTCTAATTCTGTGAAAAGTGCCATTGGTAATTTGATAGGAATTGCACTGAATCTGTAGATTGCTTTGGGTAGTACAGTCATTTTCACAATATTGATTCCTCCAATCCAAGAACATGGTATACCTCTCCTTCTGTTTGTGTCATCTTTAATTTCTTTCATCAATATCTTATAGTTTTCTGAGTACAGGTCTTTTGCTTCCTTAGGTAGGTTTAGTCCTAGATATTTTATTCTTTCTGATGTGATGGTAAATGGGATTGTTTCCTTAATCTCTCTTTCTGATCTTTCATTGTTAGTGTATAGGAATGCAAGAGATTTCTGTGTATTCATTTTGTATCCTGCTACTTTACCAAATTCATTGATGAGCTCCAGTAGATTTCTGGTAGCATCTTTAGGATTTTCTATGCATGGTATCACGTCATCCACAAACAGTGACAGTTTTACGTCTTCTTTTCCAATTTGTATTCCTTTTATTTCTTTTTCTTCTCTGATAGCTGCAGCTAGGACTTCCAAAACTATGTTGAATAAAAGTGGTGACAGTGGACATCCTTGTTTTGTTTCTGATCTTAGAGGAAATGCTTTCAGCTTGTCCCATTGAGTGTGATGTTAGCTGTAGGTTTGTCATATATGGCCTTTATTATGTTGAGGTAGGTTCCCTCTAAGCCCACTTTCTGGAGAGTTTTTATCATAAATGGGTGTTGAATTCTGTCAAAAGCTTTTTCTGCATCTACTAAGTGATCATACTCTTTTTACTCTTCAATTTGTTAATGTGGTGTATCATATTGATTGATTTGCATATATTGAAGAATCCCTGCATCTCTGGGATAAATCCCACTTCATCAGGGTGTATGATCCTTCTAATGTGTTGTTGGATTCAGTTTGCTACTATTTTGTTGAGGAGTTTTGCGTCTATGTTCGTCAGTGATATTGGCCTGTAATTTTCTTTTTTCTGTGCTATCTTTTTCTGATTTTGGTATCAGGGTGATGGTGGCCTCATAGAATGAGCTTGGGAGTATTCCTCCCTCTGCAATTTTTTGGAAGCGTTTCAGAAGGGTAGGTGTTAACTCTTCTCTAAATGTTTGATAGAACTCACCTGTGAAGCCATCTGGTCCTGGACTTTTGTTTGTTAGGAACTTTGTTTTTTGTTTTTGTTTTTGTTTTTTTTGTGGTACGCGGGCCTCTCACTGTTGTGGCCTCTCCCGTTGCGGAGCACAGGCTCCGGATGTGCAGGCTCAGCGGCCATGGCTCACAGGCCCAGCTGCTCCGCGGCACGTGGGATCTTCCCGGACTGGGGCACGAACACGTGTCCCCTGCATCGGCAGGTGGACTCTCAACCACTGCACCACCAGGGAAGCCCTGTTGGGAGTTTTTAAATCACACTTTCAATATCATTACTTGTGATCGGTCTGTTCATATTTTCTATTTCTTCCTGGTTCAGTCTTGGAAGGTTGTACCTTTCTAGGAATTTGTCCATTTCTTCTAGGTTGTCCATTTTATTGGCGTGTAGGCTGCTTGCAGTAGTCTCTTATGATCCTTTGTATTTCTATGGTGTCCATTGTAACTTCTCCTTTTTCATTTCTAATTTTATTGATTTGAGTCCTCTCCCTTTTTTTCTTGATAAGTTTGGCTAAAGGTTTATCAATTTTGTTTATCTTCTCAAAGAGCCAGCTTTTAGTTTCATTGATCTTTGCTATTGTCTTCTTTGCCTCTATTTCATTTATTTCTGCTCTGATCTTTATGATTTCTTTCCTTCTACTAAGTCTGGGTTTTGTTTGTTCTTCTTTCTCTAGTTGTTTTAGGTGTAAGGTTAGGTCGTTTATTTGAGATTTTTCTTGTTTCTTGAGGTAAGATTATATCTAATCTTTACAATTGTTCCCTTTTTTCAGCCTAGCATACTGCTGTCAGAAAGATGAAGGAACTTGCCCAAGTCTCATAGTTTGTAAACAGTTAAACTAAGATTCAAACCCAGGTCTGTCACCTGATTTTCTACCAGAAGAAGGTAACACATAGCATCATAGGCATCTCATGAAAGAAGGCCACCACCCCTACCTCCTCTTACATCTGCTGCCGTTTCCCCTCTGGTGCTGTAGGGGGTTCTCTAATGCTTTAGTGCACTAACTTGGTCACAGGGGTGGGAAATTTGCTGGAGGGCACTAACCCCCTGAGGGAGTGAAATGAAAGTGGAAGGAAAAATTAGCATGGGAATTGAAGGGTGGGAGAGGAAACCTCCTCCGGATACTGATATGGAAAGAAAAGTTTTGTTTTGTTGAATCTTCTTAGCACTGCCACGTATTTCTACAATGACCCACCACACAGTCTGTCAAGATATGTGGCAGTCTGTATTTCACAGCCCACAGGAAAATCTGGCCCACAGTCGGCCCTAATAGGGAGGCTGTTTCTCTGGCTCATCAATTCTGAGGTCAGCCCGACTGGCTCCAAGCCCTGGGGCTGCAAGGATGACACACGGGAGAAATATGTGCTCATTTTCCCCTCTTGCGAGGTGCCAGCTCCCCTTGAGCTGCCTGAGTCACGAAGGTTACGATCTCTCTGAGTCTGAATCCTCACTGAAGTGGCCCAGGATGAAGCAGCTTCTCTGGGGGTGTGTTAAAGCTGCTGGGTAAAAACATCTGCACCAGTAAGATCAATCTCCTGCCTCCCTCATAGGGGCTTCTTTTTACACAACAACAGGCTAGCTGTACTAAAGAATGTCAAATAAAAGCATTGTGAGAGCTTTGCCATACGCAGGCCAAATTAAATTAGGGGCTAAGGGGCGTAATCCTCACTATTGTACTTATCAGAATTAAAATGGAGGATTACCATCAAGGGAGCAAAGCCCCCCGACATAAAAGACTACTTCCATCCTGTCATTCACTGTACACAGTTATGGGCTCACACAGGAAGGAAGGAGCAGAGAAGCACCAGGCCAACCACTGACCTTGACTTGCAGCGTGAGGCTTCCTCCTCCCCAGCCAAGTGAGCCCTGCCCCACCATGCACCCATGGGAACACCTTTCCCATGAGGCCAGTGGCTTTCTCCCAAGATTTGGTGCTGGAATCTTCTCCACCAATCACAGGGTAAGGGTTTGATGCTGATCAGAGTTTACTCCTTAGCTGGCTATGATTTAAGATGGGTACATATATATAATGGACTACTACTCAGCCATAAAAAGGAATGAAATTGGGTCATTTGTAGAGACGTGGATGAACACAGAGATAGTCATAAGAGTGAAGTAAGTCAGAAAGAGAAAAACAAATATCGTATACTGACGCATATATGTGGAATCTAGAAAAATGTACAGATGAACTGGTTTGCAAGGCAGAAATAGAGACACAGATGTAGGGAACAAACGTATGGACACCAAGGGGGGAAAGTGGCGGGCAGGGGGTGGGTGGTTGTGGTGGGACGAATTGGGAGATTGGGATTGACATGTATACACTAATATGTATAAAGTAGATAACTAATAAGAACCTGCTGTATAAAAAATAAAGAAAAAAAAAGTTTTGCTGCAATGACAGTTATAGAGAACACAGAATAGAAAAAGCCCTGGGCTAGGCATTTGGAACCCCAGAGAGGCAGCAGAATGTACTGGTTATAAGTGTGGGCCCTGGAGTTAGAAGACCTGTGTTCAAATCTTTACTCTGTCACTTTACTGACTAGGTGACAATGGCAAGTTCCTTGTACTCTCTAAATGTCAGAAATTATATTGGTAACATCTTACTGAAAAACCTGAACAAACTTTTTGGCCAATCCAATATAATATGCACTTCTCCCATAGGGTTGTTATGAGGATTAAAAAGAATCATGCACGTGAAACACTTAGCATAGTGCCCAGGAAGTTGTTAACAAATATCAAATATTAGTTGTTATTACTGTTGGAGACAGAAGATCCGGATTCAAACCCCAGACCTGCCATTTACTCTCTGTGACACTGGGTGACCCCCATGCTAGCTGACTGGGGCAGGAGTAGGTAAATCTGATGCCTCCAACCCAGCACTCATCTCTGGTCCAGCATTTGGGAGCTACTTGATTAGCCTTCCCCATGTTCAGTTTACTCATCAAGAACACCACCCAAAAGACCCGTGTGTGTTATGTGAGATAATTGTGGGAAAGACTTGCCATCGCCATAAATGTTGGGTGACCTCAACACGTCCCTGTTGTACTATCCTCACAGTATTTCTTGTCATGTCTGGGTCTTCCTTATACACTCTTCCTCTGATTTTGCCTTTCCTCCATCATTCCCCAGTACTTATCTGCTCCTATCACTACCCCTTCAGGACTCTTCTGGAAAACTTTGCTGGTTGCTTCTCCAACCCCTTTATTCTTTGAGTACTTTCTCTTGAAGAAGGTGAAAATGCTCACTTTCCCAGCCTCCCTTGCAGCTCCCCTGTGGAGCCACCTCTGCAAATTCTGGCTGATGAGATGGGATGGGAATGTCCTGGGGACTTCTGGGAAAGGTCTCCCTCCTAACAAGCAGAGAGAGATTCCTGAGGAGAGGCCCCTTTCCATCCATCTCTTCTTTCCTGCTTTGGACAATGCTATGTGAACAAGTGATACTTAGCACACTGCTTCAGCCACCTTGTGCCCATAAGTGGGGGTATCACTGACGTGCTGAGATAGCAAAGGAAAGAGATGGAAGGAGCCTGTGTCCACATCCCTGAGTGGCAGACCCAGCACTGGAACTTCTCTCTTTGGACCTCTTATCCTGAGGGATCCTTGAATCTACTGAGCTCTGTTACTTGCCGCTGAGAGCATCACCATTGGCATGACCCGGTTCTCTTCTCATTATGCTCTGCCTGCCCACCCCCCACCCGCCAAGATTTCCTTCCTTTCAATCCCTGACTTGATCCATCCACAGGGCATTGAGGGGACTATCAAACACAGTGGGAAAAATGAGCCCCCAGCCCCCGGGGGCAGGGATGTCCTGAAACAGTATCTGATGTGTTATTCTGGATCCTGTTGTTGCCACCACCACTTAAAGATTGAGGAGGAAGAACATTTCTTTCATAAACGTCTGAATTCTGAAGAGTGGTCTTGGAAGTCAGCTTGACTAGCTTATTGAGACCCAGTGCACGTGCTGGAAATAGGAAGAATGAAGACTCAGCCGTCACCCTTGAGAAGCTGACCTGCTAGCACATGGTCAACAGGCAAAAACAGGAAGAGCCCCAGAGAGTGAGACACCGAAGTGTGGTCTGAGGACACAGTCTGTGAATGTTACCACTCACAGTGCCGTAAGGGCTAGTACCAGAATGCAAAGCGATTCAATTCATTACCAAGTATCTTGCTTCATTTGGCCGAGATGACGTGTGTGTGTCTGTGTGTGTGTGCGTGTGTATTTGATGAAGAAAGCAGCGGATTGATTTACATTTGGACACAGCTCATTATTTTGTTGTGAACCAGCACGTTGGGTAGTACTGTCATAAAGGGACTAAGGGGTGTTAGAGAGAATTAAGTTCTCTGTGGAAGAAAGGGATATGATGATGTATCTTGATGAAATAGGTAAGAACGGAACAGAAAGGAGTGGGAAGAGAGAACAGAAGTAGGTACATTGGTAGGAACAATATGAAGTCTGACTCCAGGTAGCCTGAGGGTGCATACAGGGTCATACAGGAGGTGAGTCTGGAGGACAAATTGGAGCGAGACAGGGAGGGGCTTGCAATAGCAGACCGAGGAGTCTGAACCTCTTTTGGTCTAAAATGGGAAGCCATTAACGTTCTTTGAAAAGTCAGAGTAGCTTTAGGACAATTGATCAGGTGTCAGAAATGAGAGCTGGTCTGTAAAGAGGAGTGAGTGGAGAGAGAGACAGAGACAGACGTAGGCCTGGGCCAGGGAGGATGATAAGAAAGTGACTGGAATGGGGTTAAGTGAGAGGTAGGGATCAAAAATGAGCACCAGGTTTGAAGACCAGGTCCCAAGAGAGCACTGACAGAAGTGGCAAGGTCAGGTGAGCCAGGGGAGGTGCTTGGTGGACTTTTCTATTGAGGCTCTGGTATGTGGATCAGGAATCCATGGGCAACAGGAGGTGGGTGTAGGAGTGTGGAGCTCAGAACAGAGATCTGAGAGTCACACTCACTCATCTGAGAGTTGGCACCAGAATACACTAGCGAGAGAGGATATCACCCAGGGGAGGAGTACACAAAGATGACAGTCAAGGATTTGGAGAACTGTCTACATTTCAAGGTGGGTGGAAGAGAAGGAGGATAAAGACGGAGTACATCTTGGAGAAAGAAGCTGAGGACCGCGGTGCTGTAGAAACCCACGGAAGAGTCCGGTCCAAGGAAAGCACAGCACATGGCACTGAGAGCTGTAGAGCCTGATGAATATGAGGCTCCTGTGACTGGGAGCTGAGCTTCCCAAGGATTGTTTGAGGGACGTGGTGAGGGCACAGATCAGATTTCAGGTTTAGGGAGGGAGGGGTTGGTGACGGAATGAGGCAACTGAGCTTGATGATGTCAGTCTGAGGAAGTCTGATGGTCAAATAAGAAGAGGGAGTGACAGGGCCAAGGGCAGGCTTTTGTTAGAATGGGGAGAGGAATCAGCAAAAGGGGAAGAGGCGGCAGAAAGAGAAGAGGTGGCAGGAGGGGCTGGGCTACCTGATGATGGCAGGGCCTGAGGGGCAGGGACACCACAGAGGGGTGAGCCAGGGAGGGAACCTACGGTCTTTTGAGATGGGAGAGAAGGAAGAAAGGACAGCTGAACAGAAGGAGCGATTCTAAGGTGGAGGGAAGGGAAGTGGACGTTGCTCACAGCACTGTCCTGATATTCTGAGTAAAGTTAGTCATCAGCTGAGGTTGACGGCAGTCAGGCTGGGGCTGGAGCCATTTCCCAAACTGGTTCACTGACGTGCCCAAGATCAAAGAGCTGGAAAATGCTAGCTTTAGGACCAGAACCCAAGTCTTCCACCTGCCAAGTTCAGTGGTCTTTCTGCTGCAACGGAAATTCTAAACTTTGTTATTCTAAAATGAGATGTTAGGTCTATACTATTTCATCAAGTACCCTTAAATAAGCTATTCTGACTATTTAGGGAAGGACAATCTGCCCTCCACATGCGTGGGTTTCGCGCATATCCAAGGTTGGTTGAATTTGCGATTGGGAAACCCATGGATATGGAGGGCAGACTCTACCGTGACATTTTATATATAAGGGACTTGAGCATCTGCAAGTTTTGGTGCCCGTGGGGGCTCCTGGAACCAATGCCCGTGGCTACCGAGAGACAACTTTAGTCTACTTTGAAAGCAGCTCGAGCAATTTGAGACCACTAGTGAAGGACTGAGAATTTAATTTGTCAAGTTTCAAAAATATTAATAAGATGTCTCAAAAAATTAAGAATTATTTTTAAAAGTTATAAATCAAGGCCACCTCTTTTTCCAGGTGAAAATACGTGAAGAACTTTCTAATGGCCTGCTTATTTCTCCAAAATCCTGGAGTAAACTTGTAATAAAAATGATACACCCCTTTTGCATTAGCTTAAGCCCACAGTTTTGTTTAACCTCAGGCCTATTGCCTTTTTAGGCTAAGCAATTCTTTGCTGTGGAGGCCTGTCCTATGTACTGTAGGATGTGTAGCAGCATCCCTGGCCTCTACCCACTAGATGCCCTTAGCACAAGCCCCTCTGAGAAAAGTTGTGACAACCAGACATGTCCCCAGAAGGAGAGGGGGAGAGGGGCAAAACTGCCCCCAGTTGAGAACCACTGCTTTAACCTAATGAGGCCAAGTACAGGTTTCACCACGAGGAGAACCCACAAGAGAGGGTTGTAGTCAGGTTGCCCTGTGGAACAAAGACTTTTGCCCACAGAGTAATGACCTCTGACATGGAAGAATCTGATAGGCAATACTTTTTGGCTCCACTCTCTCCAACTCACCAAAAGAACAAAGTGTAAGAAATACTGTTGTTTCATTATCCATTGGAATGAAATCTTATGGATAAGACTCACCGATCTTTCTCAGCGATAGCAGGAGAGTTGCTTGAAGTCTTTGCACGGCCATTGCTGGATTCTGCTTGTGGACTGCTTTTATGATCGATAGAGCCCCTCAGAACTGAGAGAAAGCAAATGAGTATTTAGAGACTAAGGATAAACTCAGAAGTAGGCAGGGTTTACTCTCCGCCGCACCCGTCTCCCCGTCCTCGTGCTGCTCCCTTTCTGCAGCCTTTGTCTAGGACACCTCATCAAAACTGACCTGTTCTGTGATTACAGGCCTTGCTCAGTACTCGGTCCCAGCCAGCAAACTGGATAAAATGACTCATCTACAGGAAAACAAGCTACCTCTCTTTGACAACAGATATGAAGAGTGGGCAGGTTGGAAGCCCCACGGTGAGGTAGATGGTGAGGGCAGCAGCACATAGTGGCTGGAATGGTGCAGTGCTAGACAGAGTTAGGAGACCAGCCTCCACTCCCAGCTGGGCTGGGCAGGGCTGCCCGCTGATGAGGACAGTGGTCGAGAAACACTGTCACAACATGGCTAGGATTATGGCAACTAGGGAATCATTCCAGGAGGAACTCAGTTCTGTATTGTGATTGAGGACAGCTTACTGGTGAGTTTCTCAAGAGTCGGGGGTCACAAATACACTGCCTCCTTCCTGTGACCATGGCAGCCATGACTGACGAATCATGGTCCCTCTCTCTTGAACTTTCATTCGGCTTCAAGTTCCTTTCTAACACAACGTTTCACATCAGTGGTTCTCAAAGTATGGACCCCACATCATCACGGCTAATCAAGAACACATCTCATGAAGCATCAACATCGCCTAGAGACTTGTTAGAAATGCAAATTCTTGGGTCCCAGCCGTGACCTAAGTGAACCAGAAAGTCCGGGGGTGGAGACTGGCAATATGTGTTTTTAACAAGCCCTTGAGGTAATCAGGATCCATGTTGAAGTTTGGGAGACATTGCTCCAGATCAACAATTCTTAATCCTAGCTGTACATTAGAATCACCCACAAAGATTTTAAATATGCCTGAACCCAACTCCCAGAGATTCTGAAACTGATCTGGTGTGGAGTTGGCATCATTTTTAAAAAGCTCTCTAGATAATTTTAAAGTGTGGCCAAGGCTGAGAATCATAGTTCCATGTAGTCACTACCAATCCTTTAGGGTTGTAAAGAGACTCTACACCTATTTGCTATCCTTATTTCAGATCATCTAGAAACATCCAAACCAAAATACAACCAATGAAGATAATCTGTAAATTTACCAATTGTGACAAATTTTGGAAGGTACATAAAATATAAAAGGTTAATGTTATAATGATGAAACATATAACACAACAAAAATGGAGTACAGAAAAAGAAATATGGAAATCAATTGTTTTTTGTGTTGTCTATTCTGGAAAGAGTATGCTCTGATTCTACATTATTGGTTTGGTTCCTTAGGCATATTTATCTCTTGTGTAGAAGAAATGTAATGCTTTTTCGCTATCAGTGGTAGATAAGACCATCTGTTTTTGTTATTACTATTGCTATAAACACCAAAAGGATAAAGAGAAAATTTTATATGGAACATAATTACATTTTTATTATTACACACACACACACACAAACATTATGACCAAACAGTGAAACAACAATATTAAAAGAAGGGGGAGAAAAAGGAGAAATCAAGAAAAATAGCCTTTTAGAATTTCATGAGCTGATCCCCCCCTCCCCCGCCTTCTCTTGATAGATGAACTCCTCTGGTTAGAGGACCAGGAAGGTTTCCTCTCCCCGAGATTCTAAAACATTGTTTGGCCCAAGCTCTCTTGTAATACTGTGATAAGCAGCATAAAATCAAGAACTGACATAAAAAAAAAGAGAGAGAGAAGCCCACTTCAGGGGCACAAATATCTGTTTCCTTATTAAGAGGAAAATCGACACAACTCTTTTTTTTTTTTTTTTTTTTGTGGTACGTGGGCCTCTCACTGTTCTGGCCTCTCCCCTTGTGGAGCACAGGCTCCGGACGCGCAGGCTCAGTGGCCATGGCTCACGGGTCCAGCCGCTCCGTGGCATGTGGGATCTTCCCGGACCGGGGCACGAACCCATGTCCCCTGCATCGGCAGGTGGACTCTCAATCACTGCGCCACCAGGGAAGCCCGACACAACTCATTTTTAACCTTGTTCTCTGGCCCAGTTCAGTAGCACCAAGGGCTACCACTCACTGATCAAACCCTAGATGGTCTTGCCATGTGGGAAGTTGAGGTTGCTATTGTCTGCACCTATTTTGAGATCCTCAGTATGAAAAGGAGCAATTCAGGGAAGAAGAAGCACAAGCAAAGCTAGGAAAGACCACCAACCCCTTTTGGTTTGGGGCTCTCCTTAGGAAGGTGCCCTTTCCACTACCAGGAAGAGAGAAGGCAGTAACACCTTTATTTGCAGCTTAGCAAAATGCCCCCAGTTACTTTGCCTGGGTTTCTAGTAACAACCCATAGAGTTTCTATTTGTGTAATTAAAGGGAAAACTCATTCCTTGTTTCTTATTCACTTGCACTTCAGTCATCAAAATATTGATTTTTTAGAGTTATTTGAAGTTTAAAAACCAAACAGAAACTTACAGAATATTCTTATTAAAGCTTAGATGAAGTCTGCCCCTCCATCTCCCAGCTCTGCCAGAAGAGCAGGGATAAGGATTTGGGTCAGAGTAAAGAGATAAACTTAAATAAGAAGGAAGTAATCATTATGTTGTACACCTGACACAAACATAATGTTGTAGGTCAATTATACCTCAATTTTAAAAGTTTTTCTTTTAATGAATAAAAAATAAGAAGGAGGTTGTCAAACCACTGAGTTCAAAGCAAAATCCTAAATTGTCAAATATTGTTAAATATGTCTGGTGACAGTTGGAATCACCTGGCATCTCTCTGGCAAATTAATTGTTAAACAAGGAGATTGGAGAAATGGAGCTATGGAGAAAAACAGTAGAGTAAAATAGGGTGATTCATTCTAAGTGAGTAGATAGGTTAAAGGAATTAGACCAGTGACATGGCTGAGAAAACTAAATGATGAACTTCAATAGCAGAAACGTTCACAAAATATCAGACTTGAGGTATGTGCAGGTGTGACCACAGAGGCTCCTCCAGACATGGGTCTCCTGTCTTCAGGAAAGCATCCTTAAGTATTCTGGTTAAGTGGAATAAAGAAATACTGGGAGGGACTTCTCTGGAGGAGTTGAATCCTTCCAAAATCAGGCTGAACTCTAGAGCCATTCATATTTCCCAGGAAAATTGAGCCAATTCTCCACTGGATCTTTTTTTTTTTTTTTTTTTTTTTTTGCGGTACACGGACCTCTCACTGTTGTGGCCTCTCCTGTTGCAGAGCACAGGCTCCGGACGCGCAGGGTCAGCGGCCATGGCTCACAGGCCCAGCCGCTCCACGGCATGTGGGATCTTCCCAGGCCGGGGCACGAACCCGTGTCCCCTGCATCGGCAGGCGGACTCTCAACCACTGCGCCACCAGGGAAGCCCTCCACTGGACCATTTTGAAATAGGATGAAAAAGCATTTGACCATCAGGAGAAAAAAAAAAAAAAAAAAGAAAGAAAACAACATAGCAAGTGTTACAAACTCAAAATGCCTTTGGGGTCACTCAGGTAACACGAATATGAGCAGTGTCAGGCAGAGGGTGGGGAGTAGTGGGGTTTGTGGCGAGCCAGAGGACGTACACCCCATCTGAAAACATTCGGGTTCAATGTTTTTGTAAAAAAACATAACAAAAACTCTGTGTCTGGCCAAAGAAAACATACCTGCGTGCTGACTGCAAGAGGAAGACTCCTACTTCTGACTTCTGCTAGGGAGAAAGGGTCTAGACTGCAGGTCTGTAAGAGCTAGACATCCTTTTTTGAAAATGAAAAGTGTCTCACAGTCTCCACCTCCATGTCTCCTCAAGTTCAAGAAACACTGCTGCTCCTGGGGCTCTCCCTTTCCTTTTTTTCCCACACCCTAACCTCCTTGCCCCCAGGTAAAGCTCCAGTTGTGTATTTTCTTGAAACCTAGGCTGGGCAGCAGATTCCAAAGGAGCTGGAAGCGCCCAGAGCCTCCTTACTGGGCCTGGCGGATAAACTGTAACTACAAACTCTACCGTGAAATCCAGAGCAACTCAGCTTCTCTTTCCATACAATGCTAGCATTAACGTTAAAGGTCATATTTTAAAAAATCATAGCTTCTTCTTCAAGCGGAAGTCCAGGGAACTTCAAACTGAAAAAAACTTCAAACTGAAAAAAAAATATTTTTTAAATGTTTGAAAACCATTGATTTAGTCCAATTCTCTCATTTTACAATGATGGTAATTAAGGGAAGGCTTAGACCAGATACCCAAGTTTTAACTTCTTGTCCACAGTGTTCCTTCCCCCCATGAATGTTCTCAACATGTTCCAGTGTCAGGACCACAGAAAGATCTTCCTGAGAAGCTAAACTTTCAGAAGGTCTTAAGGTAAATCAGAGAGAAACATGTCAGCGTCTGCTCTAAGAGGATGCGTGGAAGGGAGACAGCTGGTACAGAGAGCTGCAACTAGACCCGTTTCCCCAGTGAACAGGGCACCCAGGACAGCTGCGGAGGGAGGGCTTGAGCTTATCTCTGTCTACTCTCTCTCCTTCTGTGAAATCACCTTGCAGGGTCCCCTGCAAGGCTGCCCCTGAATTTAATCAGCTGTCACCTGTAGGAAAAAAAAGAATGCCCGACAGAGGGTCCATATCAGGTGATCATTTCCAGCTCTGGAATCTTCTCTGGAGTGTCCACAAATACAGGACACCCATCCCAAACCTCTAATGACCTCACCTTTGTGGTCGCCGGGCTCACTGTAGTCTTGAACCTGGGCAGTTCCCCTGGTGCTCCCTGCAACAGTGGGGTGTAGATCACAGCTTTGGTCTGAAGGGCTCTCTGTGGAATGAAACAAAACAGAATCTTCTCTAGGTTATGCCCTACACCTAGACGAATTACCAAAGTGGGAGATACAGTGTGGCTAGGGAAACCCACACTTTTCTTATGGTTTGAGGCTCTGAGGTGATGAATCTCACCCATGGGTTGAGTGTTATTTTGAAGATTTAATACAGTGTGGTTGTGAAAGGGCACCACTATAGGGAACAGGAGAATTAGTAGCTGTCTTGGCTGGACTCCCTACTAGTTTGGTGACATTGGGTAGGTTGGGTAACCTTTCTGTCTCACTGATTGCGTTAGTGAAACAGGGAGCTGGGAGACAAATAGACAAATAGAGTCATGCGTGTACTAGGCCAGGGCTCCTGGTTTGACAACTGGATGGCTTTCCTGTTGCCTTTCAGTTTCCGCCTGAGAGTAAAAAGAGAGACAGGTCTCCTACTTCCCTCCAAACGTCTGCTCTAGGGCAGGCCTCTTTTGTCATGCAGTCCTGTCCACTGACCTTTGTGGGTCAACGGTCATTTACCCTGCCATGGAAAAAACAGGCTACACACAATTCTTAGTCGAGGAATGTCACCACTGCAGCTTTTCATCATCCAGTTTAGCTTACTTTGCGTTGATGAACGCCTAAATACTTCTCTACCAAGACAGCTGATGGCTTGGGTGTAAAGGTGCTAAAGGGATGTTCCCGGCTGTCCCATGTCTTCTTCCATGCTCCACGACCCTCAAGGTCACAATGGGTTGAAGATGTCCCCACATCTCAGACCACCTCAAGTATCCGGAGAGACCAGGTCCTTTCCAACTGGATCCCTTGGCTTTAGAAGAAACCATCCTGCCACCGGGGCCTCCTCTCCACAGAGGAGACCGTCTTCGGCCTCTTCCCTTAGGCATCAACCCTAACTCTGTCCCGTCTCCCTTCTCCCTGGCCTGTGATCTAGACCCTGTTTTCTCTCTCGTCTGCACCTCCTCCTAACTCTGGCTGTTTCCAGTTCTGCCGACAGTGCTTCTAGATATACCATATTAGAATATTTGGGATCTTTGACCTTTCTCCTTCTTTATTTCCTCAGATGTGGTTTTTTTCATGCCATCTCTCTCCTTCTTTCTGGATGGCTCTCCTGCTTCAAGCATTGCTCTCCCACCCAGCCATCTCTCTCCATTCCTTTATGGAGGCCCAGTAAACATTCCTGTGTTAACTAATGCCGGCTAACTCAGACTATACTTAAGGAGGCACACACAGTCCCTACCCTCATGGAGCTTGCATTCTGACACAGAGAGTGAGAATAAAAAGAGATATCTATCGGGAACCTCAGAATGTGTGACCTTACTTGGAAATAGGGTCTGTGCAGATGTAATTAGTTTAAAACGAGGCCCTACTGGATTACGGTGGGTCTTAAATCCAGCAATTAGTATCCTTATAAGAAGGCCATGTGAAGACACAGAAAGACACAGGGAGAATGCAAGTGACAACAGAAGCTGAGAGTAAAGTGATGGGTCTAACAAGCCAAGGGATGCCAAGGATTGCTAGGACCCAGAAGGAGCTAGGAGAGGGGTATGGAAAGGATTCTCCCTCAGAGCCTCCAGTGGAAACCAACCTCAGTGACACCTTGATTCTGGGTTTCTAGTCTCCTGAACTGTGAGAGAATAAATATCCGTTGTTTTAAACTACAAAGTTTGTGGTAATTTGTAGCCCTAGGAAACTACAATAATATGAGAAGGGGGAGCTGATGGATGTTAAAGGTTTAACTAGAAGAAAGAGGAGAAAAAGATCAAGTATGTGCATTCAGCTTGAATTGGCTGGCAAGGTGGGGATGGGGTGGTGGGAGAAAAACTAGGAACAGGAGCTAGGGAAATGGCCATTGTTTGTATTTAACAAACACAAATGTATGAATTATGATGTTCCATCCAGTGTCCTAAGCCCTTTATAAAAATTAACTCATTTAATCCTCATAGGAACTGTAAAAGGCAGAGACCACTATTATTCCCATTTTACAGCTGAGGAAACTGAGGCACAGGGAGGTTAAATGATTTTCCCAGGAAAGTCACACACAGCTGGAGAATGGCAGACACAGGGTTCAAACCTAAGCAGTTTTGCCCTAAAGTCTGAATTCCTAAATATTACAGGGTAGAGCACATTTATTTAAACATTTAAAAATGATTAACCTCCACTGTCCTATTTTTTAATTTACAAATGGAAATAAAATTCAGACTATTTCATTCACATGCCTGGGCCTTTAAGGGTCCCACAGATTAGCCGCTGCAGAAGGAGGCTCTGGCCTGGTGTTTGATGATCCACCCAGAGGACAGACCCAGGCATTATTTCCAGCAGGGACACTGGGTAGGTTTCCTGGTTGGTGATCTAGGCTGGGTAAGCTTTCCTGCCTTCACCATGGACCTGGCAAAGGTGCCCACTGTACCTGGCAGAGAGGGCGCATAAAGATTGAGGCACAGAAGCCCAGCCTTCCCCTCCTCACCACTGCGGGCCAATGGCGCGAGGACCCTGTGGTTTCTGGCTGGAGTGACGGCTGGTCAGCAGCCATCTTATCAGAACTTAAAGAGGCCAACTTGTTGGAGGTCCAACAGGCAAATGCCACCAAAAGCAGCACAAAGTCGAATTCTTAAAGAATAGAATCTCATTGACACATTTTTCCCCCCTACAGCTGCATCAGAAACCCTGGTCTCCATCTCCACCACACAAAACAAGTCTAGTAATTTTAGGCCTATGAGAGCATTTTCCACTTTGATTCTTCACTACTTAATTCCAGTTATTATTCCAGTCAAACTTTGACAGAGTTCAAAGAAAGTCTTGTCTGGGAACTGCTTTCTCTAACTTGGAGGCTAAGGAGGGAGGCTTTCCCTCACCCTAGAGGTCAGTTTCCTTCCTATCCTGGAGCATCACTGAGGAATTTCTCTTCCATTCCAGCTTCTAGGGACTGCCGCTCTCTTCTCTCCCAACTCCCAGCAGCCTCAGGTTGGATTCATTTCTTATAATTTATGCCCTGCTTGTTTCCAAAAAGGACTGGGGGGGGGGCGTCATAGATCATTTGCTCCTTGTGGCTGTGTTAGTTGGCTCTAGCTTAGTACTCCTGTCAAGGCTGTGGTAGGCGTGTTGGTCCTGGTTCCATCTGAGACTGTGCCCCCTTGTTAAAAAGTGTGTATTTTTAGAGCAGTTTTAGGTTCACAGCAAAATTGAGGGGAAGGTACAGAGATCTCCTCTAACCCTCTACCCCCATACATACACAGTCTCCCCATCATCAACATCCCCCATCAAGTGTACATTTGTTACGATCGATGAACCTACATTGACACATCATAATTTCCCATAATTACCCAAATTGCATAGTTTACATTACAGCTCGCTCCTGGTGCTGTACATTCTATGAGTTTGGACAAAAGTATAATGACATGTATCCACCATTATGGTACCATACAGAGTATTTTCACTGCCCTAAAAATCCTCTGTGTTCTGCCTATTCATCCCTTCCCACAGCTCCTCACCCCCTGACAACTACTGGTCTTTTTACTGTCTCCATAGTTTTGCCTTTTCCAGAATGTCATACGGTTGGGATCATACAGTATGTATCATTTTCAGGTTGGCTTCTTTCACTTAGTAATATGCATTTAAGATTACTTCATGTCTTTTGTGGCTTGATAGCTCACTTTTTTTCAGTGCTGAAAACGATCCCGTTGTATGGATGTGCCACAGTTTATCCATCCGCCTACAGGAGGACATCTTGGTCACTTCCAAGTTTGGGCACTTAAGAGTAAAGCTGCCTGCATCTGTGCAGGTTTTTGTGTGGACACAAGTTTTCAACTCCTTTGGGGAAATACCAAGAAGAACGATTACTGGATCATACAGTAAGAGCATGTTTAGTTTTATAAGAAACCGCCACACTCTCTTCCAAAGTGGCTGCACCATTTTGCACTCCCACTAGCAATGAATGAGTTCCTATTGCTCCACATTCTCACCAGCATTTGGTGCTGTCGGTGTTCCAGATTTTGGCTATTCTAACAGGTAAATAGTGGTATCTCACCAGTGTTTTAATTTGTATTTCCCTGATGATGTATGATGTGGAGCATCAGACTGTCTTCCCCTCTTTTTAAGGGGAAAAAAAGGGCAAAATTTTTATGTTGTTTTTGTGACCACCCCCAAAGCATCCAGCAGAGTGTTCTTTATAGACAGGATGTTCAGAATGTTTGGGGGGAAGGACAGCAGATCAGGAGTCAGGAGTCTGAATTGCGGGAGGTTTCTTAGCCACAATCTGTAAAATGGGATAAAATCCCTAACCTACCTCTCAGGGTTACTATGATAATTACAGGAATAAGGTTAGTGGAAGTCCTTTGCATGAATGTATGAATTGTAAATTGCCATGCAAAAAGTATAAGATGTTATAAAAATAAGCATTTCTATTGGTTAATCAAGAAGGAAACAACTCTTACCTCTAGGATCATTCTGGCTTCTTAGAAAACGAAGTTATTTACTTTCCTCTAAATTTTTCTTAAAAAGACAAATTTCTTGGAAAGAAATTTGTCCAATAAAATGGACAACCTGGAAGAAATGGACACATTCTTAGAAATGCACAACCTGCCAAGACTGACTCAGGAAGAAATAGAAAATATGAATAGACCAATCACAAGCACTGAAATTGAAACTGTGATTAAAAATCTTCCATCAAACAAAAGCCCAGGACCAGATGGCTTCACAGGTGAATTCTATCAAACATTTAGAGAAGAGCTAACACCTATCCTTCTCAAACTCTTCCAAAATATAGCAGAGGGAGGAACACTCCCAAACTCATTCTACGAGGCCGACATCACCTTGATACCAAAACCAGGCAAGGATGTCACAAAGAAAGAAAACTACAGGCCAATATCACTGATGAACATAGATGCAAAAATCCTCAACAAAATACTAGCAAACAGAATCCAACAGCACATTAAAAGGATCATACACCATGATCAAGTGGGGTTTATCCCAGGAATGCAAGGATTCTTCAATATACGCAAATCAATCAATGTAATACACCATATTAACAAGTTGAAGGAGAAAAACCATATGATCATCTCAATAGATGCAGAGAAAGCTTTCGACAAAATTCAACACCCATTTATGATAAAAACCCTGCAGAAAGTAGGTATAGAGGGATCTTTCCTCAACATAATAAAGGCCATATATGACAAACCCACAGCCAACATTGTCCTCAATGGTGAAAAACTGAAACCATTTCCACTAAGATCAGGAACAAGACAAGGCTGCCCACTCTCACCACTCTTATTCAACATAGTTTTGGAAGTTTTAGCCACAGCAATCAGAGAAGAAAAGGAAATAAAAGGAATCCAAATTGGAAAAGAAGAAGTAAAGCTGTCACTGTTTGCAGATGACATGATACTATACATAGAGAATCCTAAAGATGCTACCGAAAAACTACTAGAGCTAATCAATGAATTTGGTAAAGTAGCAGGATATAAAATTAATGTACAGAAATCTCTGGCATTCCTATACACTAATGATGAAAAATCTGAAAATGAAATCAAGAAAACACTCCCATTTACCATCGCAACAAAAAGAATAAAATATCTAGGAATAAACCTACCTAAGGAGACAAAAGACCTGTATGCAGAAAACTATAAGACACTGATGAAAGAAATTAAAGATGATACAAATAGATGGAGAGATATACCATGCTCCTGGATTGGAAGAATCAATATTGTGAAAATGACTCTACTACCGAAAGCAATCTACAGATTCAATGCAATCCCTATCAAACTACCAATGGCATTTTTCACAGAACTAGAACAAAAAATTTCAAAATTTGTTTGGAAAAACAAAAGGCCCCGAATAGCTAAAGCAATCTTGAGAACGAAAAACGGAGCTGGAGGAATCAGGCTCCCTGACTTCAGACTATACTACAAAGCTACAGTAATTAAGACAGTCTGGTACTGGCATAAAAACAGAAAGATAGATCAGTGGATCAGGATAGAAAGCCCAGAGATAAACCCACGCACATATGGCCAACTTATCTTTGATAAAGGAGGCAGGAATGTACAGTGGAGAAAGGACAGCCTCTTCAATAAGTGGTGCTGGGAAAACTGGACAGGGACATGTAAAAGTTTGAGATTAGATCATTCCCTAGCACCATACACAAAAATAAGCTCAAAATGGATTAAAGACTTAAATGTAAGGCCAGAAACTATCAAACTCTTAGAGGAAAACATAGGTAGAACACTCTATGACATAAATCACAGCAAGATCCTTTTGGACCCACCTCCTAGAGAAATGGAAATAAAAACAAAGATAAACAAATGGGACCTAATGAAACTTCAAAGCTTTTGCACAGCAAAGGAAACCATAAAGAAGACCAAAAGACAACCCTCAGAATGGGAGAAAATATTTGCAAATGAAGCAACTGACAAAGGATTAATCTCCAAAATTTATAAACAGCTCATGCAGCTCAATAGCAAAAAAACAGACAACCCAATCCAAAAATGGGCAGAAGACTTAAATAGGCATTTCTCCAAAGAAGATATACAGACTGCCAACAAACACATGAAAGAATGCTCAACATCATTAATCATTAGAGAAATGCAAATCAAAACTACAATGAGATATCATCTCACACCAGTCAGAATGGCCATCATCAAAAAATCTAGAAACAATAAATGCTGGAGAGGGTGTGGAGAAAAGGGAACACTCTTGCACTGCTGGTGGGAATGTGAATTGGTACAGCCACTATGGAGAACGGTATGGAGGTTCCTTAAAAAACTACAAATAGAACTACCATATGACCCAGCAATCCCACTACTGGGCATATACCCTGAGAAAACCATAATTCAAAAAGAGACATGTACCAAAATGTTCATTGCAGCTCTATTCACAATAGCCCGGAGCTGGAAACAACCTAAGTGTCCATCATCGGATGAATGGATAAAGAAGATGTGGCACATATATACAATGGAATATTACTCAGCCATAAAAAGAAACGAAACTGAGCTATTTGTAATGAGGTGGATAGACCTAGAGTCTGTCATACAGAGTGAAGTTAGTCAGAAAGAGAAAGACAAATACCGTATGCTAACACATATATACGGAATTTAAAAAAAAATGTCATGAAGAACCTAGGGGCAAAACGAGAATAAAGACACAGACCTACTTGAGAATGGACTTGAGGATATGGGGAGGGGGAAGGGTAAGCTGTGACAAAGCGAAAGAGAGGCATGGACATATATACACTACCAAACGTAAGGTAGATAGATAGTGGGAAGCAGCCGCAGAGCACAGGGAGATCAGCTCGGTGCTTTGTGACCGCCTGGAGGGGTGGGATGGGGAGGGTGGGAGGGAGGGAGATGCATGAGGGAAGGGATGTGGGAACAGATGTATATGTATGACTGATTCACTTTGTTATAAAGCAGAAACTAATTAAAAAAAAAAAAAAAGAAAAAAAAAAAAAAGACAAATTTCTGAAAATTTATAGTAGCTTTATTCATAATCACAGGAACTGGAAACAAGTGTCCTTTAGCTGGTAAATGGACACAACTGTGGTACATCCACAGACCAGAATTCAGCTCAGCAATGAAAAAGAACAAACTACTGATAAATGTAACAACACTGATGACTCTCAAAAGCATTAGGATAAGTGAAAGAAGCCAGACGCAAATATCTACATACTATATGACTCCATTTATATGACATTTTGGAAAATGTAAAATTACAGGGACAGGAAAACCATTAGTGGTCACCAGTAGCTGGGGGTGGGGAAGGGATGGACGACAGAAGGGGCATGAGAGAACTTTTGGAAACGTTTCTTTTCTTGATTGTGGAGGGGGTTACCTGACTATATGTGTTCATCCAATTTTATCAAACTGAGTTTTACTCTGTATAAATTATACCTCAATAAATCTGACTTGCAAAAAGTTACCAGAATTAAAAAAAAATAAAAGGATAAGTCCTCCTTATCCTCAAACTGGATTGTTCTTGGACAGCAGGATGCAATTGCTTCTAACCCACTAGGAGGAGAGTCTGGTGAGGAAAGCCTTGCTGTTGACGAGGGACCCTTCACAATCGTTTGCATCACTGACCATAGCTGGTTTTGACACTAAGCACTTGGCTCAAAGTCTATGAAATTAGCAGGCTCTGGTCGCTTGTACATCTCACTCGTCACAAGTTTATTGATGAGAATGGCTACCAGCTGTCACCTCTGCCTCTGCCTCTGTGCTGGGTGATTCAGACTTCATGGCCACAGCAAATCAAGCCGTGATCCTGCAATGGCTCTTCATGTTGGGGTTTGAACTCTTGGCCAAATGGCTGTCGCTCAGTTGTTATGTTGCCAGTCACCCGTCACTGTGGGTTAAATGTGACAGGCTCACCAACATCTTCCAACTCTTCAGACATCTGAAAGGCGACTTGCTTTCCACACCAGCAGAGCAGCAAATCTGAGTGATATTTAACTCCTGGATTTTAGAATTTCTGACTTCTGGAAGGAGGTGAGGAGGAGACTTGTTATTTTACAGAACAAGTTGCAGAAGGGCCTCAAACCCCTGAGTGGGAAAAATGATGTCAGGAGCACACCACCTAAGTTGGAACAATTTTGAGGTCACTGGAAAATGTATCCACACAAATGAACCAAGCTCTCAGCATGATGGAGAATAGCTCTTGATAAAAACAAAACCACCTGAAATCTTTCACGTGCTATTGTTGTATTTCAATTTTTCCCTGTCAGATAAGCAAGACATAAGTTAAGATTTGGAAAATTCTCTCTTTTATAAAGGCTTTATTGTAACTGTATTTGAGATTTGACAGGTACCATTTTTTTTCTCCAAAAGTGAGAGAAATAGTTTCATCTTTTTGAAGTTATAACATTATTATTCTAATCATAGAAGAGTATTTCACAGACAATTTTTTTCCCCCTCAAGTTAAGTTCATACTTAGGAAGGGGGAACAGAGAGGAAACTAACACTTACTGAATATCTGCCATGTGCCGGGTCCCATGCAGGATGCTTTGTGTATATTATCTGCTATCATCTTCACAACAGTCCAGAGAAGTAGACCTTAACAAGCCTCACTTTATAGCTAAGGAAACTAAAGCTCAGAAGTTAAGCAATTTCCCCCAAACCATATGACAAATGGTGGTATAGCCAGGATTTGAAGTCAGTAGTTCAGTACCAGTTTTGACTGGTACTCTATGTCCATGTGCCATATCCAAGATGGAAACCATCTAGTAGAGCATGTTCTACTAGAAAGAGCATTGGGTAAAGACTCAGAAGAGGGCTCTGATACCAGTCATTATGCTCACGTAACACATAAGGGGAGACAACTTATGTAGACTCTCTGTGCTTCTGTTTCATCTATTTAGGGGGAAACAAAATCTGCCTTTGTACACACAGGAGTCTTTTGAGGAAAAAAGCCTGATAATTCTTGCCATAGCACAGTTAATTTTTCCCCTGAATGTTTCTTTACTGTAACTTGGATAGAGCCCAATAACTAATAAGGGTTAGAAAACGTGATACCACATTTTATGATTCTTTTGTTTTTGTTTTTTGCGGTACGCGGGCCTCTCTCACTGTTGTGGCCTCTCCCGTTGCGGAGCACAGGCTCCGGACGCGCAAGCTCAGCGGCCATGGCTCACGGGCCCAGCCGCTCCGCGGCATGTGGGATCTTCCCGGACCGGGGCACGAACCCGTGTTCCCTGCATCGGCAGGCGGACTCTCAACCACTGCGTCATCAGGGAAGCCCCACATTTTATGATTCTATGTGAAAAAACATTAAAAGACATAAAGGCAACTCGAGTGTGGTTTTGACACCATTATTAATCAATTATTACTGATCATAAAGTTGTTGCTTCACTCAATGTTGAAGTGGTAAGGATACCATTTTGGGCACTGCCTCTTTGCAGCCAGGTTCTAGAGCTCTACATGAGGTCCATAAAGGAGGAAGCGATTCCAAACTGAAGAGGTTCTATCCATGGGCTTGCTCTGAAATTTAATCTTGAGTCCTGGGGTGCTAACTGCTGCACCAAAGTTTCATCTTGAGCATTTCCATGCCATGCCGGTAGGATATCAGGCAAGTGGACGTCAAACCCACTTTGGCTTTGCAGCTTCTTCTCTGTGCATTAGGTGACTAGTACCCTGCCCTCTGGGTGTTTAATTCTAACATAGGCAATACTTTGATTCCACAGCAAAGGACATGCCTTTGCATCACAAGTTATTTCATGGCAAGAATTCTACTGCTTGTGCCCCTTGAGGTTTGGCAGAGCCCATTTCTCGACAGAAACCTTGAAGCTACGGCCAGGCCTCCCCTCCGCTATAAACCACTTTCTTGAAGCCATGCTTCCGGGGCTCTCTGTATGTCCTGACCCTGCTCACAGACAAGGCACATTTTCCCCAAGTAAATCACAGTGCTTGTCCCCCCAAACATTTCCCCCTCCAAAACGTTATGCCTGTGGTTGTCAGAAGCCAGCCACAGACCTGTATCTACAGAGAGTTAGAGAAAGCCAGACAGCGCAAGTGGACTCAGCAGGACCCTTGTGTTAGCCTGAAGGGCACCCTGCCTTTGGTTACGCAGAGCTTTAGAAGACAGTGGAGCTAGTGTGAGTTGACAGTTCACCTCAGGCTCCGATGCTCCAGTTAACTCTTTCCCCTAGATGCTGCTTTACTCTTGTGTGGAAATGGCCTAAGACACCAGAAAAGGATAGGCAGCTGGCTCCTGCCAAGAAGAGTTCACAATCTGTCTTCTCTCACATTTTGAGGGGTTATATTGTTTTGTGCAAAAATGACCGGGAATCCTTCCAAGAGAGAGAAATGGAGTGAGTAAAGAAACACTGGGATAGAGGTAGAATGACAAATACAGATGCATAAAGGAGTGACAAAGGGCGGCTTGCTTTCCTTCTGTCTGTTCAAAGTGGACCTTTTCTCTCCATGGTACATTCGCTTGACTTTCCTCTACTGTTTGGCTTGTGATCAACAACCTGCTTATGCACAGATTCGACAGGCTGAAAAATATCTACCTAATTATTTTCACCTTCAAGAAGCATGGGCCATTTTCAGTGTATATCCTCAGCTATATTTTATCATGATTTTGACTCTTTGGAGTTTTACAGAACTCCCTTCCATTGAATGTTGACATAATATAGAGGACCTGATTATACAAACAGCATCCATTTGAGGGAGAGAATGTTTTTTAGCCCTCTGTATTGAAGATGGGAAATTTGAGGCCCCAAATGAAATCCTATTGCTCATCTTGGTAGTAGCTCCAACATAAAACAGGTACTTAAACAGTTGAATAAGTGAATGAAAGAAAGAAATTTCCGAATTTACAATACAGTTGTCCTGTGCACCTAGGGATATTTGTGCAAATCTCGTTCTAGGAAATTATTGTAACCACCTAGCCATTGCCAACCCACCAACAATGCTAAAGGAACCAGCCTTTCAAAGTTAGAAAAGACCAGGAGGAGGCCTTACCCTGAGAGAGATTGAAAAGTTCAGGCAGTTTTGAACACTAAACACTTGGTTCCGACGTGATGTAGGGGTCGGGTTTCTAAAAGAAGTTAACCTGGAGGAGGGGCAGAGCCTGTCTGGATTCTCTGCTTGCTTTCCTCTCTGGAAGCTGCATTTAAAGCAACTCCCATTGGCTGGAGTCACATGATGCGTGGCCCAGAGGTTCCAGCTGCAGCTGGTTTAAAATGCCTGCTCACAGGCTCAAGGAAGAGGCCCCCTCAGCCTCCGCAAGGTTGAGGTTGCCGCCCCAGAAAGCACTCCCCCCAAAGGGCATCAGAGGGGGAAACGGCCATAGATCTTAGTGCTGTTATCTCCCGGAGGACCGAGGAGGGGAGCAAGTAGGAAGCTGGCCAGAGGACAGAGAGGAAGAGAAAATGACAATTTCCACAGCACTGAAGCAATGAGATGAAAAAGTGCTATCAACCAGTGGGTTCTTCCTGCTCCAGGGGTGGCTGCAGGGGGACAGACGGGAAGGGAGGCTGGAAAAGCCAGATCCTCCTGGAAACACTCTTTGCAGTTCCTTCCCAGCCTCTAGGGCTCCACTGTCACCTACTTGAGGCTTTTCCCCTGTGACATGGGGAGCCCAGCACTTTGCTGTCGCTTAAAAAAAGATTTTGAATTAGAGGGGCAATTTTTTAAAATTGTGCTTTCAAAAACTTAAAAGACTGAGACACTGTAGATATTTTTTAAAATTCCCTGCAGGTTGTTTGTTTTGATAGTATTTACTGAGGAAGGTATGCAATTTTAGTTGACAAAATCTAGTTATATCCACTTTCTGAAACTTAAGAATTCTTTTTTTTTTTTTTTTTTTTTTTTTTTTTTTTTTGTGGTACGCGGGCCTCTCACTGTTGTGGCCTCTCCCATTGCGGAGCACAGGCTCCGGACGCGCAGGCTCAGCGGCCATGGCTCACCGGCCCAGCCGCTCTGCGGCATGTGGGATCCTCCCGGACCGGGGCACGAACCCGTGTCCCCTGCATCGGCAGGCGGACTCTCAACCACTGCGCCACCAGGGAAGCCCAAGAATTCATTTTAAAAAATAATAGATTACTTAGATGACTAATAAGGACCTACTGTATAGCACAGAGAACTCTACTCAGTACTGTCGAATGACCTATATGGGAAAAGAATCTTAAAAAGAGTGGATATATGTATATGTATAACCGATTCACTTTGCTGTACACCCGAAACTAACACAACATTGTAAATCAACTGTACTCCAATAAAAATTAAAAAAAAATAAACACTAGAAACTCGGAAAAAAAAAAAAACCAGATTAGTGATGGGATGACATACAACTATTAGTTTTTACTTAGAATACCCCATGTATCTGAACACTAATAGGTGCTCAATTATTTTTCTGATTAAAAAAGTACATTTTTAAAATTCTTTGGTGTTTAAAGGAGTGTGTTTTCCTATGGTAAGAGCCTATTATCAGCATTAATCAATAATAAAAACACAATGAAGCATGCCACTTCTCACCAAGGTGACATTCAAAGTGGTTTCCCTCCCCGCCAAAAAAAGAAACTGATAAAGGATACTTTTGCCCAGATCCCCAGCTAGCTCTCTCCCTGCGACCCCATATCTCACAAAGGCCCTTTATTGCCGGCATAATGTTCTGCGCACAGGAAACGTGTGCGCATGTGCCAGGAGTGTTTTCCCGTTTGTCTTCTCTTCCAGCATTGCTCCCTGGCTGGTGAACAGTTTCGGGCCCACAGAGATCTCAAGACCACCAGCTCATGTATTTGAAAGGGATCTGTTTATTTTGAAAATGCAAATGTGGCCTACCTCAAAGACTCACAGGCAAGAAAAGACCCATGGAGCAAAGGGAGAGGTTTCCAATCTGGAGCCCTGTCCCTCCCTGTATCACACCCAGATCACTAGCTGTCAGAACCACTTAACAAGCTCCAGGAATCTGAGCGAAGGGCCCACAATTCAAATGAGAAGGCTCATCTCTCCCAAGACTAGCCAGGCAGATCATTCCTCACCTGCTTTAAAGTACTGATGAGGTCACTTCCAAAAGGACCCTGGGCCTTTGAGATGGCGGCACCTAGGCCGAGGACTGCCTGGAGGAGGGCCCGTAATGGGGACACCGGCCTCCTAACAACAGCAGCCCGGTCCTGGGGACGGATTCCTGGAGAAAGCCCGGGAAGGTTGATACCTCGACTTTGATCTCTGTCAAGGCATACCAGCAAGAATTAATTTACATTTCAGATGAAAAAGGTTGACAGCATGAAAAGGCATCTTGTTTCTGGTATGTGAATGTGCCGTAATAGATCGGGAATTCTGAAAGGAAGTTCTGAGGAAGCTAAAGGGATAAGCCGCGCGGCTGCTTTTATTGGGAAGGAGATGAAAGGAAAACAAATTTCAATATGTGCTGCTCTGTAGCAACATGTAGGCCAAATGCTTCCTAAATTTCAAGGGCTGTTCTTTTAAAACTATATAACATAGCTCAGCAACACGATTAAAAAAAAAAAAGACTATCAGCCAGAACTTGAAATATAAACAAACACATAGCACAGAATCTAAATTTCAAATGAAATGATTTGTTGAAAAAATAATAAATTACAGAATAACCTTAGAAAATATCCAGAAACGGTTGCGTTTCCCTAAGCCACCTCTGCAGGCTTCAAAAGTAAGAGCACCCCTATGTTTGGGGCTTGTTCTACTTGAAATGTCTTAGTGTCACGACGAAGAGCTTGGAATGAGAGGATTATGCTTTGGGAAGTGCACACCCTGAAACAGAGACTTTGGGATGAGTTGCTTTGCTTTTTAGATCAACACATTGCCTTTGACTCTAAAGATAAGGAAAACATTCTCAAGTAAAAGTAAACTGCCCATAAAATTGCAAATGTTGTTACCCTATCTAAGTATCTTTACCACTAACACCGAACCAGCACCTCAGTTCCTGTCCATGGTGTTGGCTGAAGGGCAAAATGACGCTGCCTGCTTTTGCTCTGGCTGCCACACTCTCCTGCCAAGAGGGCAAGGTGGCGTGAGTACCACCCTCAATGACTACATGCCTGCCTAAGCCCCTGCGGACTCAGAAGCTCCCGATGCCACTTGATAAGCAGGAACGATGGCTGCCAGGCTAAGAAGGGGGGTGCCTGCAAGGCTAAAAGAAAAAAAGAAACAACAAGAGGAAGCTCCTTAAAGAAACGTGGTCTCTGTGGTCCCATGAAACAAAAGTACCCTCCCGTGGTACCTATCCCATAGGTGCTGCACTGAAGAGATGAAATCCTGACTGTCCTGATGTGATGAGGCTTCCCACTTGTCTGTTTTTATGCAGTGTTCACTTGGCAATAACAGAGTGCAAACAGGGAGCCCTCTAAAGATGATTTTCAGAGAGAGAAAATTTGATTTATGATCCCACATACTTTATTTATGATCAGTGGCTCAACAATACATAAGCTCAAAGTTTTTATTTGAAAATGTATGTTGGGCTTTGGGCCAAACGGCAAGATCAGTCCAGCATCCTCTCTTAATGGCGGGGGCAGGGGTGGGGAGTACTGTGTGTGTGTGTTGGGCAGTGGGGAGGTAGAGAAAAAAACGCACTTTGAGTTGTCTTTCTTAAGCTGCAACTAGAATTGCATCCTTCTTCCTGATGCTTTGAAGTTGTAGAGCTTAGAATTCCTAGGGAATGGTGTTAAAAGTTACACATTTGGATTTAAATGACACCCCTTCCTCCCAGATATTTTGGTTTTGAATGAAGTTGTCAGGTCTCTACCGGGCCAGAGAGTTCTGAGGAGTGTCCCTGGAGCCAGGCTCTGGGCAGGGACCTCCTCGAAAAGGTTGCAGCTGTTTTATTTAAACGTTTGCTTCATGCGTGGCAGTATCTGAAACCCTCTCCCTCTCCCTGCTGCTCAGTCCACTGGACTGGCCACTTCTCTCTCATTCTGTCTCCAATTTCTTGTGCTCTAGGAGCTCCTGGTGTGCTCTGTGGCCTGTTTCTTCCAGGGCCTCAATTAGGCACATGCAGCTCCGAATGACAGAGGGAGCCGGGCCTCGCAGCCACCGTGGGTACTGCCATTTGCAGAAGAGCAGAATGACCTGGGAGCCAGGCACCAGAGCTCGAGGTGCTCAGGCAGCCACAAGCTGAGCCACAGTGCCCTCACCCTGTAGGGCCCAAAGGACTGCCTTAGCCACATACAGGTCTGGGTGTGGGAAACTCAGTTAGCCAGGAAAGTCCCTGAGCTGTTCCTATCTCTGTGATACCAATTCTCTGTGATACCAGAGAACTCCAAGGTTGGAAGACGTCCTTTAGACCTTTTTAGCCAATGCTCCTGTTCACAGACGAGGGACGGGTGACTCCAAGAGGGAAAGGGATTTGTTCAGTTGGCAGTATGCAAAGTGGAATCTATCCAAACTGCCTGTGAACGAATTCTGGCTCTGTCACTGACTAGCTGTATGATCATGGACAAGTTACTTCACTTCTCTGTGCCTCATTTTCCTTCTCTTGTATTCCATAAAATTTGGAATACAAGGGTACCTACTTGGAGCATCCTTAGCCAAGTATGGCATGCAGCCAATTCTCACATGGTGGGGGTGTGCATCAGAACAAGCACTAGAACCCTCCCTCACTAGAACTCTTGACTCCTATTCCAGTGCTCCTGAATTATTAACATTTCAGCTTTTTGAAACTCATATGAACTTAATCACAGAATATTTCCAAGTGGACACTATGAAAATGATGTTTTAATTACCTGCTTGAATATGAACAGCAGACTCACTCCTTCTGTTGCTTATTTTCTTAAATTTCCTCCGAGCATCATATCCTCTCCAGGCTAAAAATATAAAACCATGTGCTAGGAATGACATTAATTTAAGAATGTGCCAGAGAATTGATATAAGCTGTTTTCCCTCCAATCTATTACCCCTCTCCTCCTCCCTCCTACTTTCTCACTGAACAAAATAAGCAGAGCTACGTGAGTGATGGTGGGGAAGAGGGGCCTCTCTGTACTCTCAGCTTGGCCTCCGAGATGCTTCTTGATAAGGAGTTATTTTGGTTCAGGCAGTGAGTTTCCAGAGCCCTCTGGATTCCACTTATGAATCACTTGGGACCCCTGTCTAGGTGAGGTGGGTCCCTGTCATTCCAATCCACGGAGGAAGCTCTGTCTTCAGGACTTGGGGGCTGGGAGAGGACTGAAATAGCCCAACCCACTCCATATTTTTTATTGGGAGGAAGGAATAAACATGAAAGTTGAAGGAGAGATAAATAAATAATAATGATTAGTAGCATCACAGTTACATTTGGTGAGGGTGGACTATGTGCAGAACTGTGCTCAGGGAGGGAATGCATGTGATAGGAAGGGAAAAGGCATGGGAAGTGGATGCAGAAAAGAAGAGAAAGGAAAAGGGAACCTGGGGGCAGGGGGCGGAGTGTTAAGTCCTTCAGACAGAGAACCAGGGCACTGAGCTGCCACCAGGAGCATGACCGGCTCTCCTTTTTGTTCCCGCCCTGAGCACCACAGCTCTCCAGTCTGAGTGAGGTCATGAAGTCCGGAGTGGACATTATGATGCTGGGTTATGAAAACACAAAGGAATTCATCTACTGTGTTCAAGACCTGGGGCTTTCACAACCACTCGAGATAGCACAGGAACTCAAATGCTGGTTGTAGCACAAATGACACACATGTACGTAAAGAGGCACTGACTGGGCTGGGCGTATGACAGAGCCTAGTGATTTGTTCCCTTGGTTTACAAGCTCTGTCTGGGGTAGAAAAGCCTCCTGGACGTGGCAGTAGCAATTCTGATGTTGAAAACCTGGTAATGGACCTGAAGTGTATATGATGTGGTGCATCTGGGAGCTGAGGCACACGTCTGTGTGATGTGGGTTTTACATCCATCCACTGCTACCCCCTCTATCTTGCCTCAGGTAGGGATGGCTTGTTTGCTTACCTGGAGGTTAGGGACCATGATGGTCTTGCTCACAGCTATATCCCCAGGACCTAGCACAAGGTTTGGCCTGCAGTAGATACTCGCTAAATATTTGCTGAAGCCAGGAAGAAAGGAAAGAAGAAGGAAGGAACGGAGGGAGGAGAAGGAACCACCGAGAAGAGCAATAGGAGAGTGGCCTCAAGTACTTAATGAAATGCCAAGATTCAGGACCGTTTACCTGACTGGATGGCAACAGCCCCCTTCTCTCTCTTCTCTCTGACTCTTTTGTATCTCCTGGCTCCAAGCCACCCCTTGACATGGGCCTGCAGCACAGCCACTCTGCCTATGACTTCCCGCAGTAGCAAATTTAACTGCTCAATATGGTAATACTTGAGAAAAACCTGAAATGAGACATCAGTTTTAGCATTACGTGTGGGCTCCCAAACAGAAATTCACTCTGCTCCAACATATTCTTAACGTAAATATTAAAAGCATCATCTAAATAAAGTTTACAGTGACTTGATTTATGCTAACATTACTGACTTCTTGGAAGCAAATACAATTCCCCTTCTAAGGTCCAGCCTATGTGGAACTACTGATATAAACAGACGATGAAGTTAACAGGGGTTTAGGAGATCCTAAATGTTCTCCAGGCCAGCCTCAGTTTTGCCATGAGTTCCATTTTCTCAGCTTGATCTCTTTCTCCACAGCTCTGGTGGAGGTGCTAACCAACAAAACTGACCCACGGCCAACAGAAGTTCAGAGGGATTGGGGCCTGGATGACCCACAGTGATCTAATTATTTCTGCTGAGGTGCAGCAGTGTCGCCATCCACGCTCAGGCGAAGGCTGGCTTTGTAGGGCAATTCAGAGCGGACCATAAAAACCTGGGAGCCTGCAGGGACATGATGTTCCCCTGAATGAAAAGCTAGACATGATGAGACTACTAATCAGAGTGGGCAGGAAATATCACGAGTCTAAAAAAAATGGACAAAACTATAAAAGATACTCATTGTCATTCGTATAATTTGTGTATTTGCCTGCGGTGCTGGAATAAGCAGCATTGAAGAAGGGACATTTGAAAATGAGCTCAAAGATCTCATTCTAGAAATGCTAAATGGTTCTCACTACATGCAGAACAGGAGGCAAACTCTCCTCCTCTGGTCCCTGAGGTCCTGGGACTCCTGACCCAAGACCGACAAAAATCACTATTAGCTTGGGGTCTTGTCTGCTAAGCTACACAATTTACAGAGCTATTCAAATAACTGATAAGAGACAAAGGTTCACAGAAGAGCAACTCGAGTGACAATCTAAACAACAAAGAAAGAACTACCTTTGTTTTTCCCAGCAGCCAGTGATCTAATCTGGACTTTTCCAAGATAGCGACACAGCTCTCTTTGCTGGCAAGAGGTGTTTGATGTGCTCTGAATGCCAAATAATAATACCTACAAAATGAAAGAGTGAAATAAAGCATTTTTAGTCACCATTTGATTCAGTATAGTAGAATTACTCTGGGCCCATTGACATATCTTTTTTTTTAATATCAAATATTTCTTGAGCATCAGTAATAGTGTACTAGGTAGTGGAATATATACAATTGATGCTTATTGGCTCTTACCTACTTTCATATTTTCTGCTATGTGTATTTTCCTTTTAATATTGCTTTGTAATTCATATTCAGTACATACCTGGCATCTTTTGCTCGCAAAATCAAAGTATCTAATCCTTTAAAAAACTGAAATTTAGACAGCTCTCCTAGTAAAAGTCATCATTTTAAATGTTAGTATTACTATTATAAAAATAATTTGTCATCTCATTGTATAAAATTTGACTCTGCTTTGAAAATCCCATCTGAAGCAATATGTAGATAGCAAAAATGATCATAGCCTAATACGACTAATTTTGTCTGTTAAGCTACATGTCTCTCTCAAGGTAAAAAGTTGGCATGTTTTCTTGAGACAATCACCAAAACCACATTTGTCTTCCTAAATTACTCATTTTAATGAACTTCCATACTTCCAGATGAAAGAGTTTCTGGGTAGATTCAAAGAACACCACCAAAAGGGTTTTTCTCTCCTTTTCTTTCTTCTTTCTTCTCCATATACGTGTGTGTGTGTGTGTGTGTGTGTGTGTGTATATGTGTGTGTGTGTGTATATATGTCCATATATATGTCTATGTCTATATATATGCATATATATGTATATAATATTGAATACATTATCCTTTAGAAAACTTTACCTTAGTTTTTCTTTTAAAAACTTTTAAGGATCTTTCCTCTGCTCTTTGCTGCCATCTATAATTAAATTCAACTGCTTGGAAGTTTAAAAATAAACTTAATTTCCTTGTCAGAGGATTTTCCTGTCATTCCTCAGAAAGGGTGATCTGTTATTTTAGAATTGCTTTAAAATATAGAGTTGTTTTTACTTTTTAAGAAAATCACCAAAATATAAAATATGTCCTTTCCTCCTGCCAAATATTCCCACGTCTTTCTGTTTATGGAAAAATAAACATACCCGATTAACACTTGAGCCATTTAAATTTATCTTAGGGCTACAAGACTGTTTCACAAGTTAGGATTGAATGCTGAATTTGCTGAAAACATTTGCATTCAGAGATCCTGGGAATGATTCCAAGGCTCTGGGTCTCTGTTTCCACCTTTGAGGAGGAGGAGCAGTGCTCTCTCAGAAGCCCTGAATGGTGGCCAGGACCACACTAGGTCATTTGGCCAAGCCCAGGAACCTGCTCACAGCAGTTGTCTTCTGGAGGTAAGCCGGAGGAGGGACAGCCAGGAGTCAGGCTTAGGTCTGAGCAGTTCGTGGCATCAGCACAATTCTTCAGCCTAGTTTCTTCAGTCTAGTTTCTCCAGGACTGTAGTTTCAGTCATGGCTTCTTGGATTTGGATTTGACCAAAGCAAAAAGATTGTGTCCTAGAGTGCATGGGGTTGGTGGGAATAGATGGCAAATCTATAGGGGTGAATGTCTTGGGAAAGCTGAAGTATAGATAGCTTAAGATGTAAAAGTCAGTGGTAACACCAGGACTTCCTACTCTCTTTCCTTTAGGCCTGGCCATTCAGAACATGGGCTCCCTTGGCTTTAATCAGCCAGGCTTGCTCAGGATGACTGCTCAACACTACTGGTGATGAAGTATTTAGAGAGAATCTAATGAATGACCAGCACTGTGCAAGATATAAGAAGATTGCAAGATATGTTCTAGCTCTCCATTCAAGGATTTATACTTGTTTTTTGAGCAACCATGGATGCTTCTTAGCAATTTCTAATTTCTAAATAAGCAGAATGTATCTTGAACTAACATAAATACTAGAAATTAACTTTGATTTTTGACTCTTCAACCCAAATCTTTTAATTTATTATGATGATAACATTCATAGTTCAGAAAGAGATGGATAACAGTTATTGCAAAGATGTGAAGGTTTCAAAAAATACTGACGAAACATGTAAGTGATATGCTTACAGGAATCAGGTCAGAGAAATACACTGTGTTTCCTCCACAGAGTAATTCTGTATTCTAGCAGATACCATGGCGGGGTGTGTGGCGGGGGGAGGAATTTGGCTGAGCTTCTGTGTGCTTCAGTATAAGGGCAAAATTGAACAGCACCAAGATAAAAGATCTGCCAGCAAGGGGACATCTTTTGGAGAAGATCCATTCCACCCCCTTCTTGAAGCAGCTTGATGAGTTAAACAAGCAGGAGATACGCAACAGCAAAGTAATACATGTAAAGATTTGTCTTGAGGGTCTGGGCACTTGAGAGCACCGTAAAGACCAGTTCTACTCTGAGCTGTCTCTGGTGGGTAGAATTCATCTCTCAGATTGGAGTTTGAGTCTTGAGTTAAGAATGAGAAAGTCTCTGTTTCTAACCGTAGGTAAGTCACTTAACTCTCTGTACTTGAATTCTCGTAGGTGGCAATGGGAACCAAATAAGTGGTTCTTAACTCTTTTTTTTGGTGTGGGGGGGCAAGACTCTATGAAAATCTGGTAAAAGCTATACACATTCTTTCTTAGGAAGATGCTCTTGACACAGCACATTGCATACAATGCCAAGGGGTCCACATAGCTCCTGTTGGCCCTCCAAGGACCTAAGAGCTCTTCTCTCTTTCAGAACTCTATGGCAAGCGTTAAATTTCCCAAGGCCTCATCTTTTTTAAAAAATTATTATTATTATTTTTTTGGCCATGCTGTGTGGCTTGTGGGATCTTAGTTCCCCAACCAGGGACTGAACCCAGGGCCACTGCAGTGAAAGCACGGAGTCCTAACCACTGGACTGCCAGGGAATTCCCACATTATTGTTTATTAATAAAACACATTTCTGTTCTTGATCTGGTGGCACATGTGGGTAGTGTGTTCATTTTGTAATCATTCATTGACTGGGTAAGGCCTCATCTTATTAAATCACATAAGCTATTAAAATAGTAAATATCTAGTTGAAAAATATCTCTATTCAAAATGTTATTTAATTTTCTGCCTAAAATGTCTTGTTGTATGGAATGCAGACTTTTCAAGGAAGAGTTTTAAAATACAACAGGCAAAGCAGTTTTTAAAGTGCTAGTAAAAGCAACAGGCAACTGGAGACACATCCTTCTTCATTTAAATGCTAGAATCATAAACTGGAAGGATCTGTATGATCCTAGGATATACTACTTTTCTACTGCTACATAACAAATTTAATGGCCTAAAAAGTAGACATTTATCATCTCATAGTTTGTGAGGGTCAGGAATTTAGGAGCAGCTTATCTGGCAATTCTGGCTCAGGGTCTTTCATGAGATTACACTCAAGATGTCAGCCAAGGGTGCAGTCATCTAAAGGCTTGACTAAGACTGGAGGATCTATTTTCAAGATGGTGCAGCCACAAGGCTAAGGGTAGAAAGCCTTAGTTCCTTACTGGCTATTGTCAGGATGCCTCTCAGTTCCTTGGCACATGGGCCTCTCCAGAGGACTGTTTGAGTATCTTCATAACATAGAACATGGCTTCCACCAGAACAAGGGATCCCAGAGAGAGAGCAAGAAGGAATTTGCAATGCCATTTATGACCGAGGCTTAGAAGTGATACATCATCACTTCTTCCATATTCTTCTATTCATTAGAAGCAAGTCACTAAGTCCAGATTGCATATAATGAGAGAGAATTTAAGTTCTACCTCTTAAAGGGAGGAGTATCAAGTGATTTGTGGACATATCTTTAAACCACCATAAAGAATCTCTCTAGATCATCAAGTCTTACCAAAAAATGCACAATACAAAGATAAAATAAGTTAAAAGTAAAAGAAGAAGATATACCATGCTAACACCAGTCAAATTAAAACTGGACTGGCTATATTAATATCAAACAAAGTAGATTTCAGAGCAAAAATATATTACCAGGGATAAAGAAGTTTATTTCATAGTGATAAAGAGGTCAATTCATCAGAAGAACCTAAAAATTTGAAGCATTTTTGCACTTAAAAACAAAGCTTGAAAATACATGAACCTAAAAGTGTTAATACTGCAAAGAGAAATAAACAAATACACAATTATAGTCAGAGAATTCAATACCCTCTTCCAATAATTGATAGAACAAGTAGGCAAAAAAAAAAATCATCAAGGATATAGAAGGTATGAACAACCAACTTAACCTAATGGACATTTATAGAAAATTCCAGCCAAAAATAACAGAATACATATTCTTTTCAATTACATATGAAACACTTACCACAATCGGCCATGTTCTGGGCCATAAAACATGACTTAACAAATTAAAAATATTCAAGTCATGCAAGGTATGTTCTCTGACCAGAGTGGAATTAGATTAGAAATTAACAAGAAGGTATCTGGAAAATTCCCAAATATTTATGAACAGACTTCTAAATAACCCACATAACAAAGAAGAAATCAAAAGAGAAATTAAATTTGATCCAATGAAAATGAAAAAACCTGTCAAAATTTGTGGGAGACTGCTAACTAAAGTAGTACTTAGAAATGTATACCAAGAAACACCTCTAATAGAAAAAAAGAATGGTCTCAAATACATGATCTCAACCTCCACAATAAATTAGGAAAAAAAGAGTAAATTAAACCCAAAGTAAGCAGAAGAAAGGAAATAATAAAGATCATAGTGGGCTTCCCTGGTGACACAGTGGTTGAGAGTCCGCCTGCCGATGCAGGGGACACGAGTTCGTGCCCCAGTCCGGAAAGATCCCACATGCCGCGGAGTGGCTGGACCCGTGAGCCATGGCCACTGAGCCTGCACGTCCGGAGCCTGTGCTCCGCAACGGGAGAGGCCACAACAGTGAGAGGCCTGCGTACCGCTAAAAAAAAAAAAAAAAAAGATCATAGTGAAAAATCATTGAAATAGAAAAGACACAATGAATGAAATTAAAAGCTGTTCTTTGAGAAGGTTAATAAAACTGATAAGCCTCTAGCCATACAGATCAGGAAAAGGAAAGGAAAGGAAAGGAAAGGGAAGGGAAGAAAAGAAAACAAAGGTATGAGATTAGTGATATTCTATAGATTCTATGGATATTAAAAGTATAAGGGAGTATTACAAACAACTTTATGCCATATTAACAAGCTAGAAGAGAAAAAGCATATTACTTTTTTTTTTTTTTTTTTTTTGCAGTACGCGGGCCTCTCACTGCTGTGGCCTCTCCCGTCGCGGAGCACAGGCCCCGGACGCGCAGGCCCAGCGGCCACGGCCCACAGGCCCAGCCGCTCCACGGCATGTGGGATCCTCCCGGACCGGGGCACGAACCCGCACCCCCTGCATCGGCAGGCAGACTCCCAACCACTGCGCCACCAGGGAAGCCCAAAGCATATTATCTTAATAAATGAGGAAAAGGATGTGATAAAATCCAATATCCAACACTATTTTTTAAAAAACAAAAATTTTCAATAGGCTCATACTAAAAGGGGATTTCCTCAACCGGAAAAAATAAACTATCTATGACGAACCTACAGCTAACACCATATTCAATGGTGGAAGACTGAATGCTATCCCCCTGTGCTATCCCCCCCGAAGCTTAGGAACAAGTCATGTAGGCATACTATCACCACTTCTATTCAACATTGAAGAGGTTCTAGCCAGTGCAAACAAGAGGAAGAAATAAAAAACATCTATATAAGAATGGAATAAGTAGAATTGTCTTAATTTGAAGACGACACAATTGTCTACGTAGAAAAGCCAATGAAATCTACAAAACAAAAAATACCCCTACCAGAACTAATAAGTGAATTTAGTAGTATTGTAGGTTAAAGATCAATATACAAAAATTATTGTATTTCTATATACTAGTAACGAACAATTGAAATTGAAAAAACAATATCATTTATAACATTTAAAAATGTGAAATACATAGGGATAAATCTGACAGTACACAAGACCTGTGCACTGAAAATTGTAAAACATTGGTTAAGAAAAATGAAAGAAGACCTAAATAGATGGAGAGAGATACTACGTTTCTGGGTCAGAAGAATTAATATTGTTAATATTTGAGTAAAGCAGGTTACCCTCCATAATGCAGTGAGCCTCAACCAAGCAGTTGAAGGCCTTAAGAGAAAAGTCTACGGTCCCTGAAAAGAAAGGAATATTATCACCACACTGTCTTTGGACACAAGACTACAACATCAACTCCTGCTGGAATTTCCAGTCTCACAGCCTTCTCTGCAGATTTCTGACTTGCCAGCCTCCACAATCACATGAGCCAACTCCTTAAAATAAGTCAATTTCTCTGAGAGCGAAAGAGAGAGAGAGAGAGATCTACATCTATACCTATATCTGTATATATAAATACACACACACACACACACACACACACATCCTATTGGTCCATTTCTCTGGAGAACCCTAATACAGTTCCAGTTCCCCTTTGCTGTTATTTAAGCACAGAGTAAAGACAGAGCCAACCCTGGTGATAAACTTCTTACGATGTCACAAATGGTAGAGGCAAGTCTTGTGCAAAACCATGAGTTGGTAGAAGGTTGTTTTTTAATAACTTCCTTTCCTCTCTCACACTTCTCCCTTTGTCACTGAACTTCCCAAGTTTCCCACAGATGTTGGGTTTGTGTACTGTACACTGGGGGTCCAGGACATCCAAATCCAGCTGTTCTTCCTCATGTTTTCACAAACAGATCTTCCCTGTCCTGTGTCAAAACTCTCTGTGCCTGGGCATTGTTGCAGGGCCATCTGTGCAGGGGATTAGCTGGCTCATCTAATAAACATTTGGATCCTGAAGGGAATTTAGAGTCATCAATAAAAATTCTTACTTTGTTTAGAGGAGAAAGCCTGAGAGAAAGCCAGAGAGCCAAAGCAACTGGCTCAAGGTCACAAACTTAGTAAGAAGAGCTGAGACTTCCCCAGGTCTTCTAATCCCCAATTCAGGCCTCTTTATGCTCATCAAACCTACGTCTACTCTTAGCTCTTAGTGTATACACCTGGTGTACTGTATATACTGGGTAGTATCTTTGACTCTCTAACAGGTACCTTTGATCCTCCAGCAATTTACAGCTAACTGGAGTGTCTACAGTGATCTGGAATATTGGGCTTTTGACTTAGGAGAAGTGTTGATTTCCTACATCTGAACCTCAGCTGTCAGGCCCTCCTTGACACGTGTGAGAGATCCAAACAATACTCTACTTGCCCTAGTGTATCAGTAAGGTGTTGGTGTTTCAATGGAAAACAACAGACATTGTCTTTAGCGTACCTTCCAGGGTTATCAGATTCTAGCCCCATTCATCTTCTTTGAGCTATTTTGCAACTCTTTCTCAATTGTAGGTAACTGATAGATACATAAGTTCTGTCCATTCTGGTGATGATTTTAACTGACTTCCTCTCCACTGTGGAAAAATCAGTTTTGTCTCTATTCACAATTCACCTCAACATTCCTTTACTTCATATAAGCCTCTGCTAGTTTGACTTTCCCTTTGAACCAATTATTACATGTGCTTGGTTCCCTCATATCATGTGAATAAAATAAATTCTTTAAACACATTCATCTTTACATCTGTATGTAAGTCATGATTTTACCTTCTTCTGAAAATTATCTTTAAACAAGAGAAAGAAAGAAATTGAAAAATTCAGGCTATGGAGGTTTGACCCAAAGGAGCACAAACACATGGGCAGGTGGATGCAGGAAGTCCTCACACTTAGGTAGACCCGGTGCTACCAAGCAGTCTAAAAGTCTAGTGTGCTCAGAAACACTGCCACTCTTCTACTTATAACCTTTGAAGTGGAAATATTGGTTAGTGTTATATGTTCATGTCAGAGTTTACCAAAAAAGTCAAGCTGTTTTCCAAAGTGATCACGCCAATTTATAGCCTCACCACTGGAGTATAAGAGTCCCGCTGCCCTCTATCCATGGCAACCCTAGGAATTGTCAGACACACCGATTACTGCCAAAATAGGTGTAAAATGGTATTTAATTGTGGTTTTAATTTGCATTTCCTTAATTAGATGTGGCTGAACTTCCCTTTTGTTTTCAGCAAAGTCTTCTGACAATGACATCCTCCGACAATGGACAATATATAGTACAATGAATTTAATTCCTCTATTTTTTCCTAATGATTACCCATACTCCTGGAAGGGGAAAGGAAAAGGAGAGAGAACTAAGAGGTATTTATTTTAGGTAAAAATTTTATTAGCATTGAAAATTGCTTACATTTTTGTAATGCCTGACATTTTAAATTTGTGCCTCTTATCTTATCCTCCTCCTGCATTTTTATGTTGTTTGGGAAGGATCTGCCTCCTTTAAAGATGTTTTTGAAATCCCAACCTATAATGAATGAGCTCTGCTTTGATTCATCCCTCCAGTTTGAGTTTTGCATTCAAACACATGCAAAACGTCTATACCTCTAAATGGAGATGTGAACAGACCTAAGTCAATAGTGAGACTTATAAAAAAAGGTTAATTATACATTTTTATTTTCCTTTTAAAAAAAAAAACAACCTTAAGCAAATAACTTCCTTTAGGACGGGTCATTCATTCTGTACAGTTTTAGGGCTCTGATATAACCATGCTGTTCCCATTCATCACTTTCTAAATTAAACTGACTTTTCATCCCCACTCTACTCATTTGTTTATTAAATAAAACTTCATTTAGGACCTATTAATGTGCCAGATACTGATGGAAGTGCTGGAATGACATGAGTGAGCAAGGCAGACAATTTCCCCACCCTCATAAAGCTTCCATTCTAGTCGGGGAGACAAACGTTAAACAAGTACATAAAGGACATCATGTTGAGTAGGGACAAGTGCTATGAAGAATAACAAATCAGGGTGGAGGGGGTTAATGAGTATATTTGGGGGTGTATTTTGGCAGGCAGCCTTTAGCAGCTGGGATGGTGAGGGAACTCAAGCCACATTATCTGAGAACTGGTGAAGACATTGGGGGCATTGAACTTAAGAGACAAAAATACTTAACAAAGTCTTGGACGGGAGGGGATAGTTTTCTTTGACTCTCTTAGGGTCCTTCCCTGTCTGGGTCTGAGAATTAGACTTTCACAGACAGATTTACAGAAGAAAAGCACACAAATTTATTCAATAGTTTTATGTGACACAGGAGCCTTCATAAGGAAATGAAGACCCAAAGAAATGATTAAACTTGAGTGTTTTTACACTAGGTGTGATGAAGGGTAGAGAGCTGTGGAAATGTGAGATAAACAAGGAGTTTGAGCTAAGTATAGTAAACTGGGGGAAACTGAACAAGGCCTGTTTGTTCAGATTCCTCTCTGTGTCCCTTTGTCTTCAGAGATAAGGATGGTCCTTTCCTCTAGGTGTATGGAGGGCACCACTCACAAGACAGTTTTTTTTTTTAAAGGTACTCAAATATGTCTCAAATTTTAATAAGATTCTCCATACATACATTTATTTACTACTGAAAATTGAAATAGCACATCAAAAATTTTTATTACAATTCAAATTTTTGAAAACCAGAAAATTTAGTTAATACACCTTGCTCTAATTATGCTCTAGCCAAACTACCCAATGTTTTCTTTACATTCCTTCCACACAAGTTAATTTGTTTCAAATTCTTGATATTGGGTTTCATCTTACTGACTTCAGGCTGCTAAAACAGGCAATACTTGAGACCTATTAGTGCTTCTTTGTGTCAAATCAAGAAGTGGAACTAAAGTATATTCAAGTTATTCAAATGCAAACTATCAATATATAGATTCCTTATAAGTTACCTGTATCAAGATAGAAAAGAGATGCAAGAAAAAAACACATCACAGAACTTATAGGTTATCAAAATATTGGTACACAGTCTCTCCTAGAGTACAGTAGCTTTCCCAAGCTGCTTCATAATGATCCTAAAATTATTAGCAAGAAAAAAACAGTACACGAATAAAGTTTATAGCTCAATCGACTCTGTGTCGTAATTATTCTCCGTGATCGTATCCTCAGAAGGATCTCTATGATACAGGCAATAATGACAGCTACATCTAAATCTTTCCATGTTTAACTAAGTCTCAACTTCCTTCTGCAAAGGTTCTCTTTGAGTCAGAGGAAATTGGTTGCCCTAGTGGTATTTAATAACTTGAATCATCCTTTCTATCCTTTCTTCCCAAGCAGTTAACAATGTCCTCACTCCTCTCCTCCTATGGAGTATGCCTTCACCAAGTCTCTGTCCACCCTGTTGAGGTAGATATTCTGGTAGAAGTGAAGGGAATTTGGTACTAGGGTTGAGAGTCAAGTTACGAAGGTTCTTTATTAACACTTCAGAGACAGGTTGAGAGGCAGCTGGAACTTCCTGGGAATTTTCTTCGATGGACATCTGAGGAGACTCCAGGGTTCAGGTTGGGTTAAACTCTGATGAGTCCATTGGAAGTCTAGTCACAGCTTGAAGTTCCTTTGGGTTCCAGGGGAAGGTGATGCTTAAGGCTCTCAAACTGCTACAAAGTAATAAAGAAGAACTATAGATCCGGGAAAGAGTGAGAAAAATCCAAACTCCGACTAACTGGTGAGAGAAAAATCTCACACAGGACAGTTTTATGGCCTGCTTCATGGAAGGTCAGAAGGTCCTTCCTACACACGTCATTTCTCAAATTCCTTCAGTTTGAAATATTCAATATGCCAAGGTGTCAAATTTTGGGGTAGTGTGTCCTGAACATAGTTAAGTCTCTTAAACTGTCATGTGCAGACCACTTGCATCAGATCCACCTGGAGATTTCATAAAAGATGTGGATTCCTGGGTCACACTCCAGATACAGAATCTCTGTGGTCAGGGCTCAAGAATCTATATTTTAACAAGCTCCTATGGTGATTCTGATACACTGTAGAGTTTGAGAACCACTGACTGAGGGGAACATAATAGCTGACTGCCATCAAGTGGAGAAGGGAGCTGATTTGTTGTCTGAAGCCCAGAGGGTAGAACTGGGATGAATGTATAGGAGTTTCTGACGGTTGGTTTGGGTCAAGGTTAGGAAGGACTTGGCTGTGATCAAACATCTGAAACATGGAATGAGCTGCCTCAGGAGCCAGAGAGCAAATTCTTAGACTCAGAGCTGTTCAATAGGAATCAGACTGACAAGGTCAAGCATATTGCCAAAGAAATTCTAGTTTTAGTTAGGTAGTTGAATTGGATGACCCTTTAAGATTCCTTCCAACAAAGATGCCATGCTGACATGTTCCTTGGCCTAAACAATTACTTCTGTGATTTTAAAACTGATGTTTACCATTAACCCAGTACTGTTACTATCACAAATCTTGGGTGATTGTTATTACATTTGGGTAAGTTGGAAGTCTCCTACAGCAGCATCACCTGGAAACTTGCACAGACACCTCCCTGCTGAATCAGAGACTCTGAGGGCAGGGCTCAGCAATTTGTGTTTGAACAGATTAGCCCCCCAGGATAGTCTCATGTGTGAGAAAGTTGAAAAACCACTGTCTTAGACAAACACAATCCCACAGAAGTGAAGTGACTTGTCTACAGTGATCCAATCTATCTCAGGAAAGAAACTGGCTCCCATGTCATCCTTCTCCTTTGTTTAGGTCCAAATGACTTTCTGGAGCACATCATTTTCCCTTGGAAAGGGCAACTGTTCAAAATCTACCCTCAAGAAATTCTCACACATGTTTAATATTTAGGATTGTTTACTGAGCCTTGCTGGCAAACAATTGGACACAATGTCAATATCCACCAGGAGAGGGATGGCTAAATAAATATCACAGGTTTCAATGAGGGAGTTAAAAGGAATCTGTTACAGCTATGGAACAACATGGATTTATCTCTAATACATATTGTTAAATAGGAAAGCAAGTTGCCAAACGGTATAAAATGTGTGATTCAAGCTGAAAATTTAGGGGTTTTTCCCTTTCTCAATCTCTCTCTCTCTCTCTCCCTCCCTGTGTGTGTCTGTATTCTGAAAGGATAAAACTACCCCAAAAATAATAGTGGATACTCTAGAGAGGGGCCATGATGGGGATGCTGGGAAATGGAATTAGGGATGCAGAAAGAAAGACTTTAGCCTAACATGTAATATTTTAAAGTTTTAGAGGAAATGGTATTCATACATTATTTTTGCAATTTGAAAATTAATTTCAAACATTAAGTAAAAATTGTTATGGTTTAATTACGATGGGCCCAAATCCTGGTCAAAGAATCCTGTATACTAGTTTGATTAATATCTCCTGCATCGAAGTAGAAATAACCCCAATCATGTGAAGAGTAGCAATCCTTTCCCTATTTTAAAATATCACTTGAGGGACCCTATATCTGTATCAGTGACCACCCAGATTGTCTACTCAGACACCCGAAATACAGGACAATTATCTGAACAATTAAATCCACATAAATAATTTTCTCTTATGTAGATAATGGAGGGAACTGAGCTATTTTGGCTTGGATAATTTGATAATTACCACCAATTGCCCATTTCCCTTCAGTGTGTATAAAAATCCAGATTTAGTTTATTAAGTTCTTTCTCATATTTACCATAGGGCCTTTTATTTTAAATTTTTTCCCCCTTCATGTTTGGCCTTTAATAAAGACAGAACAGCTGGCCACCATCTGCTACCAAAAAAAAAAAAGTCATTATATCCGTTATATCCTTAAGAAGACTCTTCAAATTTGGACCTTGGGATAAAAAGTCACGTTGATCTATGCTATTAGATTGTGGAAGTCCTGAGATTGTAAATCCTAATTTGGTAGTGCTCACTACAGCACTTGGCACACACAATAGGTGCTTAATAAATGTTTCTGATGCTGTTGCTGCCTCCTTATATGCTCTAAATGGGAGACTTTCTAAAGAAGAAAAACAGAATTAGAGATTTGAGGCTGAGTTTATTCAAAAATTAATTTGTAATAGAAAGTTAAGCTTTAAACTGATCATTCTATTTCACAACTAGTAAAATTATGTATTTTTTCTGCCTGAATTCTACAGATTGATTTTGCAGTGAGTATTTGGATGTGTTCAACTGTGTCATTTATGTATTTTGAGGATGGGCTATGAAATCAGATTGACCCTCATTTCATATCCTGACTCTACCACAGACTACCTGTGTGACTTTAACCAGTTTCCTCATTTGTAGAAGTGGAATAATTTTATCTATTTGGGGGTCTAGTACCAGTAGTAAGTGAGATGTATATGTAAAGCACTAACATAAAGCCTGCCTTAAGCAGATGGTCAATAAATGCTCCTCTCTCCTTTCTTCTATTCCTTTCTTTGACAAAAATTTATTTTTCTCTTCCCCAACCCAAACGTCTATGAAAAAGCAGCTAGCAATTTTTCCTCTGAGTCATCCCTAAACCATGGTTTTCAGGGTTGGGCAGATATGCACTGTAAAGTGAACAGAACATGCTAGAACAGGAATGACTAAGAGGTCAACTGTGGGTCAGCTGATGGGCTCGGCAGTGGTTTCTTAGAGCACCATATTGGAGGGAGTTCCAAAGCCCCATCTGGGCTCTGGAGGAAATGTGCCTTGACTGAGGAGCCAGGTCTGCAGCTGGGGCTGGAGAGCAAAGTGGCGCCCATTTGCCATCTCTGTGCCAGAAGGTTTCCTTGCATACTCCTCCTCTTCCACCTTTTCTCTTTTTTGTCCATTATTTTCTTCATTCTGTCTTCCTTCTGTTGCTTCATTGTAATTATCCAACATAAGCTAGTCCCACTGAAATTTGTTTAAGGAACCTCCAAGCAAGGACATAGAGTTTTAATTCATCTACTGATTTTCACAGAATAAGCCAGACAGCCAATTCAAAAGTCCAGGGTGGCAGTCTTCTCAACTGCACTAATACTAACATCTTCATAGCATCTTTCTTCTTGTTTTCCTTTATTATTTCTTCACATACTGTTTCCATAGCATGGCCACCATTCCCTGTGTTTCTTTACTACATGGATTCCTCCCTATAACTGAATTAGCTCATGAGGCTGCCCACAGAGCAGACATTAAGGAAATTGGGAAAGACAGCCTGGGCTTATTACTGCTGCTACTCAGTATCTTTGGAGAGTAGTGTGATTGATATTACCTCTTATATACACTTTTCAAATCACCACTATAGATTTCAGTCTCAATTTGCAGAGCTATCAGCTACAAAAATGATTTTTCTGATACTTGAATAGATAAGAAACAGCTGTCAGCAGTGTGGGCTCTGTGAGAAAGGGAGGGTCTCAAAAGAATAAGTTTGGGGATTGTGAATCATCTATAGGCAAGTTGGGAGGGATCTTCAGGCCAGGCCAGGCCAAGTTGAACCCATACTGCACCCTAAGAATGGAGAGAGGTAGTCACAGAAATTCTCTTCAGTCCATAGTAACCTGGAGAGTTACTGATACTGTCACCTCCTTAGAGATGGGACCTTGGCAAAGCTACATCATCCCTCTGGCCTCAGTCTTCTCATCTGTGAAATGGGAAGGTTGGACCAGGCCATCTCTTAAGAGTTTTTCAATGATATCTTAAAAGGTAGTTTTAGAATGTTTTTTGTATATTGCACTAACCAAAGTTATAACAATGGTAATATACGAGTTAAGGGAGAAAAGAAGTCATCCAAGGTCTCACCTATATAAAAGGCATCAATGCACACAGAGTTGGGGAGAGGTGAGCAACTCACTCTCTCAAAACAACAACAACAACAAAAGGGTGGGAATGACAGTATACAAGAACAGCAGTTGTTAGAGATTCCTCCCAGGGAATGCCACCACTCAATTGCTGCCCCTAGAAGCTAAATGCAGAGACTGTTCACATAAGCATGCAATATATTTTACTCACAATGCTGAAACTGTCCATTATCCTCCCTAAGTATTATCTCTTACATGTCTCTCGCAACCACGTAAATCAGTTTGCAGGGAACTGAGGATTCTGTTCACTTAGCTGCAGACATAGTAACTTACCTAAATAGCACATTAAGACCTATTTTATGTCAGGCTCTCACCTGTGTGGTTATAGGTGAAAAGAAAAAAAACCCAGGGATGTCCTGGGAGAGATAAGGCATGGCATCGCCATCCTAGCTGCTGGAGGATTTGTGTTTCCTTATTCACTGCTCACTACCCAGAGAAGAAAGTAGCAGCTTTATTTTTTGAAAATTGAAATTTGGATTTCAGTCTTTCTTGATATGTCTGGATTCTTCTGTGATGCTGATTTTTCTTTCAACTCCTGTTTTGTGAGCCAGTACTAACCCTGGGGCTCTGTAAGAGAATATCAGGGACCCTGTCCTTATAGATAAAGTTTTCACAGTGATAACTGATGACATTCAGTTCACTTTGCAAGAGCTAAAAGCATTTGTTGCAGGCTTAAAACTGCAAACACATCTTTCCATGGCAATGGGATTAAAGGGTCCTCAATATCTTGCCTGCTTCCACTCAGGCACTTCTGCACTTTTTAATTCTTAAACTACAATCCTGAGGAAGAAGCTGGTAGCAAGGAGCAAGAAATGAGCGGGTTGTGAGGAACTGAAAGTATTTATTCAAGTTCATTCAGCCCCTTAGTCGTTCAGTCACTCCTTCATTCAATTAATAAACATTAGATTTCTTTTCTGTGACAAGCATAATTAGTGCCTCTCCCATTACCATTCCCACATCTTCCTAGCTAACTGAACACCAGTTTTTCTTTGGGTCACAATGCACCCAGCCCCAGACCTGTTCCCCACTTTCTAAGCCCCTCTTTGTAGCTAGGAATGGTCATGTGACACAGTCCAAGCCAATGAGAGGTGATGTGAAATGGTTTCTGGGAAAATGTTTTCTTTCCTAATAAAAGCTGGGCAAATGTGGCTGACTTAGCTATTCGTCCTGCCCTTTCCCTTTCTTCCTGCCTTGAATGCAGACATAATGCCTGGAGAGGTAGCAGCTACCTTGTAACCATGAGACTATAAGCTAACCCATACACACTAAAGATGGTAAAAAGAAACGAAAGGAGGTCAGAAGATACATAGGCCCCTGATAACATCATTGAACAGCTAATATAACATTAAAAATAGCTTACCTCTCAATTTCTTTTTGTGAGAAACAAACAAACAAACAAATCTATTTGGCAATGGTTCTCAGTTTGGGCAATTTTGCTCCCCAGGGGACATTTGCCAATATCTGGAGACAATATTTATTGTCACAATTTAGGGTGGGGGGGTGTTGCTATTCGCATCTTAAAAGGTAGAAGCCAGGGATGCTGCTGTACATCTTACAAGGCCCAGGGATAGCCTTCCACAACAAAGAAGTACCTGGTCCAAAATGTCAGCAGGGCTGAGACTGAGAAACTCTGGGTTAAGCCACTAAAAATATTTATTGTTTGTTATTCACAGTCAAATGCATTCCTAATTGATAGATTCCCTGATTTGAGAAATACTAAACATATACCATGGGCCAGACACCATACCATACAAGTTGCTAGAGATACAAGAATAAGTAAGAAGTCAACGGTCAAAGTCCAAATATGAAAGACTTGAAAACAAAGGTCAACTCCAAAAATGTCTGGATGTCTAGAGTTGCTCCAGACAATCCACTGGCAAAAGTATGTGGATCTCAAAGGACTGCTCTAGAATCCAAGAAAGTCAGTTGGTCAACTCTGGAGATGTCCTCAGTGAGGAGTTTTATGGGTCTTGTCTCTTAGAGTATAAATTGTAATAGAAAGAAGGCTTTGTTAAGGGAGTATTAAATCATGGCAAGAATTCTGCAGTATGAAAGGGAAGAAGCAGCCTTCTTGAGCAAAGTAATTACTAAAGACTATTCTTAGAGTACAAATAGAGGCCAGGTGAGAGACCCTGACAAAGAAAAGTGACATCCGACACAGTCCTAGATAGGACAAGGCTATCATGACCCATACTGAGAAAGAGAAAACTGTCAAAAATGCAAGAAGATGAATTCAAGCTGGGCCAGAATAGACTGTAAGTTTTTTCTAATCCCTTGGTGAAGTAGAGGTGGAAACTGTTTTCAGAAACCTGCTGTAGAGTAGAGTGGTGGTTCAAAAGACATCCCAGAAGACAAAAAGCCAACTATGCTTAGGCTAACTTAGTAAACTGTATATAGTTCTCATTCCAGAGTTAACACTGTTATTGTCAACAGAACTTTTATTCTTCTTAGGAAATTCTAAATTAAAGATCTCCTCTAGGGCTTCCCTGGTGGCACAGTGGTTGAGAGTCCGCCTGCCGATGCAGGGAATATGGGTTCGTGCCCCGGTCCGGGAAGATCCCACATGCCGTGGAGCGGCTGGGCCTGCGAGCCATGGCCGCTGAGCCTGTGCGTCCGGAGCCTGCGCTCCGCAACGGGAGAGGCCACAACAGTGAGAGGCCCGCGTACTGCAAAAAAAAAAGATCTCCTCTAGCTACCCAGGTTGGGGTAGACCCTTTGGCACTGTTACAGTTGATTCCAGGGTATGTATTGGTCAGATAAGGGGTAATGAATGCCTATGGTTTTAGCCTATCCACCCTCTTCCTCACCTTCCTTTAACAGAGCCCCTCAGACCATGGTTCACATGGGGCTGACTCCATGCCCTGGCACGTGACCAAAGACCCTGCCAATCATCCCCCTGGGCACAGTTACTGGTATAAGCACCAGCACATGACCCAAGCTGGGACAACCAGAGAGTTCCTTGTATGGGAACTCTCAGGAACTTGCTTGCTGCTGATGTTGCTAAGCCTTTAGGATGCTTCCTACAGGAGCTTCCAGGAACCGTCTTTGCCAACATGTGAGGAAGAACTGCCTAGCTGACAAGAAACTCAAAAGAGGGAAAGCAAAGCTGCTGAAAAGAAGACAGTGGTTTGGTAAAATAGCTTGACGTCTTGTATCCAGACATATCTTTGAACTTCCTAGTTATGTAAGCCAATATATCATCCCCTTTTAAATTTTGCTTCAATTCACTTCAGTTTCAGTCACTTGTTATTAAAAGATTCCTGACTAATACACCAAGTAAGCAGCCTGCTTTTAGAGGCTCTTGCCTTAATAGGGCATATGTTGTGCTATGTTAGGGAGCTCTAAATCTAAAAGATTCCTTCTTTTCTGGAATGTGAGCTAAGAGGTGGGAAGATGAGAAAAGAGTCTAGAAAGGAGCCAGAGCAGAGAATCTCCCTTGCCTGTGAAGTCTGTCTCTTCTAGAAAAACAAAACAAAACAAAACACATCAGCGTTTATTGTAGAGAGAAGGAAGGAAAGTTTGTTTAAATGTCACCTTTTTAATGTATCAAACTCTAATAATAGCATTTTCAAGCTGCGTAGAGACTTTTTATTAACTTATTACGGTTTCTTACCTTTTCTTGATAGAGAGCTATTTATCACTTACCTGAAATCTTATGCTCTAACAATCTAGAGTCTACTTTATAATGCAAATTAAACTTAACCTCAACAAAGCCAGCTCCATATTCTTGTCATGCACTTCAGAACTGCAAGGACCAAAGAGTCAGTCAGGAGATGGTAAAAGAAGATAGTGATGAAGGGGAAGGAGTAAAAGTTTGATTCAATTCAATAAATATTTATTAAACACCTAATTTGTATCAGGGACAGTGCTGGACAGTGCTGGACAGTACAGATACAAAGTTGGCTGCAAAATATCCCTGCCTCCCAGGTGGTTAATGTCAAGGTAAGAGACCAGCAGCTAGTTTCTACCTCAATGTAGTAAGCGCTACTGATGAAGTTCATCAGAGGGGCTCCTAAGTCAGCCTGGGAGAGGCAAGGAGGGTGTTGTAGGGAAGAAAAGCCTGTTCAAAGTCCTGAGGAATGAGCAGGGGTTAGCCAGGTTAAGTCAGCTGACTGAAAACTTGGAGAAGGGGGATTCAGGCACCAAAGCATGAGCACAACATGAGCAAAAGCAGGGAAGCATGGAATGATGTGGGGTGTTCATAGAACTCTTAAGTAGTTTGGTTTTTGCTGGAATGTGAGCTGAGAGGTGGGAAGACAAGAAAGAAGAGACTGGAAAGGTGGGCAGGATCCAGACAGGGAGACTCCCCATATCAGGCAGAGGGGTTGATGCTCACCCAGTGAGGTCTGGGATGGTCATTTCAATTAAGGATTTTAATCAAGGAAGCAACATGATTAGATAGGAATTTTAGGTAAATTGTACTCTGTGGCTCCTTGGAGAACAGAAGAGGCATGAAGTCCGTTTAGGAAGTTAAGTCAAGAGGGTGGACAGAAGAGCCTCAAAAAGTTTGGAATAGGTATTGATCAATGGGATAGAATTGAGAAGTCAGAAATAACTTATGACCAATTTATGGTCAACTGATTTTTAACAAGGATGCCAAGACAATTCAACAGGGGAAAGAATAGTCTTTTCAACAAATAGCGCTAGAAAAAGCTCAATATCTATGAACAAATGAATTAAGTTGGACCTGTACTTCACACCATACATAAAGATAATTCAAATTGGATCACTGATCTAAATATAAGACCTAAAACTATAAAAGTCTTAGAAGAAAACATAGGAATAAAGCTTCACGACCTTGGATTAAGCATGGTTTCTTAGATATGACACCAAAAGCATTACTAACAAAAGAAAACACAGAAAAATTTGGCTTCATCAAAATTTTAAACTTTCATTCATGAAAAGATACCATCATGAAATTGAAAAGACAACCCACAGAATAAGAGAGAACATTTGCAAATCGTATATCTGATAATGGGCTAGTATCCAGAATATATAAAAATCAATAATTAAATGGGTAAAGGATTTGAATAAACCTTTCTTCAAAGGAAATAATACAAATGACCAATAAGCACATAAAAAGCTGTTCAGATTAGATAGTGGTTATTGTTGCACAACTTGTGAGTATACCAAAACCTTAGAACTGTGTACTTTTTTTTTTTTTTTTTTTTTGCGGTACGCGGGCCTCTCACTGTTGTGGCCTCTTCCATTGCGGAGCACAGGCTCCGGATGCGCAGGCTCAGCTGCCATGGCTCATGGGCCCAGCCGCTCCGCGGCATGTGGGATCCTCCCGGACCGGAGCACGAACCCGTGTCCCCTGCATCGGCAGGCGGACTCTCAACCACTGCGCCACCAGGGAAGCCCAGAACTGTGTACTTTAAAAGGGTGATTTTTATCATATATGAATTATAGCTCAAGCTGTTGCTTTATTATTATTATTATTGTTGTTGGTATTAAAAGGCCTTGGGAGAAGGGATGGGGCATTAATAAAGCCTTGGGAGAAGGGATCGGGTAATTCCCAAGGGAAACTTTTTGAGAAACTTTAGCAGGTAAAGTTGGCAGGACTTTTGATGAATTGTTTGAAGAAAGTGAGAAGACAGAGGTGACCCTAGATTTCTGGAGGAGAGGAAGCAGAGGAATAGAAGGGAGAAGGAGATGAAGGAGATACCAGGGCACATAGCTCTCATGCCATCATGAGAAGAAATGGAAGTTGCTGATGAAGGAGAAGAGGTAAGAGTTTCACTTTGTTCAACAGACACTGATTTAACAACTGTTATGAATTGGGTCCTGGGAGAGGCAGTTCTCCCGCCTGTGAGCTCAACTGGGAGAGGTGGGCCTTTCTGGAGGACTCAAGAGGCTGAGCCCCCGGAGTCTGCACGTAATCTCTGAAAATCTTTAGGATGTGGGCTCTGTGTATTCCTGACTTCTTATCAGGCAGATGATGAAACACCTTTTACAGAAATAGTAGGTTACTTGCCAAATACTAGATCCAAGAGGAGACGAGAACTCCGATCTCCTCACTAAATTATACTATTCTACAAGAGTTTAATAAACAAACCATAAGACTCTGAACTGAATGTGCTGTGCTACTCTTTAGACATTGGCCAGAACACATCCCAATATGTGCAGTCATATGTGTGTATCCCAGTATAGACCTTCTGCCAGACCATACTTCAGAGCCCACTGACCACAAAGCCAATGAGTGTTCATAGTCATTTTCTGTGATGTCTCAACAGCATGACTTCCAGGAGGTTTCAGCCAGCTGCCCAGCACTGTCAGGTGGCCTTTCTCATGCCTACCTGAGACTAGATAGATGAATGCTTCCAATCCACCTGGCCCATTGATGAGAGGGTGTTGGAAGTAACCCTTTCTTTGAAGGCTCCATGAAAGGAAAATAGGAAGGCACTTCTAAGTCATTTTGCCAGAAAATTCAAGGATGATGGGGCAAAGAAATGTTTTAGGTTTGGCCATGTCTGAAGACTTGGGTGACTTGGGGAAGTCCTTCTGCATTTGAGAACCCGACAACGTAATCCTCAAAACACTGCCTTTCAGGTGTGCACGTCAGGCTTCAGTCCTGAGTGCCAGAAAATACAAAAAGGTAAAGAGTAACATTAAACAAGTCTTTATCTTTTATTTACCACCACCTGATAAGCCCTGCCTTTGATTGTTTTGTCTGCATATTTCCTGCTGAGAGTTTACAAAACAGCACTCCTGAACAGGAAGATAAGAGGCACACCTATTTGTTGAATAACATCAAGGAGGGAAACTGTTAACTCATCCATTTTGTTGTTAAGTTGCTCAAAAGGATCAAAATACCAATTAACCTGCTGGCTCAGAAATCTTTGATACCCTCAGATTTACTGACATTTTGAAACTCTTGTTCATACTTGCCTATTGGCTTTCTGATTACGAACAAAGAAGTGCCAATCTGTTTAGCATTTGACCTGTTTTCTCAAATATTTTTATGTATTCAACACTTAGTGGCTAAAAATACTTGACTAGTCACATTCATGAGCTAAAATAATCTTTTTTTGTTTGTTTGTTCCACCTCCAAATTTAAGAGGGAAAAAGAGGCTCAAAGACACTTTGTTTTAAAAAGCCATTTCGTTCTTATTTTTAATTTAAAAGCTCTCATTGCAAGGAACTTTATTTTGCCCTTTTCTCTCCATGGAATTTAGTGGCATTGGGAAGACCTGATGAAGCGACCCGCCATATTAGGATCCATTCTTCCCTGAGGAAAAAATGGAAAAATGACCTTGGGCATAAGTTTCAGAACGGTGGTAAAAAGAAACAGATTTTATAATGAATATTAATTTTCCTCTCTGGATATCCTCAGACAGTAGTGTTCCTCAGAGATGGTTTTTTTGTTATTCTTGTTCCTTATTTCTTCACGGAAAGTTTTGTGAAAATTCTACCTGTAATCATATGCATGTGTAAGGCATACCTATGGCAGCTGTTCAGAAAAGAGCAGCATTTCACTCTTAGGTAAGGGCAGTTTCTGGGTTTAGAAAGCTCTACAGCAATTTTTGCAATAAACATTTATTGAATGCAGGAGACCGAGGAGATTAAAAGTGTGGCTGCTATAGCCAGACTGCCTGGGTTCAAATTTTGGCTCAACCATTTACTAGCATGGGATCTTGGTAAAATCACTTAATTTCCTTCTGTGCTTCAATTTCCTCAACTGTAAAACGGGGATAATAATAAAGCCTAGCTTACAGGGCGGTTGTATGGATCAAAGGAGATTATATATTTGGGACAATTTAGGTGCTATGTAGATGTTAACTATCATATTATATCGTGCCAGATGCTGGGAGAGGAGTGGACACCTGGGTGCATTTACATTTGCCAGAATCTTGACCCATTTATGGAGGGATACTTTTGCCATAGCAATTAAATATCTGGAGATTTTGAAACCCAAGGATATATAACAGATAAATATCTATGGACATTTTTATTTTTCAAATGTGATCAGGAGGGAGCTTAACCTGTCCCCCAGATGACTGTATAATTTAGTTGGAGTACAAGAGAAACACAACATTTAAGCAAATAAATGCTAGCTGGTAACTAGCCAATTACATGTTTGGAGGCAAGTGGGCAGGAGGAGTGATCCCAGGGGACAGAATGGCCTTGGCAGAGCTGTGTTCAACATAATGTAGTTCCCAAGATACCAGACTGACCTTTTCACAAACTCTTCGAAGAGGATACGGTGGGAATAACCCTGCTGGCGGATGCTGACCGTCTCTAGGATGCCTGTGGAGCGGAGCTGGGCCCGCACTCTGTCTCGGGTGAACTTCAGTGCCTCTCGGTCATCGTTGGGCTTGATGCAGCGTACAAAGTGGGGCTGTCCCACCACCATTTTGGAGAGCAGATCCATCAGAGAATACTACCAGGGAGAAAAACACACACGAAATGAGGTTACCACAAACATAATAGATAATTACGGCACAGGCCTGCTGGGCCTCCAGGGCAGTTTGTTGGCTTCTAAACAACTCATGGAACCTTTGAGGCTACAGAAGAATCCAGCAAAATGAAATAACAATATAAGTTCTGACGAGTACTTATCACTGCCCACAGATTCAAAAGTATTCTTTAAACATCACCTGGTGCCAGGCAATATCCCATCTGGCAGAAACTCAGCCGTCTAAGAACTTGCTTAGGTTACCTCGTAACTCCATCACCAGAACTAGCTTGTCTCTGGTATGCCAAGGTGATGTTCATAAACTGTAACCATAATTTAAAATATCCAGCTTTGGCTCCCTAACTCAGGGGTTAGAGCACTGGTCTCATAAAATGTCCAGCTTTCAGGGAAGGGGTCAGTTGCTTCTTCAACCTAACAATCACCAGAAAGTCTAAGCAAATCTTACCAATAATAATAAGGCAGAGGAAAAATGAGAAAAATAAAGAGGGCAAGGAAAACAAGAAAATCAGAGGGAAAACAGAGATTATAATGAAGATGAACTAACATACAGCGAGCGTCTGGCATGGGGCTCTCGCAGAGAGAGAGCACACAGAAAAGCTGAGCGGTGCTCGCTGCTCCTCACGGGCATCCACTGGGGCAGCTCCTCTTTTGGACATGCCTTCAGGGGCAATCACAAGCCACATGTAAAATCAGTCCCATTATTTCATAATCCTACATCCTACTAATCCAATACATGGTTACCTAGCTTGGCAATGTGCCTTTTTTTAGCATTTTGGGACCAGTATTTTGAGGACGCCCAAGTGGTTGTTATGGATATATTTCTGAAAATTGTAAGCCAGAGGCTTCTTCTGCTGAAAGAGGGACTCTAGGATCTTGAGGATGGCCTCACAGAGTCAATCAGAGCCTAAACACACACACACACACACACACACACACACATATGCTAGGAGGATATAGTCAAGCCACTAAAGGGACATGATCAGGGTAGGTCTCAGATAAGAAATAAGTGGCAATTAGAAATGTCCAACCATGAGGGATGAAGCAGGGGCTGAAAACCCACCTGCTGGAGAAGGGATCACTGTACAGATGGAGTGCTGGACCCAAAGTCCTCTAGGCCCTTACAATCCATACCCCTGAGGCCAATTCTAGTCTGCCTCTAAAGCACAGCTGGATAAGTCAGACTTCTTAGCTTTACATCTTTCTTGAACCTGCTAGCTTTTGGTGGAACCTTCTTTCCACGGTGCTGGCTCCCAGGCCCTACCCTTCAGCCTGCCTGGCAACTCCAGCTCATGATCCACTTGACTTACCATTCCTGCCAAACCCCTTCCTGGGGCCAATCCCACCTTACAACCTTATTTCGTCGTCCCTGAGTTCAGTATTTCCGTCTTTGGCTTAACAGCATGTCCGTCGTGAAGCTGCCTGGACCTCAGCCCCCTGTAGTCAATGATCTAAAAGGGGCTTCCAACCCCAATGCTTAATAATTTGAAGATAAACAAATCTGTTCAAATTAGTACAAAGTGTCAGTGTCTTATCTTTCCTAACTAATGTGCATTTGACAGAGTCCCTCTTGAGATGACGTTTTTACTCAAAGGAGTCATTTCACCAGATGAAACATGAGGAATTGTGGTAACAGAGATGGGAAATAATTGGGCTCAGGCAAATGGGTCTTGCAATGGGTCAATTCAATCTAGGAAAAGAAAGTCAAAGCTAAGACATAGCCTCTCAGGAACTTGATAAACCATCTTCTGGAATTGTATTAACTACTTTACTTCTCAGTAAATATGCTGGAAAAGTGGCTGACTCCAGTAGTTTTAAGGCCAAGAAGCAGCTGAAATGCTAACAGAATCAGCACATTCAATGGACAGGGCTATGTGCCAGTGGCAGAGAGGGCCTTCTGTACACACTTGAGGGCTCATCTGGTCTTTCTGAGATCAGAGAACACTGTACTCAGAGGGGGGTTCCCTGTTATAATTTTCCTCTCCCTACACCACCACCTTTCTTAACTGACTCTTGAGCTTTGCTCTTATTTCAGTGACTCTGTGGTATCTGGGCTTCTTGTGGGAAGGGTTGGCAAGTCCTTTCTGGAAACAGGCAGAATAGAGATCAAGAAGACTCCATACCCGGAAGTAAGAAGCCATGGTCTGCCCCTTCATGTTGGTGGTTTCTTCCGGATGCCGTATCACCTCCAGAGTGTCCACCTGGAACACAGGCAGAGGCAAGTGGTTTGAGGATATAGACAATTTATTTTCCCCAAATCTGAAAGGTTATTTGGTCAAATATCTGAGGAGCCTTGATGTTTAGGACACAACTGTACAGACTGTGGGGGAGGAGTTTAAAGACATCTAAAAGAAAAACTGAATTCACACTGTTCTACTCTCTTGACAATGACCACACTCTGTGACATACTACATGGTCTCAGTACAAACCCCCATCAGTGTTATTTCTGTATTTCTCCATGCTCTAATGGGCCACTATTAAGTTCTCCAATAATGTCACGAGACCAAATTATTTCTTAAAAGAAAACTGGGCAAAACCCATGAGGCTGGGCGATTACAAAGCCCCAGACCCAAAGCCCCCGTTGCACCACAGGGCATTAGGGGAGCCCTTTCACCTTCCGGCCATCAGACACTAACCCTGCTACACTTCTGCTGCTGCCCACAGTTACCACGTGCTCACTGCGGACCAGAGCTTGGGATACACCTGTTCCCAATCACCTGCCCCAACTACCTGGGCCGACTGGAAGGAATTTAGAATGAAAACAACTGTGGCAAACAGTTGTGGCACCCTGTGTTCCATCATTTTATCTCAACAATAAAATCCCTGCTCCCGCACACTCAAAGCTATTTGGTTTGCAGAGCACATGAGGGGCGTTTCAGCACCAGCCTCCTCTGTGGCAGCCTCCCATCTGCTCGGAACAGGTGGCAAGGGTATGACGCACAGACATTTGAACTGGAAGATACTGCTGTCAGCACGTGTGTTCCACTCAGTGGATCGCTGTCCAGGCAGCCACCGCCCCACGGGGTGAGAATGTCTGCAGCCTTGTTCAACAACAGTGAGAAGTGGGTGCTAGAAGGGATGGGGCCAGGGGGAGGTGGGTGAATAATGAGGCTTACCTCGAGGGGCATTTAGGAGACTGTGTGCAAAAGGGAAGAAAAGGCTTCAACTGGCTTGGATAAAGAAAACAGGTCTGTTTAAGAAGGGGAATAAATGTGGAGCTAAGTTTTCAAAGACTAGAAAAGCAACCTAAATAGTGAGCAGGAATATAAGGGTAACTCTGAGAGAAGTGATGTCAGGAGTCGGGGGTCAGGGGGCGGTGCGCGGTGCAGCTTGCATTCTCTAGGCTGCAGATTGGATCTGTTCCCAAAACCATCATTTCATTTGGATGCAGCTGAAGCAATGGTACACCTGCCTGTAGGTCTGAGTTTTTAATATTTTTAATGAGAAAGGAGGAAATGAAAGCTCTGTGTTGAGAAGGAAGGCTGCTCTCATAGAGAAAAGAGAAAAACACAAACACACCCGCCCCACCTGCAGAGGTCCTATGGTGTTATCTGCAGGGACCACATGGAAGGTTTCTTCCCCATCTCACCCCCACTTGGAGGACAGAGCTCAGCACTGGTGAGGTTTGGGGAAAGCTAGTTAGGACTGAAGGAAGAAAGATCTTGGCTAGGGTCTGCCTTCGGCCAAATTGTAAATTCTGAGAGTTTTCCTAAACATTCTTTCTCCCCACCTGACCTTCATGTGCACACAACTTTTGGGAATTTCCCACTATTTGTTTTATTCAGAGATCCTCCCTGAAGAACCACAGCTTGCTTTGAACCCTGCTTTTCCTCCTTCCTTTCCCTCCCTTTTCACTCAAATTAGCCAGCGAGTGCCAGCCTCTCAAGCTCTAATTCACTGTGAAAGGGCAGCTGAAAAGCTCATCCATATTTCTCTTACTATAGCATTTACCTGTTACCCTTCCTCAGAACATACAGTGGACCCTTGGCATTTGAGAATTTAACAGTTTAGTGATCAGAAAAATCTCTGATGTATATTAATTCTGCTAAGACATAATTTAAAAAGTGTGATATGCATTGTTTTCAAGATCGGTACCCATCCCCTGCAGCAAACTGGAAAAATACAGAACGAAGCACCAATCTGCAATCCAACTTATAGGGCTGGTGTGCTCCTGTAGCCACCCAGCACGACTTCAGGTCTGTCCTTATACTCACATACAGAGTAACTCTTGTAAAGTCAGTAAAAACCTTTTCTGTGTTACATATAACTTGGAAATGTTAATGCTTGTCTACAGTTCATCACCTACATATTTAGTACTATATTTTAAAGAATAAGTAATATACTGTTGGGGTACCTTCTAATTTAAGAATTTGGAAAGGTCTTGGGTTGGTCAAGGGTCTCTTGCATATTTGCATAGTCATGAAGTCCTCCTGTGCATGGAGTAGATCTAAAAGAGGGAATTTCACTTCGGACAAGGGACATACCACAAGTTGCCTCTCTTGACCTTTCAAAGTAGGAGACCTCTGTCTGCACTGGGCCTGCCATGACCTCCACAGAATTCAAAAAAACTCGGAAAAAAAAAAAAAAGAGATGAGAAGGTTGTTGTCTAACCTAAGAGCTTGTCTTTCTGAATTTAGTTAATGGTAGCCTCATTTAATTAAAAAAAAAAATAAAAGTCTCTTAGAAACAATCCAGAAAGTAGGTTCTATTGAGGTCATCATCTAACAAATAGTTCTTTCCAAAGGTGGGGATTTCACAACAAAAAACCAGTCCTCTCCATAGCATCTTATAAGTTTTTACCTCAGATAGGAGGAAAAGAGACAGGAAAGGCTTCCTAGACACAGGGGGTACGTGCTACAGGGCAGAGGGTTTGGAACTGGACACACCTGCTTCAAATTCTGGCTCCTCCGCTTAATAGCTGTATGGACTTGGACTTGTTAACTTCCCAAAGCCTGTGTTATTTAAAAACCACTGCCTTGGGCTTCCCTGGTGGCGCAGTGGTTGAGAGCCTGCCTGCCGATGCAGGAGACACGGGTTCGTGCCCCGGTCCGGGAAGATCCCACATGCCGCGGAGCGGCTGGGCCCGTGAGCCATGGCCGCTGAGCCTGCGCATCCGGAGCCTGTGCTCCGCAACGGGAGAGGCCACAACAGTGAGAGGCCCGCGTACCACAAAAAAAAAAAAAAAAAAAAAAACAAAAAAACCACTGCCTTGCACACACACAAGAGGCCAGTCAGTTCCCCTTCCTTCATTACCGTGTTGGATTCAGTCTTAGCTTAGTGATCAATACTAAGGATGCAGGGTATTGTTCCATGGAATAAGGTGAGTACTAGCTCCCATGCAACACAGCAAGGACATCTTTTTATTTATTGGCAGAGAAAATACTTCCAATGAAAACAGTTTCAAAATGATCAGTAGAACTGATATTCTGGATAAAGACATTGTCTTTCTAACCCAGTATACCCTTCTTCTACACCACCAATTGCTACAACAATAGAAGCCAACTGGAGCTAAGCAAGCTTGTTTTTTGCCCAGGTGAGCTTGTTTTTGCCCACGTGACAAATGTCCTACCCCATTCCTTGTGAGCAGTGCTGGTTAGCCTTCAAAGTAGTCATGAGTAAGCGTTACAAATTGTGGTACAGACCCCAAGCCCACAGGAAATGAGCAAGCTTCTGTATACATATGGACTACACACATGGAATTTTAGATGGTTATCAAAATGTGAGTAATAAAACATTTACTGTTTCCGATGTGAAATCACTATGCTAAACACTTTGCCTACACTATGTCAATGAATTCTCAAAAGGACCCTATGAGGTAAACACTGTTATCACTCCTATCCTACATATAACAAAGTTAAGGCTCAAAGATTTTAGGTAAATTTCCCAGAGTCCTGTAGCTAGTAACTGGCCATGCCTAGGTCTGAACCCAGTTCTGATTCCAAAACCTACTCCTTAAACATTACATACTGCCTTTCTATGTGGTTTGTTACAACTTATAGAATTGGTCTGAAAGCATGGTATTATTAAAAAGACTTGCCTCATCTGTCAACTAAATTTACTTTAGGATAAAGACATAGACTCCAAAAAGTCTCACAAACCATCTAGATCTCAGCAATAAATGAAAAACTGAAGGATTTCTTTTCCCCCTTGGTCTCTGTAAGTACCTACTATCTGCATCCCCAAACCTCAGAAGTATTTATATTGAGGCTCTTGACAAGGCCTTTGGTCAAGAATTTTTACTGCTATCAAGTGATTCATCCCTCTCTCAAGGAAACAGTCCCTACAGCATCACTCCCCTCAAAAGTCTCCACAGCACTGAATGAGGAAGCAAGGCTGGCCTTGACACCGGCCAGTGCGAGCAGAGAGGAACTGATGGAGTTTTTTATTGCTGTCGTTACCCTTCATATTTTCTGATGCCTTAATTAGAACTTTCAGCCCATATTCTTTCCCGGGGACGATAAATCTCTAGTCATTTTCATCTCACCTATATTTATTATAGTGATGTAAATACACGCCACACACTCGAGGGCACACTTCTCATGTAGGCAGGGCAGGGAGGGAGATAACAACGTGCTGATACCGAATGTGGAAGGCAGGGGGACAGGTCCTGGCAGAGTCCAGCAGTCAAAAAATCAAATTGGGGAAAGGAGGGGAATATGAGTTGACAGAGAATATTACACAGGAGTCTTTCATCTTTTTGAAAGGAACGTCTCACGATCCTTTTTAGAATCTGGTGGAAGCCAATGACTGCAAAAAAACACATATACGGTTGATCCTCATTATTTGTCGATGCTGTATTTGTGAATTTGCCTACTTGCTGAAATGTATTTGTAATCTCCAAATCTATCAGTGCTCACACGCTTTCACGGTCATTTGCAGACATGCAGAGCAGTGGAAACTTTGACACCTGATGTGCATGCTTCCAGCTGAGGTTGAACAAGGTGACACTCTGTCTTCTTGTTCTAGCTCTCATGCTGTAAACAAGTGTCTTTTTCAAGGTCTACTTAAGTGCCACGACTTTTGTGCCGCATTTTTGTGCTTTTGGCTGGTGATTTTACTGTTTAAAGTAGCCCCTGGGGCTTTCCTGGTGGCACAGTGGTTAAGAATCCCCCTGTCAATGCAAGGGACACGGGTTTGAGCCCTGGCCCAGGAAGATCCCACATGCCGCGGAGCAACTAAACCCGTGCGCCACAACTACTGAGCCTGTGCTCTAGAGCTCGCATGCCACAACTAATGAGCCTACGTGCCACAACTACTGAAGCCCATGAGCCTAGAGCCTGTGCTCCACAAGAGAAGCCACCGCAATGAGAAGCCCACGCACCACAACGAAGAGTAGCCTCTGCTCGCCACAACCAGAGAAAGCCCGCACACAGCAACAAAGACCCAACGCAGCCAAAAATAAAAATAAAACATAAATAAATTTATTTAAAAAAATAGCCCCTAATCATAGTGCTGAAGTGCTGTCTAGTGTTCCTAAGTGGAAGGAGGCTGTCATGTGCCTGTTGGAGAACATTTGTGTGTTAGATTAGCTTTGTTCAAGGCATGAGTTATAGTGCCGTTGGCCTTGAGTTCAATGATACAAATACTGTACTTGAAATATTGTTTTATACAAAGCAATACTACATATAATTATTTATAAAAAGTATCTAGTTGACCTGAGCAACACAGGTTTGAACTGCATGGATGTACTTACACACATATATTTTTCAATGGTAAATACAGTACTACTACACGATCCACAGTTGGTTGAATCTGCATCTGTGGAACCGTGGATACAGACAGCCCTCTATAAAGTTATATGTGGGTTTTTGACTGTGTGGAGAGTTGGTGCCCCGACCCCCATGTTGTTCAAGGGTCAATTGTATTAAATAAAGTGTCTTTAAATAGAAACACACATAATATAAAATTATGTATTAATTAGTTGACAAAAGTGTCATAACCAGAGGCTTGCAGGAACCTAACTGTGTATTTCCTCTAGGAGCAATGCTTAGGATTTGCTGATTCAGTGTTCACAGTAACTTTACATAAGTCTTGTGAATAATGAGAATCAACTGTATTTAATACAAACAACATTTTACATGTAATATCAAGAGGCTCTCATAACCACTGAAACTTCTCTGTAAATCTCATTGAGAGGTCCATATAACTCATGTTAAATAGCCCTAACATCTTGCCACAAATTCACAAGGTTGAAAAGTAGAATATTCCACAGGATTGTACTAACAATGTGGGTATAAAAATTATTGTTAACAAAGATGATCTGAATCCCTATTTATGTGCAGGTCTTTTATTCTGAGAGGGAGTAAGTATAGATATGTATGTCTCTATCAATTTGGGGGTAATAGTCAATGGTATTATGTGCAGCTGTATTGATCATTCTTTATTAAGTGAATTATTTAATATTCAATGTAAACAAAAAGGTAAGAAAATTCAGAGATGTGACCTGTTTATTACTCCATCACCTTTAACATTATTGTCTCTTGGTGTTAGTATTAGTATATACAGTGAGCATTAACCAGCCAGTCCTTGAGATTTGCGCGAAGCATTATCAGGAAGGATGGAAGAGTTAAAAATATTTTACAGCGGGATATTTCGGAACCCTTCTAACACCGCTTTTGCATGGACAAGTGCACCGCTCATTTTTCAGAGAGCAAAGCAGAGAAATAGGAAAGGGTTTGGTTTCTTTCCTCCCTACTGACTCCTTTTGTTATCCTCCTCTGTAGGTTGGTGATAGCTTCAAGGAAAAGTGCTTTATCTCTTCCTAGATGGACTTTGTTTTCAAGTGTCAACAATTTTCAAGTGTCATTGTTCTGTATCTTTTTTTTTTTTTTTTTTTGCAGTACGCGGGCCTCTCACTGTTGTGGCCTCTCCCGTTGCGAAGCACAGGCTCTGGACGCGCAGGCTCAGTGGCCACGGCTCACGGGCCCAGGCGCTCCACGGCATGTGGGATCTTCCCGGACCGGGGCACGAACCCGCGTCCCCTGCATTGGCAGGCGGACTCTCAACCACTGCGCCACCAGGGAAGCCCATGTATCTTAAGTGATATTTCTGAAAATCAGGTGAAGGGGTCTAGATATGCCACAGTGGCATAAGGATTATTTTGAACTGAAGACATGTAAGAATCAACAGTCGCAAGAAGAAGCTTTTTGGAACTCCCCTTATCTGCCTAAAAGCAAAGGCTTCCAAAAGAATTCAACTGTGTCAAATCCCCTCTGAGAGGGGAGCTTTGCAATCAGAGAAGATTGACTCCTATCACCAGAGATGAGAAGTCAGCACTGGGATAAGAAATTGCCTAAATAGACATTGTCATAAAACTGTTATACCTCCCTTCTATTCTCCTAAAGGACCATTTATTTTTCCCAAAAGTCATTTGTTGCCCCAGAAACGTCCTTCTTCCTCTCTTCATCTCCTATTAAGATGGTATATAAGCCCCAAAATCTAACTGGCCCTTTGAGTCACTTATTTGGTGAACTACTGTATGTATATGATTAAAGTATTTTTTTTCTCTTGCTAATATGTCAGTTTAATTCACATTCCCCCAAGTACTGAACTTAAGAGGGTAGAAGAAAAGTTTTTCTTCCCTGACACAGGATTGCAAAGGATTCCACAGTGTTGTTTCAAATTTCCTAACCCCTGATTCCTAAATCCCTTCAATCTCTCTTCCAGACTGCCCAGGTAGTGGGCCAGATAAAGGAAACTAATGTTGCCCACCTAGGATAATCCCCAGGGTGGGAACATCTTGTCGTCCACAGTATTTTGAGGACAAACATACTACTTACCTTGGGTCTCCCAGCACTGAAATGCGGAGGCAAAGATCTTGAGGCTGCTGTTATCCTGGCTCTTGTCTGGGCCAAGTTACCTGAGCAAAAAAGACAAAGAAGTTAACGCAAAGGAAAAGTGAAACAGTAGTATGATGAGTAATTTTTCTCTTTGTGCCCTTGTATTTTTCAGAATGTTCTAACTGATCTGCTCTGAATTTGAAAAATTTGGAAAAACTTGAATTTTGAAACTTCAATGATATAAATTGGAAGTAAATTATAATAATTATAAGTTATAAATAATTTGTAATATAATTTGAATATATATTAGTTTAATAAGCAAATAAGAAAGGACAAAAGGTCTCAAATTCACTTAAACTAGGAATAGAAGGAAATTACTACAACATAAAAGGGCCATATATGAAAAGCCCACAAATCACGTACTCAACAGTGAAAAACGGAAAGTTTTTCTCTAAGACAAGGCAAGAATGTCCACTCTCACCACTTCTGTTCAACATAGTACTGGCAGTCCTAGCTAGATCAGTTAGGTGAGAAATAGAAATAAAAGCATCCAAATTGTAAAGGAAGAAGTAAAATTATCTCTGTTCATAGGTGACATTACCTTATATGTAGAAAACCCTAAAGATCACACACACACACACACCCCTAACAGAACTAACAAATAAATTCAACAAAGTTGTAGGATATAAAATCAACAGATAAAAAAATCAGTTGCATTTCTATATACTAACAATGAAAATCTGAAAAGGAAGTTAAGAAAACAATTCCATTTACAATAGCATCAAAAAGAATAGAATACTTGGAAGTAAACTTAACCAAGGAGGCGAAAACTTGTATACTGAAAACTGTAAAACAAAAGTAAAAGGAAAGCAATTCCATTGTGGGGGAGGAAAAAACCTTTTTCCTCTACTCATCTTAGGTTCACTGGCTGAGGCCCTAAAAATTAGACTGACAGGAGACAGAGTAACAAGAGAAAAGCAATCAGAAGTCTATTAACGCATGTATCACACATATACACAGGAGTATTTAGGGATGAGTAACTCAAAGGGGTGGTTAGAACTTGGGCTTACATAACATCTTAACAAAAGAACAATAAATTTATAAAGAAGTGACAAGACAAAGGAAAAGAACTTTGAGTTTCTAGGGGTGGGAAATTGTGGGAAGGTAAATATATAGGGAAGCTAATGGAAGATAAGGGCTAATTCGTTATATAGATTCCTCTGGTGCTGTCTTTGAGTTGATAAGCGTCTAGAGTTGTCTCTGGTGATTAATTTATGTGCTTTCTGGGTAAAGAGGAGAGGGGGCATATTTTTACAAATTTATGCCCTGCTTTTGGGCAAATAGGGGGAAGGGAGAGCACCTTTTCTTGTATCTGCTTCTTCTCAATTGCCTTCAGCTTAAAATAATTTTAATGCCGAAGTGGCATATTTTGGGGTGGCATATTCTGTTACCCTTCACTGTGTTCATTGATTAGAAGACTTAATATTGTTAGAATGTCCATGCTACCCAAAGAGATCTACAGATTCAGTGCAATCCCCATCAAAATCTCAATGGCATTTCTGGAGAAATAGAAAAAACAATCCTAAAATTCATATAGAACCACAAAGGACTGCAAGACAATCTTGAGAAGGAAAGCAAAAGCTGAAGACCTTACATTTCCTGATTTCAAAATATATTATAAAGCTATAGTAATCAAAACAATATGGCAAAACAGTACTGACCTGAAGATAAACATACAGACCAATGGAACAGAATAGAGAGCCCAAAAATAGACCCATGCACACATGGTCAAATAATCTTTGACATGGGTGCCAAGATTACACAATGGGGAAAGGATTATCTCTTCAACAAATGGTGTTGGGAATACTGGACATCTACATGCAAAAGAATGAAACTGAAACCGTATCTTACATCATACTGGAAAATCAACTCACACTGGATTAAAGACTTAAATGTAAGACCAGAAACTATAAAACTCCTAGAAAAAAAACACAGGGGAAAATCTTCCTAACACTGGTCTTGACAATTATTTCTTGGATAGGACACCAAAAGCACAGGCAACAAAAGCAAAAACAGACAATTGGGACTGTATCAAACTAAGTTTCTGCAAAGCAAAGGATACCATCAACAGGGGGGAAAAACAACCCAGAGATGGGAGAAAATATTTACAAACCATATATTTGATAAGAGGTTAATTTCCAAAATATATAAGGAACTCCTACAACTCAACAGCAAAAAATAAAATAAAATAAGCTGATTAAAAAATGGGCAAAGAACTTGAATAGACATTTCTCCAAAGATGACATACAAATGGCTTGCAGGTATATGAAAAGATGCTCAACTTCACTAACAGTCAGGGAAATGCAAATCAAAGCCACAATGAGGTATCACCTCACACTTGTTAGGGTGGCCATTATAAATGAAGAGGAGCAAAATACGCCCCTTTGACATACTGATTACTCTAAGCTGGTTATTTTTTTTAAAATGCAGACACACGTGAAGCTCTGAAAACTGAGCAGAAATTACCCTTTTGTAAGAAAAATTTACAAGGGGAATCTCCATATGTAGGTGTCTCCCTCTCTGTACCAGAAAGAGATGACTCTAAACCTCTAGGAACTCTTCTCAATGGAGAAGGCACCAACTTACATTTGCATAACAACCTTACCCTTGTTTACTGTGCTTTTCCTAGTCAACTCCAATAACCAGCCTCCCCACTCCCCAACATCCTTTGTCTTTAGCTAGATATAATGTTTAAGTTGGTGGCTTGGGCCATTTCGGGGAGTTTAGTCAGTTTTCCCTGGATATCTCCCATGTATACAGGAGGTATACATGTTATTAAATTTGTTTGTTTTTCTCCCATTAAATCTTTTTGTTACAGGGGTGTCTCAGCTAAGAACCTAGAAGGGTAGAGGGAAAATTATTTTCCCTTCCCTACATAAAAAACACCACCAGCAGCAACAAAAAATAACAAGTGTTGGCGAGGATGTGGAGAAACTGGAACCCTTGTGCACCGTGGGTGGGAATGTAAAATGGTACAGCTGCTACGGAAAACAGTATGGAGGTTCTTCAAAAAATTAAAACTAGAACTGCCATATGATCCAGTAATCCCACCTCTGGGTACTTATCCAAAAGAACTGAAAGCAGAATCTTGAAGAGATATCTGCATCCCATGTTCACTGCAGCATTATTCACAATAGCCAAGCAGTGGAAACAGCTAACTATTCGTCAGAGGGTGAGTGGATAGAGAAAATGTGGCATGTACATACAATGGAATATTTATTCAGCCTTAGAAAAAGAAGGAAACCATGCCATTGGGGCAACACGGATGAACCAGGAGGACATTATGCAAAGTGAAATAAGCCAGTCACAGAAGGACAAATACTGTTAGATTCTTCTTATGTGAGGTACCAAAAGCAGTCAAACTCATAAAAGCAAGGGGGAGAAGGTAGTTGCCAGGGGCTGGGGGGACAGGGAAATGGGGAGCTGTTGTTCAATGGGTACAGAGTTTCAGTCATACAAGACGAAAAATTTCTCGAGATCTGCTGTACATCAGTGTGCATACAGTAAACAATATCATACTGTATACTTAAAAGTCTGTTAAGAGGGTAGATTTCACGTTATAAGTTTTTACCACAAAAAGTCTCCAATTAGGGCTTACCAGTCACTGAAAGAGACAAATAAGGAAGAAAAAAAGATGCTGGGAGTTTTCCTGAAAGAGAAGGTGGGCGATAGAGAACACTACTGCCAGGATTTAAGGTATAGACTGATAAGCAGGTCTGTCAGTATGGGTCCCTCAGCCTGAAGGGAGGAACCTGACCACCCCCATTGAAACAGCTGATGAAGAGAGAGTTAGTTAGGCAGGGGGGACAGCCTCTGAGTCATAGGGGCTGACTTTGAACAAGTTAATTAACATCTCAGAGCTTTGGTTTCTTTGTCTACAACATGAAGACAGTACTTACTACCTAATCCTCAGAGCTGTTTATGGGCATTGGATGAAATAATTCACGAAAAGCACTGTCAACACACAGCTGGTACAAGGTAAGTGCTCACTTTGTGTTACTAGCATCGATGATGATGATGATGATGATTTGCTTGAACAGTTCACATAGGTCTCAGAGAGTAGAAGGTAAGAGAAGAACAGAGAATCTCACTAATTGGCTACTGTGAACACTGGTTTGTTCAAAATATAAAGCTGAGAAAAAATGATAAGGCAACTCCATCTTGAACCTCCATGTCTTGGCCACTTTAACTCCTACCACGTTTTGCCTTTGAAGGGTCTGAATGGCCTGTTCAGACTCCCATCTCCCTTCCTCACCACCCACCCTTCATCTCCTCTCTCATCCCTAACCTCCCAAACCAAGAGATCTGTTTGCATTTTTACCTAAAATGTCATTTGATCCTGTAGCAAAATAAAAAGTTGTCAATGAAAGGAAATGCTGCAATTTGTGCATTTGCAAGACACTCAAGATTTCAAAGTTTTTAGCAAGTCTAGCACAAAGATGTCCAAATGTTTTCTCTGGCGATATCTTCAGAGGCTAAACTGTGATTAATAGCCCAGAAAGAACCCTTTGAAGCAGGATTGGTGACATCAAAGTCGTAATCCAGGGGTGGCAGGAGCTTTATAATGAGTGGGAAGCATTTTAACACATTTCAAAGGATTTACAGCATGAATAAACAATAGACCTCGGCAGATGTGCCACACACACCTTTCAGAAACATTACCTATAAGAAGTTTCCATTTTAATTTAAATGTAAATACAGTGTTCACACTTCTTTCAAATGTTAAGCATCCTCATTGCTTCACCCCCCAGACAGTCTCTTTGCTAAGGATGCCTCATTGCCCCAGAGCACCCTCCTGTGACTGCCTGACGTGTGTTGGGGAGCGAAAACGGATGTCAGAGGCTTTGGATGGAATTTATATCCTACGTGGGAACTGGGTTAGGAAAGACTCTAAAAAGGAGCTTGCAATGATCCCACATAATTTCCCTGCTTCCAACTTAAAGGGAAAGAGACAAGTGGTCTGAAGACAGAGCTGAAACTTTTAAAAGATGGCAATTTCCTGCCTGCTTCAGAGGATTTTCAGCTCTTGGAAAGCACCCAGCACCCATGATTTCAGTTGCCTCTTAAGAATTGCCCAAGATGATGGGTTGCTGTTTTAAATAATCTTGCTTGGAACTTGGCTTCCCTCTGCTGCCCCCTCTGGGATTAAAAGATTGGTTGCAGGGTTCTGGTGGTAACCGCTGGGGGGCATTTGTTTGGGAAATTTCCTGTAACACAAGAAATAGGCTAATAAACGACTGCAAAGCAACGCTGAAAAGTAAAAGGCTTGTGTCAAATGCTACTCAAAAGGAGCTGCAAAGAAAATATCCAGTGCTTCAGCTATTCTGTTACCAGATTATCTGAGTAGACCTGAGAACTAGAATGTTGTACCCTACAGTAAGCTTGGATACTGAACACCAAAATCACACCTTCCTGTCTACATGAGAATGACCTTATGTTATTCCAGTCTCCATTAGCATGAATTTCTTCTTCCAGGAGTCTCCTGTCTAGACAGTTCATGGTTTGACTGTTCATTACAAGAACTGCCCGAAAGACCCAAGACCCATTAACTCTTTTATGGAAAATGTCCAAAGACAGTTTAAGCCCTATGATTCTATGAATCCCTTGTTTTAAAAGCCTCACCTTGTTGTTTCCACCAATCACGGACTGGTTGTATTGTGTGTGATCTTTACACAATCCTAATCATGCCCTCTCACTTAGAAAGACCCGCCTTAAATCAAACTTGATCTCTCAACAAATTCTGACCCTGCCTTTCCTTCTCCAAGACACTGCCAAAGCTTTGAGAGGTGGTGGTCTCCCTTAATGCGGTGAGCAATGAACTCCACTTTGTCTAATCAACAGGCAGTGTGAGTAATGGTTAGAGAGTCACCTTGGGACAGACCTATGATGGGGTGATACTTGCAGTGAATGAAATGCTCTAACTTCAGTTAATAACACTGTACCCAATTAAAAGGCAAGGGGTTAAATTTAGTAGTTGTATAAAACATACTATAGTATTTTGTATGTTTTAAAAAAAACACTTAGATACTGATCTATCCTAAATCTATATAACAAAGACTTGTTTTAGATTTGATACATTGAGGTAAATTAAAATAGTGACAAAAAATATGACACAGCTGTAGGAGGCCAAGAAAGAAAGTGTAATGTTAGATTTTGTTCTACAGTTTTCACTTTCTCTCCTGGCATTTATCTATGGCTTTGAGTGTTAATATCAATAAACGGGCAGGGGGGAGGTAGAAGAGCTCCCAGCCTACTTAATTTCCCAAGAAAAGAACACGGATAAATTTTATATATATAGAAGGGGCTGTAGTTTTGTGGAGGGAAGAAATAAGAGATCAGCCTGTCCTCCAGGCTGTTCTAATGAAGAAAGATACGCACATATAGCAAATACTCTTTTCTGAATGCACAACCTAGCCTTTACCACGTATGTGGGAAATTCAATGTCCAAAAGAAACCTCTTCCTCTTTTCTGTATCTACTTTTAATTGATATTTGTCTGGAAATTTAAGGAATTTCTGCACAGTGAACACCTCTAGACTATCTGTTTGAAGGAAGCCAAACCAAGGTTTTCACTGATTTTTTTTTTTCATTTAGAATTGGAACTACAGCTTTAAAGATTTGTGGCCCAGAGATTTCAAAATTGTAGAGCTGAGGAAAATATAATAACTCTTTTGCTCTTTAAACTTGAAAACTTATAAACAGGATGTCACACAGCAAACAACTGTACCAAATCATCAGAATGTGTCAAGGAGGCAATCAGGCTTCCCCTTCTTAACTCAATCAACAGTGGAGCTGAGGCTCTCTGCTTCCTGCATTTTATTGCCACATTGGTGGAAGGTGCTAGTTCAGCCTATCTTAATAAAGATAGAGCTAGTTTTGAAAAGCCCTGGGTATTGTTTGCCTTCCCCTCATGTTTTGCTTGGAGTTTACTTGGAAATAACACGGCTGCCAAGTTACATGACATGTTCACAAAAGTGCTGGAGCCTAGACTGTTAATATCTATCCAAGAAGACTTATTTAACCCATTGAGAAAAAAATGAAATCCACACACGCATATCTGCCAGCACCCACATATCACTGACACATAAGGATTGCTTATTCCAGTCTCAGAGCGACATCCATACACAGCAGAGCAGTTTCTAGTCCAACCATGGCTAGTCCTGGACAAAACTATAATTTAGGCAAAGGATATATTCAAGATCCCCCACACGGCTTTTCACATTCCTATTCCCACTTCCAAAAGTGCAACACGGCTTTAATGCTGTGTCTCTTCCTTACCCGCAACAACTAATTCTCCCTATTTCCTTGCCCTAACCTGGAAATCTTCCCGCAGACTCTCCCTGTCTATGTTCCCAACCTTCAGGTTACTATTCTTCTCTGACAACTAATCCTGATCTAATTTCTTCATGGATGGATAAATGTATTACTTCACTCAGGTGAAATGTTTACATATGAAGGGGAGCAGAATTTGTCACACCAAAATATACCTCTTTGATAGTATTATTATTTCAGGCTGATTACTTTTAAGAAACAGTTGTCATAGGAGAAACTCTGAAAACTGAGTAGAAATTACTCTTTTGTAAAAAATTTTTGGAGGGCAAAAACATGGAAAAGGAAGGCTTTATTAAGACATCATAAGCTACTGGTGGGACCATGGACAAAAGCTTAGCTAATTTTGCTATTCCGGTGGCCTTTAGGTAGATACTCATCCAACTGTGTGGCCAAAGGTGAAGGGTTTGGATACAAGCCACTAGAGGACTCATACCTGTTAGTTACTACAAGTGTTAATGGGGCCACAGCCTTGAGTAAAATCTCATATGGGTCAGGTTGTTGCAACACAGGGAACTCACATTCCATAGTCCAAGACTAGAATCCTAAATAAAATGCCAAGGCAAGAGAGAATAAACTGATTACTACAGATAAAACATCTCTCCCTAAAAGCTCTGCTCAACACACCTTATCTATTCATGGTGGGTCAGTTATAGATTTCCCTGTGTAAAGCGTAACATTATGTTTCCTTGTGTTTTCAGTTAAGACTGAGAAAGCCACACAGGGCTTCAGAAACAAGAGGCTGTTAACTTCACATTTTGCAGAATGATGATTGAGTGCTTGGAATTATAAGTGCTTCTTTAGTTCTCCCTCTTTAGCCTAGAAGCAATGAAAAGAACACTAGACTTAAAATTGAGAAACCTGAATTCTTATTCCAGGCCTGCCATTGACTTCAGATCACTCCTCTCTATGACTCACCTGTGTTACACATCAAATGAGAAGTTGGAGTAGATTAGTGGTCCTCCACTCACGTGCATTTTGCCATGGCATCCATGGAACAAACCCTCTCTGCTATGCAGCTGCATCTAGATCAATGTCAGGCAATGTGGTGTAAGAGGGGTGGACTCTTGCAAGAGGGAACTACAAAGAACAGTGTAATGTTGACCTAGTACCAAAAAAAGACCGTGTGACATCTGTGGCCAGGACATGTGAGAACTTCACCTAGGCTGTAGATTAGAGAGCTGGTCAGGGTAGTAAACAATATTGTTTGAAAAGCAACATCAGGGAAAAAAATTGCAAAAGGCACATCTGATAATGGACTGTTATCCAAAATACACAAAGAACTCTTGAAATTCAACAGTTAGAAAACAAACAACCTGATTTTAAAATGGGCCAAATACTTTAACAGACACCTCACCAAAGAAGATACACAGATGGCAAATAACCACATGAAAAGATGCTCCACATTATATCATCAAGGAAATCCAAATTAAAACGAGATACCATTACACACCTATTAAAATAGCCAACATCCAGAACACTGACATCATCAAATGCTGCCAGGGATGTGGAGCAAGAGGAACTCTCATTCATTGCTGATGGGAGTGCAAAATGGTGCAGCCACTTTGGAAGACAGTTTGGTGCTTTCTTACAAAAATAAACATACTCTGACATACGATCCAGCAATCACGCTCCTTGGTATTTACCCAAAGGAGTTGAAAACATGTCTGCACAGAAATCCCTGTTGCCAAAAATTGGAAGCAACCAAGATGTCAGTAGGTGAATAGATAAATAAATTGAGTTACATCCAGACAATGGATTATTTAGTGCTAAAAAAATGAGCTATGAAATCATGAAGACATGGAAGAACCTTAAATGTATATTACTAAGTGAAAAAAGTCATCTGAAAAGGCTACATACTGTATTATTCCAACTGGAAAAGGCAAAACAATGGAGATAATAAAAAGCTCATGGATCCAGGGAAGAGATGAATAGGCAAGGCACAGAAGATTTTAAGGATAGTGAAAATACTCTGTATGACTCTATAATGATGAATATGTCATTATACCTTTGTCCAATCCTTCAGAACGTACAACACCAAGAGTGAACCATAACGTAAACCATAATGGATTTGGAGTGATGATGATGTGTCAATGTAGATTCATCAACTGTAACAAATGTACCACTCTGGTGGGGGATGGTAATAATGGGGGAGACTGTGCAAGTATAGTGGCAAAGAGTATATGGGAAATCTCTGTACTTTCCTCTCAATTTTGCTGAGAACCTAAAACTGTTCTAAAACCTAGAGTCTTTTTTTTTTTTTTAATAAAAAAGCAACATCAAGCTGACCAACAAGCACATGAGTAAGAGAAATATCTGTGGATGCAAACTGGAGTAAAAAAGGTTGAATAGTGTTGGGCTTCCATTCAGGTCTGAAGGTCTATCTAAGTCTGTGAAATACATTTTAAGAGATTGCTGAGGTGGAGAAAATAAGAAAGAACAAAATAAAGAGGATAAAACTAAAATCCGCATGATGTGTTATTTCTTCACAGTCTGGCAGGCAACGGAAGGGGGGAGGACGGTGATGATAATGTGGCTTAGATAAACGGAGGAAGCCTAAGTAATGATTTGATGGAGGCCTGGATATTTAATTTGCCAGCGTTCTCTTCACAGCTGCTCGCCATGAGCAGCTAACAACGGCTCGGTTTCTGTCATCTCTTTCTAGTTACTCCTCCTCCTTCCCTTGCTATTGTGACTAAAGTAAGCTTATTCAGATCTCTAATTTGTGTATCACTCTTCTTCCTTAGCACATGAGCGAGGGGACAGAGGTATAGTTCTTTGCTTCCCACCAACAATGTTTTTAAGATTAAGTAATTCGAGGTGATAGGACAGAGGAAAAGAACAAAGTAGGTGATTAAATAGTTAATCCCACTAGCGGATTGTAAGTAGAGAAAAAAGTATAGGAGACCCCTGTAAGTTAATGATCACTCAAGAAAGCAGGCTTGCTAAACAACTAAACCAAGTGGGCTTGCTTAGCAACAAAACCATGCAACAGAAGCATGAGACATGCCCCCAAACAATATGACAACGGAGGAATGAGACCCACATCCTGCCCAGTGAGATAAGTTAATGATTCCTAGGACACGCTCCTCTGCATGCACTAAAAACAAAATTATAGGGAAAGATGACATTATACTAAAACCTGAGATGATTTGCCATATTTTAGTACATATTAGTGACTTCTGGGCCATTTCCATAGTGCCATGACAGTCCCGGTTTGACCATGTAGGGACAAAATACTCCCCTGCCCGACGTGGAGGAAGAGCTGATGATGGAAGCCTGAAGTTTACTCAAGAATGAAAAAAAAAGTGGTCTTTTCCCACTCCTCATTTTTCCTTTGATTATAAAACTGTAGCCCACTAAGTTCTTGGGGTGGCACTCCCTTGCCTGCCTGCTCGTATCTCTCACAAGCGTCCTATACTAATAAACTCCTTCCTTACCTGTCACTCTGCCTCTTGCTGAATTCTTTCTGCACCAACATCTTCAACATCTTCATAATATGTATTCTCTTAGTAAAAAATTACGATTCTTTCAGTTTGCATATTAGCAAATATCAGTCATTTTGAAAAGCTGGGTGCTAATATGAATGCAATCATCACTTATATAAACCTTTTTTTGATTGAGATTCTGAAAGCATTCAAGGTTAACTTCTGATCTGTAGGTATCCAAGTATAATTTTCCCACTTACCAATTCTTTTGCTTTCTTTCAGGGAATGACTATTTCATATCACCTAGCGCCTTTTTAAAGGACCTAGTCTGAACATTCAGGTGTATCTCTTTGAGAAAAAATGTAGCAGCTTAAGAATCCAGAAAGAAAGGACAGGCATACTGAGAAATGCAACACTCTATAGGAAGCAAAGCTTATAACATGCCTAACTGGCCAGCGTGACTCACATCTGAGCTACACTGCCACAGGTTTTCTTGGACACAAACACAACCACATATTTCTCTCTTTTCTCTCTTCTCTTCTTTCTCTCTCTCTCTCTCTCTCTCTCAGATTTGTTTGTTTTTACCAGTTCATAAAATGGCATTGACCAGAAAGATTCTTCTACTGAACCTGCTATGTGTCATGGTGTTGAAGGATGCAGTTAACGTAAGTTTTATTTCGTAAGTACAGACATTGCTTTTTTGAGAACTTGGCTTTATAGAACTGTGGCATAGCATCCAGAATAACTGCTTGATTTCCAAATCTTCCTAAATTAAAGTCTTATCCTGCAGACTTGGGATGCAATTAATTACTGACTTTTCTTTGAAAGAATAGACCTTACTGAGAATAAAGGCCAACAAAAAAAGATTCATCTGATGAAGGAACTCTACAAGCATCACAATTCTGTGCTAATTCTAGAGGCTGCAGTTATTTAGTGCACTTGTGTCTGAGCCCTTTTGAGTCCTTTTAAATCAGTGCAAATATTTTACCTTCTATTGGTATTTACCTTTAGAAATGCTTTGTTTCCTTATATAGGTCACATGGTCTCTGAAGCCAGGCACTAAGAATTTCTATTCCCATTCATTAATTCAAAAAAAATTTCTTTAGCACCTGCTAGAAGATTTGTGAAATGCCCTACATATAGTAGATGCTGAAAAAAAAAAGTTTATCGAAGATGCTCCAATGTACCAGAACAACATTTAAGATGATTTCTACCCTTGCCTTCTTTTTTTTTTGTTTTGTTTTTTTGTTTTTTGGGGGTTTCTTTTGCCGTACATGGGCCTCTCACTGTTGTGCCCTCTCCTGTTGCGGAGCACAGGCTCCAGACGCGCAGGCTCAGCGGCCATGGCTCACGGGCCCAGCCGCTCCGCGGCATGTGGGATCTTCCCGGATCGGGGCATGAACCCGTGTCCCCTGCATCGGCAGGCAGACTCTCAACCACTGTGCCACCAGGGAAGCCCTTGCCTTCTTTTTTTAAAAAATTTTTATTGGAGTATAGTTGACTTACAATGTTGTCTTAGTTTTAGGTATACAGCAAAGTGAATCAGTTATATATATATACAGAATGGAGATACATAAATCTCCATTCTTTTTCTGATTCTTTTCCCATATAGGTTATTACAGAATATTGAGTAGAGTTCCCTGTGCTATACAGTAGGTCCTTATTAGTTAGCTATTCTATATACAGTAGATCCTTGCCTTCTATAGATGGATCACATCTACCATCTCTTGGAAAACTTCAGTATCACAGATGCTTCCTTCAGTCATCCAAGAACACTATGGCTCATTATTCCAAAGAAATAGCAATTGACTGTGAACCATTCTACAGAGTTAGTGTATTCAATAGCACCATGGATGAGTAATAAGCCTGAATGAAATAGATTTAGGATTTAAATGTTTCTAAAGAATGCCTAGATGTTCCTTGATGTGACACTGAAAGCTACCCATGAAGCTAACACTGTGTCTGTGACTCCTCACTGGAGTCTAAGCTCCATTAGGGCAGGCACTAAGTCCATTCTATCTACCACTTTATAGCTAGTGTTTAGCATAATTAACCTAGCACATAGTAGGCACTCAATAAATATATGTGAATGAATGAGGGAAGGAATAAAATGTGTGGCATTAAATTTTATTTAACATGACATCCAATGCCCTTCTAGGAGCAAGCCCCAGCTCACCTCACTTCCCTCCACGTACCCTGAACTTTTTGCTGGTCTCTGGCCATACCACTCTCCCTTCATATTTCAGAAACTTTGCTCAAGCTATTTGAGGCCTGGATTGCAGAGGTGAAGTGGTTAAGATTGTGAGTTCTAGGGTCGAACCACCTGGGGTTTGTCTCAGCTCTGTCACTTACTTGTTAGGAGGGCTTGAATGAGTTACTTGCCTTCTAAGTATCTGGGTTTCATCATCCAGAAGGCTGGATGAATGTTTATTGAGTTTTGGGAATAAAGTGTTCCCGTTAAATTTATAGTTAACAGAGTTTCAGTGGCGAGTGGAGATGTAGATGTTGCTGGTCTAGGGGATTTGATTAGAGCCACGTGGAGCCCCTAGAGGTCCTAGTTGGCCACGGAGTTCTAGTTCAAGCTAAATCAGTTGACTCAGGTTAGTGACCTTCTCTTCAGCATGTATTTGGAGATTTATAAAACGTTATCAATTAGGGATTTCGGTTAATCAGAGTTTTATAGACTATCCGATTTTCTATTGCCTAGAACTCACTAAATGTTGGGTTGGATGACTAGAAAAGAAAGTAAATAAACTGAAGATTTAAGGTTTGAGGGTGTATTTTATTCTTTCCTGTCTATATTCTTAAGGTACTATTTTTAAAACAAAGAAATCACAAACTCTCAGAAGAAAGAAAGAGATGAAGGAAGGAAAGAAGGAAGGAAGGAAGGAAGAAAGGAGGGAGGGAGGGAGGAGAACCCACAGTACTGTATAATATTATCTACTGTCTTTTAAAACAATTCATCAGAGATAAGGAAATACATGTAGAAATCCACTTATTTTGCCCTATATTTGTCCCTCTGCTCCAGATCAGCAAAGAGTTAACAATACTTAAATACTAACATTTATTGAATGTTTACAATGTAGTAGATACTATGCTAAGTGTACAGAATGAATTATTTAATACAACACTGTGAGCCGTGTCCCCGGTTCACCAAGAAAGGAAATGGCGGCAAAGAGTATACAAGCCTACGGCCCAAGGTCAGATATCTGCTGAGCAGATATGAGCAGAGCAATGAGCAGTGATGTTGAGAGGGCCCATCAACTAGGATGGCCTAATTAAAGATTCTGTCGTTGTTTCAGGGTTTCTGGCCACATTCAAAGGAAACCCCTGAGTAACTGAGGGGACTGCTGCCTGATCAAACTGATTGAACCCGACTGATTTTAGATGATGTCTGAATTTTTTAGTCATTTACATACCAAACCAGGTGAACTGCACACAGTTCCCACTGATTACCCAGCAATCACTATCCTTGTGGCTAAGCCAAACCTAATCATCTGGAAAACAGTTGATCTGGGTTTTGTGTAACTAGAACTATCCTTGTGAAACGTAAAGAATGGAACCACTCTACTAAATGCAAACCTTAATAAAATCTTAGCGCTCCTCTCCCACTTCCAACTCTCCAGTAAAGTTAAGTGACATTTTATTTAGTTTACTGACATCTCACATGTGCGAGCCAGTAAAGTTCACAATTGTTACTCCACACAGCTGTGGTTTACAGCTTCTCTTCGCACACAACACGCTGGCACCAGAGCAAAATGATTAACTTTTATATGCTTCTAACATATGGGCCAGACTGTTAGAAGCTGGTCTTGTGTTCTAAAGAGAAAAATAGTTTTTATTAACATGACCCAAATTCCTGGGGAAAAAAGCATTAAGCTGTGATCCATTTCTAAGTAGAGAGATTATAATTATGATGGCTTTGTTTCTAATTCACTTTATTTGAAGTGCCTGGAGTTACCTTTTAGTAAGGTGGGGAGGAGGGAGGGTGACGTGAAAGCCCCATGATAAAGAGATTTTGTAGTGGGATGAAATAATAAACCGTAAATGGCCTTGAGACTTTTCCTCAATATGAGCTATGAAATAAATGCAAAGAACCTTTCATCTTAAATGGGAACATATTTCTTCTCTATGAATAAGAAGGATTCTGGTGAGAGAAGCAGAATTTGTTTTTCTTGCATTTCTGACCATTTGAAAAATCAAAGCTGCCATATTTGCTGTACTTGACAAGATCATTAAAGAAATAAAATGGCCCTCAACTGTACTGCCACTTAAAAATAAAATGTACATTCACTGTCACATTTAGGAGCTATGAAAAAAGTATTAAAATGTGTTGAGGAAAGATAGTGGATCTGATTCAGAACAGATACTTTCCCAATATTAGAGCCATTATTACAACTCATTAGTGAAGGTTACTTTGGTTTTTGTCTTTCAAGGACACAGCAGCAACAGGGTCCCTAGAGCTAGGAAAGCATGAAGAACTTTTGGAAATGGATTTAAGATCCACACTGGAAGACTGCCCTGGAAAAGACTCAGGGAGAAAATTTTCTGATCAGCAATGCCTCAGTAAGTCCCACTTGACTCTTGACCCTCAAGATGCTTTTCGCAAAAAAGCACCTTCCTGGTTTCAGAAGCCCTGTACAGGAGAGCCATCTCTTGATATTTCTGCAGTAAAGATGCTTATGGAATTTAATACCTAGTATTCCCCACGCTTTTTTTTTTTTTTTTTTTGCGGTATGCGGGCCTCTCACTGCTGTGGCCTCTCCCGTTGCGGAGCACAGGCTCCGGACGCGCAGGCTCAGCGGCCATGGCTCACGGGCCCAGCCGCTCCGCGGCATGTGGGATCTTCCCGGACCGGGGCACGAACCCGCGTCCCCTGCATCGGCAGGCGGACTCTCAACCACTGAGCCACCAGGGAAGCCCCCTCCCCGCTTTTTGACCATGGAAATCTCTTCTCTACCTCACACTTCATCACATCCCACAAACCTAGAGTTTCATGAAACACACTTGGGAAAACATTGCTCTTGATACTGATGATATGGGACCTTTCTATCTCTGCAAAGAGAGCCAAGGGAACTTTCAACAAGCTTGTGCTGGAACTCTGCAAATCCAGAACACTGACTTTTCTCACATACTGGGAAACAGGCTGAAGTCTGAATGCAGTAAAATATTATTTTATGAAGAAACAAGAATTTATTTTCTTTGGAAGGACCAGCAAGAAGGGCTCTTTGGCATTTCTGCAATTCTCTTTGAGAGCAGGAATGAGGCACATCTGTGGCTAGGGCAGCGCTTCTCTGTAGCCACCATGTTATTCAACGTGGTAGCTGCAGAACACATGAAATGTGGTTAGTCCAAACTAGATGTGCCGTAAGTAAAAAATACACACCAGATTTCAAAGACTTAGTTTAAAAAAAGAAAAAAGGTAAGATATCTCAATTTTTATATTGATTACTTATTGAATGATAATATTTTTGATATGTTGAGTAAAGATGTATTAGTAAAATTAATGTTGTCTGTGCTGTAGACTAAATGTCTGTGTTCCCCACCCCCTACAAATTCATATGCTAAATCCTAACCCCCAATGTGATGGTATTTGGAGGTAAGGACTTTGGGAGTTAATTGATTCATGAAGGCAGAGCCCTTATCAATGGGATTAGTGCCCTAATAAAAGAGACCCCTGAGAGCTCCCTCGCCCCTTCTGCCATCTGAGGACACAGTGAAAAGACAGCCAACTATGGACCAGGAAATGGTCCCTCACCAGGCATCAAATCTGTTGGTGCCTTGATCTTGAACTTCCCAGCCTCCAGAAGGGTGAGAAATAAATTTCTGTTGTTTACTAGCCACGCAGTCTGTGGTATTGTGTTATAGCAGCCCAATGGTCTAAGACAACCTGCTTCTTTTTACTTTTGAAAATGTGATGAATAGACCATTTTATATCACACTGGACAGCATGGTGCAATAGACCAATGAACAACAGAGAGCCAGTGAGAGCTCTCAAACCACAGTAACTCCAGACTGAAAGTTTGGCCTAGGGATTACTAGAGGTTGGTCTGTTTGACCGTAAGCTTCCTTCTACTTGAGAGGTTCTTCTTCACGCAAAGCCCTCACTTTGCAGATGGGAAGCTAGTTCAGAAAATTGAATTAAACCCGTTGGGTGCAAAGTACCAACCCAGGTGAAACTCAGCCTGTCTCCTGACTTATAGCCCAGGGCTCTTTATTCCACCACAGTTGACTGGGTGGAAGAAACTGCAGGTAGACGTTTTAAAAGGAAAGAAACATTTAAGCTGCTTATATTTGAACCAAAAGACAAATAAGCAAAAAAACTCCAGCACCTGGAGAATACAAACTCAAAACCTACAGGCATTCAGGGATTCGAAAAAACAAACCAAAAGAAGAATTTCAAGAGATGATCTCTTACCTCACAACCACACCACACATACACTTTGTCCTCAACAAGCCTAGCAAAGAAAATCAAAGATTCTTCTAGACAAGGGCTGAAAACCATTAACAAAGGGAGATGCGGGAAGGTGTGAATGGTCCAGCGGTTGCCAGTACCCTCTGCCTTCCCCTCCAGCCTGTCAAAGGGCAGAAGGGGACACTGCTCCCCATGGAACCTCACAGAGGCAGCAGAGGTCTCTTGGCTGGTCCTCCCAGTTGGCTGTGGCAGTAATAGAAGGGAGTGCGACCACACGGGCACCCAGAGTCCCCAGGGTACCCACGTTTCTGAGCAAGTACATGGATCTCCGGCTTCCCAGCAAAGTACTTACAGCACGTGCGTGTACTGTTTGCTTCTGGGAAAGCCCACCCTGTCCACTCCACCAGGAAGGGGGCTGGCAATCAATCTCAAATGCTAGAGATGTAGCTGCGATTCTATCTGCGCTTCTCTGGCATCTGAGTCCTAATAGGGCTTCACGCGTGTCTCCCCAGATTCAGAATATGGAATTCTAGGTGGAGCTCTGGATTTCACAACTTGTTGAAATAAATCTCTCATGCTGGTGGGCTCCCAGCCAGCACCATAAATCAGGATGACCCAAGAACATTGCAAGTGCTCTCAAGACCACAAGGAAATTCCGTTCACAGAGTACACTCCCTGCCTGAAAAGACAAGACTCTCCTGAGCACCTCATATGTGCCAGGCGCCTCTCCAGGAGCTAGAAAGAGGATCCTACTGAATGAACAAAATCCTGTCCTCGTGGAACTTACACCCCAGTGGCGCCAGGGATCTCACCCAACCCAGACCAAGAACTTCCTGGAGGAGGTGATGCTAGGGCTGAGTTTTGGAGGAAGAAAAAAGGATTAGGAGGCAGGGAAGGGGCAGGGATGGAAGGTGTGGTGATGAGGGTGGGAGCGGGGGACAGAAGCAATGGCATGGAACAGTGAAGTCCTGTGAACTGTCCTGACTGTATTTTCTGTATATAAATGAAATAGAAGACATGGTCCTTGTTCTCATGAAGCTCACAGTCTTCCCAAGTATACAAGATGGTTGCATGAGGCACAACTGCACAGCTGGGTAGCCCGAAGTACTGAATTGCACAGCTCTGATGGTAGGTTGTTGGAGATGAGGAGCCCATGTGATTAACATTTGCTATTTCCACTATTTCTGAGTAACCCTTGGTGTCATTTGCTCTGTTCCTGAGACAAGAATCTGACTCTCACCCACTCTGGGCTGGTGCTGGGAGGAATCCTCAGCTAGTGATGGAATCTGGCAGCCTCCCAGGGTCTCACCTACAGAAAGCTTTGTGGTTCTCTGCTGTGCCTTGAGCATGAAATCAGCATAATGAGGCCTCTCAGTTCACTGGGGATAAACAAGAAACAGTTCCACTTTTTCCTGTAACTTCCCCACCCCTGCTGACCCCTCACCTTTCTGTGAGGATGGCAGCTCCATTAACTATGTTTAAGCCCATTTCACAGACTTTCAGATATTTTCTGTTATTAAAGATTACTTTTGGTTTTGAAGATTCTTTCTTATTTATTTTTAACCTTTAATATCGTCTCAAGTCAAAGCTCTTTTTCCCACTGTTCCTTTCCCTCCAGGCTGATTGACACCATCATGGCCTGAAGCAGTCTTCTCTCTCACCCCTCTGCTCTGGGCTAGCTGCTCTGGTGTGGGAGGGGGAGGGAGGAAAAAGGCGAGGGCCGAGCTCTCTTTCCAGACTGGGTGAGGCTGCAAACCCTCTCCGGCTGAACACAGCAGTCCCTGGGCTTTATGGGGAAAGGCGGTGGCCCCATATGCCCCCCTGGTAAGAGGGCTCATATGGAACAGCTCCCTCAGCAATTAGGGATCTGTTAGGGGCTGAACTGTAGTCCCCCCACCTCCATGACCGAAGTCATATGTTGAAGTCCTAATGCCCAGTACCTGAGAAGGTGACCATATTTGGAGATAGGACCTGGTTCTCTCTAGTTAGTCTTTAACACCCTGTTCAAGTTTTTCTTTCTCACCCTGAAGCTGCTCCCTTCAGGAGCCTACCCTGACCACCCCTAGCATTTCGGATCAGCATCAGGAGCCCATCATCGTTTATCCATCCTGCTTCCCTCCCTCTGCCCTGAGTCCTTTCCTCCCCGTCCTGTTCACTTACTCATCCCACTTCCACCTCCCTCTCCTTTCCAGGGCTGTAGACCCTGGCGTAGAATGCCTCATCACACCAGGCTTTATATTCAATTTTTCTCTAGTCTCCTATTAAAAAAAAAAAAATCTCGGGCCTCCCTGGTGGCGCAGTGGTTGAGAGTCCGCCTGCTGATGCAGGGGATACGGGTTCGTGCCCCGGTCTGGGAGGATCCCATATGCCGCGGAGCGGCTGGGCCCGTGAGCTATGGCCGCTGGGCCTGCGCATCCGGAGCCTGTGCTCCGCAACGGGAGAGGCCACAAGAGTGAGAGGCCCGCATACCGCAAAAAGAAAAAAAAAAAAAAAAAAAAAAAAAAAAAAAAAAATCTCTTCCAAGAAACGTTTCTTAGTTAAAAGAACTTTCTCCACATTGAACCATGATATTTCCATGACTTCTCCTTCTACTGATATTTTTACTTGTATAGAAACAGGGCTTATATTGCCCCCATTTATTGACTTACATGCCTGTTGTGCATCCCTTAAACATTTTAGGATTTTGCTCTCTTTATCTGTCACTGACTATTCTGGCTGGGATTTTCTTTTATTCCTTCTAGAAGGCACCAGATCTAGAAAGATTATAAATACATATTGGTTGTTGACTGAGATGCACTCCCAAATTAGAACAAAGAGGCAGGCCTCTGTACAAGGAGGAACTGACTCGCCAGGCTCCCTGACAGAGTTGGCTCATTCGCGCCTCTCCCTTTCAGGAAGAGCGGAGCACTGTCCATGTCTGTGACCTGGAACTTTGTCACTTAGAGTCAGCTCATCTTGCCAGACTCATGTGCTGAACTGCCAGGATGCAGGAGCAGCCGTCAGTGGAAAATGAAAACTCTTAGAGATGGTTACAAAAAGGCATCCTCTTAAGAGCTTAATGCCGTTAATTTGGGGAGTTACAGAATCAGGACCAGACCATCCACGGCAAGGATTTCAGCAGTGAAGGTGTTACTGAGCTTTGCAGCCACAGGGTGGGGACTCGTCTTGCCTCCACTCCCCATTCAAATAAAAAGGGAAACCAGCGGAAGTCAAGACAGAAAATTTACTGTTGATTTTTACTGCAAATCAAATTCCAAGGGAGAAACCTGAGAGTCCTCAGACAGAAGAGGGCAACAGAGACAAAATTCAGTTCCAGATTCTGAAGCCAAACCAGACTTTGAGGCTCAGAGAATATCCCCTCCGTGGTACTCCTGTTTTCTCTAGTTTCTCCCAAGTTCCTAACTCCCTTAAAACCCCACACTCCTATTTGGAAGTCAGAATTCACGATTCAAAGACAGAAATGGATTTTTCAAGCTCCTTTTGAAACCTCCTCTTCTCTTTCCTCCCCTGAGCCTTCTGAACTCTTCTCTAGTTTACTTGTAGCAAGTGGAACATTCCCCCAACAGGAAAACAGGCCATGAAACCTCGTCCTAACATCTTTCCTTTGACTGTTTTTCTGCCTCCCTCATTCGGTTTGAGAAGTCCCAGCTGAAGGGTTGGAAAGCAGCGTTGCAGCCGCATCACATCTTCACACATAAAGTCTTCAGAGAATCTCCTGTTAATAGGAAGGATTACAAAGAAAATGCTGACATGTCTGAAGTGGTCAAAGAGTGGTCGCAAAAGCAGAGAGGGGAACAGAGAGGATCCGTCCTGACTACAGCTGCCTCCGTTTACCTGATGGTCACTGGGCATCTCAGAATGAGAACACACCCTTCAGGCAGGGATGTTTCCACCACCAGGCGCAGCTGGGCGCCCGCAGAAACGGCTGCTGGGAAGGGAGCTGCAGCACCCTGGGAGAAGCTGACCACCTTGGACCCAAGAGCTCATGCTCCACGTTCTTTACCCTTTTCAGTGTTTGGGGATGTAGAACGTGAACAGGAAGGTGGGAACAGGAAACTTGAAAATGCCAACTGGATTACTCTCTCTGATTTTATATTACAGTTTTACACAAACATACTCAGAGGTTAATCCTCTTAACCTTGATAAGAGATTAAACCAAGGGCCAATACTTCTATTCGATATCCACCAACGAAGGGATTGTCACCCGCCCAGCAGTCCAGGAAAGGAGGCTGACTTTTTTCAAGGAATGTCAGCTGGAGGCTCTCTGACGCCTGTGTTTGAAAGCAAAGGAGCGCAGGAGTCTGTCTACCAGGACACTTGAACTTAACTGGACAGGACACCTTAGATAAAGAAATTTAAAGTTTTTCTTTGCATTTTAAGATCCTTCTCTATCCTTCGGGGAAAAGAAGTAGTATTGTGAAATAGATTGCATGTGTATAAAAGTGTACAAAATATAAATGTACAGCAAAATGAACATTACAGAGCAAAATCCATGCAGCCACCACCAAGACGAGCAGCCAAAGTATTGCCAACATCCCTTAGGGGTCTCTCCTCTCGAAATCGAGGAGCCCAACCCTGGACCTCTTTTTAAAGTTTGGGGTTAATAGCCTCCAAGTTTTCCCAACTTTGACCTTTCTCCACCTTCTCTGTAGTTCATCCCCTAAAAGAAATTTGTAAAGTAATTGTCCATAATATGTATGCTCACTGAACTAGTGCCTTGTTTAAGTATTTAAGGGTTTGAAGCAGGTTAAATAAAAATTTAAATAACCAAGAAAATAGTTTCTCATGCGCTGAAAATATTAGCATATTCTTTTCCAAAATGCTAGGATGCGTGGGACCTTGCTGCCAGCCACAATGCTGAGATGCACAGCTACATCACCCTTCCGAAAGGGTATGTGCTGGAAACAAGTATTTGCATTTTTAGCAAAAATAATAGAACCTATTTCTGTCCAGGTTTTCCCACTTTCAAAGGCTGTAATACAGGGACTTCCCTGGTGGCGCAGCGGTTAAGAATCTGCCTGCCAATGCAAGGTTCACCGGTTTGAGCCCTGGTCCAGGAAGATCTCACATGCTGCGGACCAACTAATCCTGTGCACCACAACTACTGAGCCTGCGCTCTAAAGCCCGCGAGCCACAACTACTGAAGCCTGCATGCCTAGAGCCCGTGCTCCGCAACAAAGAGAAGCCACCGCAATGAGAAGCCCGTGCACAGCAACGAAGAGTAGCCCCTGCTCACTGCAACTAGAGAAACCCTGTGCAGCAATGAAGACCCAATGCAGCCAAAAATAAATAAATTAATTAATAATAACAATAAAAAGGCTATAATATAATAAAACCAAAAAATATAGAATGTGGAGCTTTTAACCTTTAGAAGCTTAATTAATATTCTGACCTTCAACAAGACACACAGTCTCTTTAAAACTGAAGTCTGAAGGCAAATATCGTCATAAGGAGATAAATTAGTGCCCAATTCTAGATGGAAAGTGATGGTAAAAGAAAGTTCCAGTTGGACAAGCCTCTTAGATAGCCTCATCCACCAGAGGGCAGACAGCAGAAGCAAGCAGAACTACAATCCTGCAGCCTGTGGAACAAAAACCACATTCACAGAAAGACAGACAAGATGAAAAGGCAGAGGGCTATGTACCAGATGAAGGAACAAGATAAAACCCCAGAAAAACAACTAAATGAAGTGGAGATAGGCAACCTTCCAGAAAAAGAATTCAGAATAATGATAGTGAAGATGATCCAGGACCTTGGAAAAAGAATGGAGGCAAAGATCAAGAAGATGCGAGAAATGTTTAACAAAGACCTAGAAGAATTAAAGAACAAACAAACAGAGATGAACAATACAATAACTGAAATGAAAACTACACTAGAAGGAATCAATAGCAGAATAACTGAGGGAGAAGAACGGATAAGTGACCTGGAAGACAGACTGGTGGAATTCACTGCTGCGGAACAGAATAAAGAAAAAAGAATGAAAAGAAATGAAGACAGCCTAAGAGACCTCTGGGACAACATTAAGTGCAACAACATTCACATTATAGGGGTCCCAGAAGGAGAAGAGAGAGAGAAAGTACCAGAGAAAATATTTGAAGGGATTATAGTCATTCATCATCACTGATGAATATAGATGCAAAAATCCTCAACAAAATACTAGCAAACCGAATCCAACAACACATTAAAAGGATCATACACCATGATCAGGTGGGATTTACCCCAGGGATGCAAGGATTCTTCAGTATACGCAAATCAATCAATGTGATACACCATATTAACAAATTGAAGAATAAAAACCATATGATCATCTCAATAGATGCAGAAAAAGCTTTTGAAAAAATTCAACACCCATTTATGATAAAAACTCTCCAGAAGGTAGGCATAGAGGGAACCTAACTCAACATAATAAAGGCCATATACGACAAACCCACAGCAAACATCATTCTCAATGGTGAATGACTGAAACCATTTCCTCTAAGATCAGGATCAAGACAAGGATGTCCACTTTCACCACTATTATTCAACATAGTTTTGGAAGTCCTAGCCATGGCAATCAGAGAAGAAAAAGAAATAAAAGGAATACAAATAGGAAAAGAAGACGTAAAACTGTCACTGTTTGCAGATGACATGATACTATACATAGAGAATCGTAAAAATGCCACCAGAAAACTACTAGAGCTAATCAATGAATTTGGTAAAGTCGCAGCACACAAAATTAATTCACAGAAATCTCTTGCATTCCTATACTCTAATGATGAAAAACCTGAAAGAGAAATTAAGGAAACACTCCTATTTACCATTGCAACAAAATGAATAAAATACCTAGGAATAAACCTACCTAGGGAGACAAAAGACCTGTATGCAGAAAACTATAAGACACTGATGAAAGAAATTAAAGATGATACAAACAGATGGAGAGATATACCATGTTCTTGGATTGGAAGAATGAACATTGTGAAAATGACTATACCACCCAAAGCATTCTACAGATGCAATGCAATCCCTATCAAATTACCAATGGCATTTTTTACAGAACTAGAACAAAAACTCCTAAAATTTGTATGGAGACACAAAAGACCCCGAATAGCCAAAGCAGTCTTGAGGGAAAAGAACAGAGCTGGAGGAATCAGACTCCCTGACTTCAGACTATACTACAAAGCTACAGTCATCAAGACAATATGGTACTGGCACAAAAACAGAAACATACATCAATGGAACAAGATAGAAAGCCCAGAGATAAACCCACAGACCTATGGTCAACTAATCTATGACAAAGGAGGCAAGGATATACAATGGAGAAAAGACAGTCTCTTCAATAAGTGGTGCTGGGAAAACTGGACAGCTACATGTAAAAGAGTTAAATTAGAACACTCCCTAACACCATACACAAAAATAAACTCAAAATGGATTCGAGACCTAAATGTAAGGCCAGACACTATAAAACTCTTAGAGGAAAACATAGGAAGGACACTCTTTGACATAAATCACAGCAAGATCTTTTTTGATCCACCTCCTAGAGTAATGGAAATAAAAACAAAAATAAACAAATGGGACCTAATGAAACTTAAAGCTTTTGCACAGCAAAGGAAACCATAAACAAGACGAAAAGACAACCCTCAAAATGGGAGAAAATATTTGCAAACAAATCAGTGGACAAAGGATTAATCTCCAAAATATATAAACAGCTCATGCAGCTCAATATTAAAAAAACAAACAACCCAATCCAAAAATGGGCAGAAGACCTAAATAGACATTTCTCCATAGAAGACATACAGATGGCCAAGAAGCACAGGAAAAGCTGCTCAACATCACGAATTATTAGAGAAATGCAAATCAAAACTACAACGAGGTATCACCTCACATCAGTTAGAATGGGCATCATCAGAAAATCTACAAACAACAAATGCTGAGAGGGTGTGGAGAAAAGGGAACCCTCTTGCACTGTTGGGTGGGAATGTAAATTGATACAGCCACTCTGGAGAACAGTATGGAGGTTCCTTAAAAACTAAAAATAGAATTACCATATGATCCAGCAATCCCACTACTGGGCATATACCCAGAGAAAACCATAATTCAAAAAGACACATGCACCCCAATGGTCATTGCAGCACTATTTACAATAGCCAGGTCATGGAAGCAACCTAAATGCCCATTGACAGATGAATGGATAAAGAAGATGTGGTACATATATAGAATGGAATATTACTCAGCCATAAAAACGAACTAAATTGGGTCATTTGTTGAGAGGTGGATGGATCTAGAGACTGTCATACAGAGTGAAGTAAGTCAGAAAGAGAAAAACAAGTATCGTATATTAACACATGTATGTGGAACCTAGAAAAATGGTACAGATGAACCGGTTTGCAGGGCAGAAGTTGAGACACAGATGTAGAGAACAAACGTACGGACACCAAGGGGAGAAAGCCGCGGGGGGTGGTGGTGGTGGTGGGATGAACTGGGCGATTGGGATTGACATGTATACAGTGATGTGTATAAAACTGATGACTAATAAGAACCTGCTGTATAAAAAAATAAATAAAATAAAATTAAGTATTTTCTTTAAAAAAAGAAAGTTCCAGTTGCTTTTAGGGCAAAGCCACATTATCTTTATCTCTATATGCCCCTTTACTGCCTATACAGTGCCTTATTATTAGCAGCTCTTCTATAAATGTTTGTTGATTGAAGGCATTTTTCCATGAATAATTTCAGAAAAAGAAAACAGAATCATGCTTACTAGTTTTGACGTGTATTCGTGGCTTCTTAATTATACTCAAAAGTATAGTGGAGAAGAGAAAGTTAAGGATCTCAAAAGAAATTATTATGCATAATATACAACTCAGGAACACAAGGAAGCTTGTCCAGAAAACATGTTTGTTCTAGTCTTAGTTTTCACTTTTGTTTCCTCCAGGTCATGTGGGGTGCAGTTTTAAAGCAAGACGCAGAAAGAGTTATAAGACAGGAGGAAAGTTTTTTCAGAGAAAAGCAAAAATAAGAAGAGGAGGCTACCTCTTTGTTCTTCCTCCCTGGCTTTTAGGTGATCAAGGGCAACAGCAGGCTGGCTGCAGAGCCTGACTTCTTGCACAGCGCCACCCAGTGGCCTAGACTGTGAACTTGTTTTTATTTTGCCAAAGGTTGAAAAATTAGAAATTCTGAAGTTGTGAACAGATTTGACAAGTCATTACTCATATTTATGGGAGGGTATAAATGCTGGCTAACAAGTCCCTTGGATATATTTTATTTCAAAGAGGACATCTATCAAAAGTGGCCGTGTCTTTGCTTCTGCACAAGTTACCCAGTGAGTTGATACACCTGAGTGTCTGGTGAGGGAGCCACAGCTGTGCCCACAGCTGCCCACTCTCCCAGAAGTTGATAATGAATCAAATCCTGGCTGTGCCCAATGGAGGTCTGGAGAAGAAGCTGGAGGGGAGCCTTCTGATGGGCACTCTACTATTTTCATTTAAAGGAGCATGTTTGAAAAAGGTTAAGAACATGGTTTCAAAGTAAAGATGAAAAAAACGTTGTAGATTATGACTTTTTTCTTAAGCAAGCTTTTTATTCCTCTGCATGCTGGTAAAATTCAGGCCTGGCAACCACACTCTTTTAGCTTGCAGAGGCCCCATGCCAGACACACTGCCAATAATTTCACGAGGGATGTGGAAAGAAAAAGAAATTATGAACAATGATAAAGAGGTTTCTCTGCCTCCTTTCTTAAAAGCATATCTGCAGCTGTTTCCAGGCATAGCCTCAAAAACATAAAGCCCTTGAGAGGAGAGCTATGGGAAGATTGAGTCTGCTGCCCAGCCAAAGGCAGAAGAATCCCAGATAAATCAAAGGAGCTTGACCCAATTAGAATCTACTTGGTGAAACAGCAAAGACCAGGATGCTCCATTTGTTGGCTCTAGCTTCCTGCTCCTGCATGAGGACTGACCGAGCAACTACACAGAGGCTGACTGTAAGTAGACAAAGGCTGTGTATATAGGCCAGTGACAAACCTGTTCCAAGTTGGTTAGGAGAGCAGTGGGCTGGGGTCGATGACTAGGTGGGAAGTTGGACCAGCTGACCTCTGAGGACCCCATGATTGGATGACTTTGATTGGCCCCAGTCCCATTACTTGAAATAATACATAAATAGAAATAATCTTCCCAATAATTCTAGGTAAACTGAGACCATTCTAGAGTGTTTTGCATAAACTGATAATAACATCTGCTTTACTTATTTATTTTTTATTGGACGCACTGTGTGTCTTGCAGGATCTTAGTTCCCTGACCTGGGATCGAACCTGTGCCCTCTGCAGTGGAAGTGTGGAGTCCTAACCACGGGACTGCCAGGGAATTCCCAAAATACGTTGTTATAAGTGGAAGAATGAAGGAAGCAGGCAGGGAAAATGAGAAGTCTAAGAGGTGATGTTATAGAAAGTGTGTGTGTGTGTGTGTGTGTGTATGTGTGTGTGTACACAAGTATATATAGGCTGATGCTGTGCAATTAGATGCAAAAGAAACAATCACTTTCCTTTTCTTGAACCTAGCTGAATAGACCTTTACACCTGCTCAAAGTTCAAAATGTTAGTAGTGCAGCCCTGGCAGGATTTAGACACGAAATGGAAAACCCCAGCAGAGCTTGTAAAAGCATCAGACCCAGGGCTGTCAGGGAGGTTCCAAGTACCTGTTTTGGTCAAAGGGATTGAGAAGAGTTGCTGAAGAAGCTGGTTTTCCGATGTCCTCAGTACGACAACCACATCGGCAGGGAGAGTGTCTCTGTTTTTCTCAAGAACCCCAGAAGCATCATATAATACCTGCAACACAAATAGTAAAGCACAAGTGAGCCAATACCAACCCCATCACTGGCGACACAGGAACACTGTCCGAGGTCAGTAATTAATCAACCTCTGTATAGAATTCATCTTGACACAGCCATGCTTTAAAACCCAGACCACCATATAAGGGGGGGAAATTGTAATGTTTGAGAGGCCAGTTTATCTTAACCTCTTGTTCAATTATTCTTTGAAGAAGAGTCCTGTCAAAGATATATCACATCAGAATAATTGTATCGGGCACTCACAATATGGGAAGCATCCATCCTATGAGGTTAACACTGTTATTGTCTCTATTTTACTGTGGGCAAACAGAGGCTTAGAGAGAGGCTGAATAATGTGCCACACGTGTCACAGCGGTGGGCAGGTATCCCAACCTGGGCAGTTTGGCTCCACGCTCACAACCACTGCACCCTCACTCTTCCCAAGGTTCTTGTGGCACCTGAGTGATGGCTCAGGGATTCTGAGCAGTTCTCGGTTCTCAGGACAGAGGGGATCCAGGTCAGTGCAATTTTAAGGGATGTTCCAATGAAATAAGTGTTGAGTGACAAATGAATTCAGGAAAAGACACAGAGCCCAGAAGGAAAAGGATCCTATTTTTCCTTTAAAGTCAAGAAAGGACAAGAGGGAGAAAGAGAGAAGAAAAGAGGTGGGTAGGAAATAGGTGAAAAAGGACAGAGAGATGGGAAGAGAGGTGTGAGAAAAGGGACAGGAATGGAAGGCAGAAGAGCAGAGAAGAATGGGGACGCGGGGATCAGGGTAGATGTCATACGCAGTCAGGCTTCAATGCTAAGGTAAACTAAGTTTTTAAGAGCGAAAACTGGATTGCAATTTCTAGCAAAGATCCAAAATAGATACCATGATGTATTATGTGGAGGGCAAAACCACCTCTTCACTTGTATTAGACTGCCTTTTAACCAACCTCCAGTCAGGCAAAATTAATTTCCATGCCATGATGTGAATGTGAAAAATAATTTCAATAAGTCTCAAATCAACAAAATAATCAGAAATACCTTTTATTGAGCTCCTATCCATTTTCTGGACCCAGGGCCTCAGCAGACCCTGCGAGAACCAATTAGCCATAATTCACGCCGCTCCTTTGAGAGTAACGTGCGCGATGAATTGTTGGCTACCGGGGGAAAGAATTTCCTCAATCACTCACTAATTCGCTTCAGGAACTTGAAATTGAGACTCAGGCATAATGGGTGAAAAATGGAAATTTCAGTTAATGTTGTAAAAGCTTAACATCTGGATGATGAAGTGAGTTTTTTTTTTTTTTCCTCTTCATCTAGACATTTTTGGTGCCCTGTAGACACACACTCGGGCTACGAAGTGCTAAGAATTGAGCCCCACTGTGATATTAACCCTCCTCCATTACGTACACATCTCCAAATGACTTTTGAATGTGGACGTTCACCACTCAGCGCTGCAAAAGCTATAATATGTTTTCTCTCTGGAGAGTTGTCACTTCCAGGCCAAACCCCAGGTGAGAAGCAGATGGCAGCTCTGTGGGCCACCCCAGCGAGAAAGTGCTTCTTTGCCAGAGGCTACTTTCCGTGAGCACCGCCACTGAGAACGTTTGGGAATTATGATTACGTAGTCAAGAAGAATTAAAAGGAGAAAGGAACCTGCAAGCAATTTCGTGAGGGCCACAAACAGGGTACGGCTGACACTTACCCCTTGTCAAGTTCAGGTTTAATAACTGACGTGTCTCACCTTTCCAGCAAAGTGCTGAATGCCAAAGCACAGCTCCATTCCTTTGGGCCTCCAGACGTATTTGCATCGGAGATTATCTTCAAATTTATCTGTGTGGATTTTCATGTTTAAAAGTTACAACGTGACCTATTTGGTCCTTGAGACAAAAGTGTGCTCCTCGAACCATGATGACCCAGAATAAGGAATTTCAGAGTAGCCTGATATTCTTGTATGTTCAGTGATGGAGAAAGATTCCCCCGTGTGATGGACATTTACAACGGAGTTCTCATGTACTTGTTTCCTGTTGTCTTTAGTGTCAGGCTGTTCCCTATGATATCATGCTCTGCTCTGAGAACTCCTAGAATGAACACTGATGCCACCAGGAGACCAGCTAATTAGCTTTAGAACTATGAAGATATTCCATGGAAGGCGAATAACCCTGGTTTATACTCCTCTTGGCAACTTTTGACAATTTTATAGATAAAAGAAAGTCACTTGAGGGTGACAGTCTCAACTCCTAGAAGTGAATCTCTCCCACAGATCAATTTTCCATCTGGGAAAAAGGCTTGACACTTCGTGTTCCTCCCTCTGCAAATAGTTTTGCTTTTGTTGTGACTGACGACCTACTCTGTGTGAGGAACTGTGCTAACCAGTAAAGGGATGCAAGGGTTGGGGCTTTGTTGCCCAAGGATCTCACAATGTAAGTGAGAGACAGGACCATGTGCAACACTGAAGATTCACAAAGGAGGAGCAGGTCAATAGGTATAGGGGTAAAGCACAGAGGGCCTTGAATGCCAGAAGGAGGTGTTTTACTGTCACCGCATAGGTAATGGTAACCTAATGAAAAGGTAGCTTTAGGAAGACTAAATCAGCTGGGATGTCCAGGGTAGAGGGGGAGACTATGAACCTGGAACCCAGGAGACCAGCAGGGCCTTCTGTACAAACTTGGACTAGAGATGGCTGGGCGTCCAGGTGGAGATACGAGAGAAGGACATGAAAAAGGAGGGGAATCAAGTACTGGTTATGGGAAATAAGGGAGCAGAAGGTGGGAAAAAATGATATTGACATAGGGTAAAGGTATTTCCATTTTCAGAAATAGGAAAGTGAGCAAGGTCTGAGAGATGGTGACAGGTTTGCCGTCAAATTCTACCAGGACATGTTCTGAACAGCCCAATTCATTAAAAGCAGGGTCTATATTTTCACAATCACTGGGTAGCCAAAATACACAGGAAAGATTCCTTAAACCACATTCATTTGATGACGTGAGCCCAGTAGCCAAGTTCTCTTCTGCACGTATATGCCTTTTACAAAAGGTACCTACCAACCAGGGTCTGGTCCGTTGCCTGGGGAAACCTACTTTCCTCATCTAGAAGTGCAAGCAGTCCCAGAGGTTTCTGGAGGAACATATCCAAGAGGGGGCGGTTGTCCTCATACTCCACGGGTGTCATGTCAATGCCCTCATTCTGATACTCCATCTGGAAGGAAACGGATTGTGAAGCTCTCCAGCCCAAAACTGGCCTAGGTACCACCAGTTTTCCTGCACTTTCTGTGTCTGGTAACACTGAACAGGGTGTATTTTATTATGTGAGTAGGACAGGGCTCTTCTGCAGTAGGCAGGTGAAGGTGGCAAGAGAAGGGATGGCTCTCTGTCTCCCAAACACTGACCTGGGGACTCAGAATTGAGAAACTGATGTAGAAAGGAAGGGAAGCTGAAAATTTTTTATTTTAGTGACAAGTAAGGTTTAAACCAGGAAGAAAGCCGATTTCTATCTTCTGCAAAGGATTCTGCAAAGGAATCATCTCAGACTAAAAAACTAGAAAAACTCCAGATATCCCAGGAAGATAAATGGAAGGAAACTGGACTGAAATAAGGTCTAGTTTTGTACAACTGAGTGGGGAGAAGAGTGCGATACGGATTTATCCAGTTCCAGTGATAAAACCAATACTGGTATTTTTAGTCCATGTCTTTGTGTTTATCTAATCATAGTAGTTTGTGTGTCCTTGCTCCTGTATTAAAACAAGGAGCTTGGTCAGAACGTTTAGTTTGTGCAACTACATAATCCCTCTTCATACAGGAGAGTCTTGGGGTTGGGGTACAGGCTGTGGTGGAGGAGAAGGGCCCCTAGCCTTTGGGTCCACTAGCTTCACATCCTGTTTTATTTACCATTAAACAGGGGAAAGATTTCCATTTTGAGAAAACCACGAACATCTCTTATTCCTCCCTGAAGATACCCAACCACTTCTTGTGGGGTCTGGTCTGCAAGAGAGGGGATGGGGCTGGCCAGTTTGGGAGTTAAGAACAACAAGAACCTGTGTCCTGAGTTCAAGATCATCCTGAGTCATTTTGGGCACAATCATAGATATTTTTAGTTAAATAAAGCAGAAGAGAATGTAGCATTCTGAGCAATGCACATGAATCAGTTTGGAAACAACATTTAAATAATTGGCTTGTCACCAGCTTCACTCAAGGGAGGAAATGTACCTTTCCACAGAAATCGATACCTTTTTTGTCCCAGACTAAATTTAGACTCGAGTTATTTTGACAGGACTGCCTCACCAGTGGGTTTTTTTTTTTAACACCTTTATTGGAGTATAATTGCTTTACAATGTTGTGTTAGTTTCTGCTGTATAGCAAAGTGAATCAGCTATATGCACAGGTATATCCCCGTATCATCTCCCTCTTGCGCCTCCCTCCCACCCCTCTAGGTGGTCACAAAGCACTGAGCTGAGTGACCAGTGGTTTTTCTTTGGAGTCTTTGGCTTGTTAACCTAACAGGGTTTCTGCTTCAAACTCTGAGCAGCCTGAGGTACCTTTCCCACCAGCTCTAGTGCCTTCAGAGTTCACTGTTACCTGCTCAAGAGCAAAAACGTGCTGATTGAAATAGTATTGGATTTGCTCATTGGCGATGTTTATGCAGAGCTGCTCAAATGAATTTCTCTGAAAGTTCTCGAATCCAAAAATATCCAAGATCCCCACGTTCATACCATCGTCTGAAGTACTGCATGAGAGAGAAGAATAAAATCTTTTAGGGGAGGAAACAGCCATCTCAGGACAGTGAGAATATACGTGCCTGCATTTTGTCAACACATGTAGCCACTCAGGGAAATCGGCATCCTGCCACCTTCGGGAGAGAAACTGTCTGTGTGTTAAACCATCGGCTCCTTGAGTTTTTCAACAGTACTTCCAACTTCTTGTTTAAAAGCAGTAGAATCCTTTCAAACCTTCCTCAGAAGCTCCATTTATAAAGAGATTAAAGAGGAACCACTCTGTTTGAAGGGGCTGGAGCGGCTGCTCATTTATTCTTCTACTTTCTCACACACAAAGCTTAGTTGGAAGAAGACTCTAGAGTTTGATGTTGTCAATTCTTCCACAATCTGAAACCACTAATGCTTAGCAAAGAAAAAGCTGTAGCAGTAATAATACTGTGAGATACTGTGCTTTAAACACTTTTCATGAAATGTCTTAGTTGATTCTAAAAGCAACACTATGATGAGGATATTATACTCATTTTACAGATGAGGAAGCTACAACCTAGAACATGCACTGATGAAGCTGTGAAGCTTGGATGCAAACCCAGTTTTCCCAGCTCCCAGCCAAGACTGTTCTCTTGAACACTGCACTGTAATGGCTCCGTCAATCATGAGCCTCTCGGGTATAAACACAGCGTCTTTTAAAGGAGATGGCCTGAGATCTTCACTAAAGAAAACCCAAGAGAGAACCAAATGCTTCCTCTTGCAATCTCTAAGAGACACTGAATGACAACTCTCCCCAAGGCCTCTGCTCTCCGGGGGAACTTGCCATAAGTTTTTGTCTGGCTGCAGGAGTGTATTGATGCGATTTACGATCCAGCTGAAAAGCCTCCCATACAGGGCTTTGGACATGGCATCTCGGACATCCAAGGCCCTGTCGACGGTGTTGGCGCGGATGATGGTCTCACCCCGGGTGACCACGCAGTGTGAGGTGAGGGCCTCCTGGAGCTCTTCAGGGCTGATACAGAGAACCGAGGCAGCTAGAAGAGAGGGTAAGGATGATGCCGGAGAATGCAGACATCCATCTATCCATCCACCCATCCATCCATTCATCTAGCCAGTATTTACTCAACACCAGCTACATGCCAGGCTCATCCTCAGCACTTCAGGGCCAAGGATAAACAAGCCGGGTCCTTAACCCCAAGAAGCACCCAGACTGATGCAATACCTCCCAAACTGTTCTGAAAACTCTTCACACATGTTAGATGAAGAAAATGCGGAAGGAGGTGGTCTTTGGCCAAATAAGTTGGAGCAGTTGCTGGAGAGTATAGGCTGCTCTTACAGAATCACAAAGCACGTTAGTATATTAAAGACCATAAAAAGTGCTACAGTTTAACACAAAAGGTGTTTATTTAAGTCAGTTTTTTTCTAACTCAGGATTCTTATTCCTTGTGCCACCATTATTATCTGTGGAACTTTAAAAATAAATAGGTGCCAACTTTGTCCCCTGCAGATGCCGATTCAGTGAATTTAGAGTGAGGTCCAACCTCTCCTATATTTTTCAAAAATTTGTAGATAATTTTCAAAAGCAGCCACTGGTGAGCATCACTGCCCAGAGTTACCTGGCATGGAATTCTTTTCTGAAGAACATCTATTTGCCACTTATGAAAAGAACACTGATGTTCTACAAGACAGCCTCTGGGAAATACTGGTTAGTGAAAACGCCCAGAGCCAGTTGAACGACCAGCAACAAAACACCATACTTCAGAGTCTTGAAAAACTCCGAAAGTAAAAGAAACGTGTACTTTAGCCACACAGTGCACAGGCGTCAAATAATTACCATTTTCCAAGGCTTCTGCATTGGGCACCTCACTTTTATCAGTTTGATGTTGAGAGGAAATAGCTGCAAACTCAATGTTTCCAATGTTCAGAATCCCAGCCAAAATTCTGTACACTGAGTGCACCTCCTGGAAAGGACATCAAGAACCATGTTTGGTCACTGCCAGTCAATGAGATCACTAGTGCTGTGGTGCAAACTGCTAGTTGTCCACCAACGTCCATCCTCCCCCTTCTCCTGGGCACACAAAAAATTTTCCAAGCCTCCCTTGCAGTTAGGCCATGTGACTAAATTCTTAAGAAAGGAGCAAGCAGAACAACGTGGGCCATTTCCAGACCTGCCTTACAGAATGGAGCCTGCCTCCTCCAAGCATTTTGTCCGTTATTGCTGGATGGAGAGCTCCCAGCAACCCAGCCTCAACCGTACCACTGATTAGAGTGCCTGAGACCAATGACCTGATGGAACAGAGATGTTGTACAACCTGAAACTCTTGCCTTGGAATGCTTACCTTAGAGAGAACTGATCTTCTTTGTCCTTTCAGCCACTTTTAGCCTTTCACCCTAACTAATACCAGCTCCCAAATTCAGGTATGCTTCTTTCTTCAAAACAAGAGTGGATATGTTTCCTTAACCTCTTCTGAACATAGCTTTTATGAAATAGTTGGCAGGGCATTCACTGATGTTTCACTAGAACATTCGAAGTTGAATTATGGAGTATATAGTCATGAATGAGGTCAGAAAATCTTTTGAAAGACTCACTAGAAATTACCTGTGGTGTTTTAATATAATAATATTGGGTTGGCCAAAAAGTTCATTCGGGTTTTTATGAACTTTCTGGCCAGTCCAATATATATTTGGTCTTCATACCCATTTCTGGCACAAGAGTTTCTAAAACTCCAGGAATTTTCTGAGTGATAGGGGTGAGAAGGGCGTTCTTTGTTATTCACGATAAGCCCCTTTCAACCACACTTGAGTGTGTGCTAATGAGGTGACTCTTGGAGGATAGGTGGGGCAAGGGCTTGTTGCCAGAGGCACCAACAAAGTGATTCAAGGGTTGGAACTTTTAGTGGAACCCTGCACCTCAAGGAGGGGATACTGGCTGGAGATGGAGTTAATCCTCAGTAGGCAATGGCTTGATCAGTCATGCGTATGTAATGGAGCCTCCACTAAAATCCCTAATTGATGAGGCTTGGAGCACTTCCGGGTTGGCAAACACAGGAAGGTGGTAAAAGGAGGTGGTGTCCCTTCTCCCAATACCTTGCCCTATGCATCTCTTCCATTTATCTGTTCCTGAGTTGTATCCTTTATAATAAACCAGTAATAGTAAGTAAACCGCTTTCCTGAGTTCTGTGAATCCTTCTATCAAATTATTGAACCTGAGGAGGGGGAGGTCTTGGGAACTCCCAATTTATAGCCAGTCCATCAGAAATATGAGAACATGGGAATTGCAACTGGTACCTGAAGTGGGGGCAGTCTTGTGGGACAAAGCCCCTAACTTGTGCAATCAGAAGCTAACTCCAGGTTAGACAGTGTCAGAATTGAATTGAATTGTAGGAGAATTGGTTGGTGTGGGGAAGAAGACTCCACACATTTGGTAAAAACAGAAGTGATGTGGGTAAAAACAGTTGAGCTGCTCTAAGTCCTCTTTTATACTGAAAGTGGAATACATAAGTATCATTAATGGTAAAATAAATAAATAAATAAAGTACAATTATTTATTTAAATATTTGCCTTTAGGTGAGAAATGAAATATATAGCCAGGAAATTTCTGCGTATTATGCTTATAGATAGAGAAAAGTACTTCCACAAAAAATACTCAGGCAGGGAACTTGATTTAGTACTATACATAGCAGCAAACTAATAGGAACTGTCATCAGACCATTGATAAAGCATTGTCCCCAAATTGAGCCTTCCTGCAAACAATGCTCAGTAAAGCCAAAAAGCTGAACACGGACTGTAACACTGACATCTGCTGGATACATGACAATGCTACAAAGACAGATGAGAATTTTTTTTTTTTTTTTTTTTTGGCGGTACACGGGCCTCTCACCGCTGTGGCCTCTCCCGTTGCGGAGCACAGGCTCCGGACGCGCAGGCTCAGCGGCCATGGCTCAGGGGCCCAGCCGCTCTGTGGCATGTGGGATCTTCTTGGACGGGGGCACGAACCCGTGTCCCCTGCATCGGCAGGCGGACTCTCAGCCACTGCGCCACCAGGGAAGCCCACAAATGAGAATTTTAAACTGGGCTTCCACTATAGAAAAATACTGTTCTTCAAACTCCTAAATCAAAGGCAAGATGTCATGTTCCTGACTTCAAGAATCACTGTTTTCATCACACAACTTAAAAGTGGCTACGGAGAGCACCTACCAGACAGGTTCTCTGGGACTAGCATGGATGTAACATGACAGCACCTCATCACCTTGATCGATACAGTGTGAGGCTTACAGAATGCATCCCGCAACTCCCCACAGAAGCAGATCCCAGACAGTAAAACAGAGACTCCACAGCAGTGAGTTCTGTATCTGTCACGTCTATACACAGTTATCTCAAGAGCTTATCTAGGGCTTCCCAGGTGGCACAGGGGTTAAGAATCCGTCTGCCAATGAAGGGGACACGGGTTTGGGCCCTGGTCTGGGAAGATCCCACATGCCGCGGAGCAACTAAGCACGTGCACCACAACTACTGAGCCTGCACTCTAGAGCCCGCGAGCCACAACTACTGAGCCCACGTGCCTAGGGCGCATGCTCCACAACAAGAGAAGCCACTGCAATGAGAAGCCCGCACACGGCAACGAAGGGTAGTCCCCGCTAACCGCAACTAGAGAAAGCCCGCACATAGCAACGAACACCCAACACAGCCAAAAATAAATAAATTAAATAAATTAATTTACAAAAAAGAATACATTAAAAAAAGAGCTTACCTAAAACTCTCAATATACTTAGGGAAAAAAGTATTTCTTCTAATTAAAACATACACACACACACACACACACACACACACCATGTATAACTATACAAGCTATGAAACCTCCCAAAATAAGGCTTCCAGGCATTTTACTGCTGGGATGACCATCCCCAAAGGAAATGACAGTCAAAGACCACACCCTCACCTTTTGTGTCTCTGACAATATTCTTTTCAGCATAATGCTCAGATTTCCTCTTTCAAAGAGAAGAACTACCTATAACCTTCAGCAAAAATTTTGGGGTTCAAGCACTGTGCAAAAGACTGAAGTTAACAGCAGATTGGGTCTCCTTCCTTGGTTCAGAGAAGGGAACTCCACAAGGGGGGTGACCAACGCTCATCACCTCATTATGGAGGTATTAGCCTTACAGTACTCCCCTGCTCCATTTCCAGGCTATTCCACTTGACTCTTTAGTCCCATTCTTGGGCTAATTAGTTCTTCTTTTCTGGCCTAGGAACCTACATCCACTCCTCTGTTCAGGTCAAAACATTATTCATATAAGGGTAGAGTTCAATCAGTAGTATGTCCATCTGTGGGATTATTCCTCCCTCCCTAATACTTAATCCAATGTCTCTTCTCTTCCCTGCATAGCCACCCTGGGAAGGATTTTTCACCTTCCTTACCTTGCTCATTTTCTCTTGCCTCATCTCCAGCTATGAAGCCTTTCCTGGTAACCCTGCCTTTCCTATAGAATCTTGCTAAGCTGCTCTCTTTTTATTTCTTACCAATTCCCAACTTTCTACATGATAAAATGGAATCACTTCACTCAGGACAGGAAAATGTATTAAGAAGTCTAAAAACTCCTCCAATTAGGTTTCCCAATTCACTGCTGATGAGTGTGAATTCAGTTTCACCACCAATCAGCAAAAGTGGGGAAGCATTTCTCCACCAAAGCCCCATGCAGGATGTATGGTCTTGGCTTCTTCTCTCTTTTTCTCAGAAGATACTACTTTCACTGAGATAGGTATTCTCTCCATAGATTTGAGGCTAAGTGGAAAGTTGAGAAGAATCCTGGTTTTCTCTGTTAGCCTGGAGCTGATTAAAGGAAATTACCTCTGGCAGGGTTCATGGGCATCTCATGGCAGTTGTGTCTCTGGTATCTCCCTAGGAATTTACTTGCCCACTCAGTCTCTCTTTACCGTGCTTCTTTTTCAATGTCTTGAGTTTTTCACCAGTTTTGCCCAAAGCACTGCATTAGGCCCAGCTGAAGGGCCTTCTCCCTTACAGGCTCTATTCCAATGCCTTTACTCAGTTCCCTTTTCAGAGGCTCACAACATTTGTAACTTGCAAGTCAGTAGTTGGTTTAGAAAAATTTTTTTTGGCATGTCAATCATACAGCAATAAAGGTTTTTTGTTTTTAAAGTCAATGGTAAGTCCTATTGTCTTTAAGACACTTGAAATCCTCAACACCCCCAATTAACATTTTAACATATAACCCTCAGTCTATCCTCAGCAGTACTCTCCCAATTCATAATCTGTTTTGAAGAAAAGGAAAAAAATTTGCCCTAATCGCAAAGCCTTCTCCCTAACCTCTTCATCAAGTGATCTGCAGTAAATGTCCAATCTTTTTTTTGTGTGTGCAGTACACAGGCTTCTCACTACTGTGGCCTCTCCCGTTGTGGAGCACAGGCTCCGGATGCGCAGGCTCAGCGGCCATGGCTCACGGGCCCAGCCGCTCCACGGCACGTGGGATCTTCCCAGACCGGGGCACGAACCCGTGTCCCCCGCATCGGCAGGCGGACTCTCAACCACTGCGCCACCAGGGAAGCCCAAATGTCCAATCTTGACCATCCCAGATAACCTGCCAAAAACTCTTCATGTAGTATTAAACATAAACAAACCTAAAACTCAATTTATTTAATATGTTATGATAATTCATATACCAGCAAGACAAACATAATATTAAACAAAAACAGTATCGTTTAATCCAAAAATAAGAGTAGATGGAACAGGGAGGGTGAGAGGGAGATGCAAGAGGGAGGGGATATGGGGATATATGTATACGTATAGCTGATTCACTTTGTTATACAGCAGAAACTAACACAACATTGTAAAGCAATTATACTCCAATAAAGATGTTAAGGAAAAAACAAACAAACAAAAACCCAAACAAACAAACTAAGGGTAGAAAAGCACTGATCTTTATCATAGGGTTTTAAGTATAATCCCCCACCCCCATGAGGAACTTCATTGTTATTGGAAGATTCCTTCCACCAGTGAAGATTCTTTACAATAAACGTAGGGTCAAGGCGTCTTTCAGATACTTTTGGCTGGTGTCCCAGAACTTAATTCATGCTCCTGAGTCCAGGAGCTCTAAGGGTTTGGGAAAAACTGAAGGGCATCCGAATTAGTGACATTATAAGAAAGGATAGGGACCATCCATAATTTTTATTAAATTAACCAGCTCATTCAAGCTCTGTCTAGAAATGTCCCTCAGAAAAACTTAAGAGAAATTCTGTTACATCAGCTATTTAGCATCTACTGCCTAACTACAGTCAACTGAATCTTTCTGAATTTAGTCGAACTACTTTGAGTTTACAAACATAAAGCAAACTGAGTCGATTCAGCAAAATGGTTTGTCTATAGAGATACAAACAGAGATATAACCAAAGAATTAAGGATAAGAAAGATAAGATCTAGACTCTTCCTTCCATTTCCAGGGCTGCTAACTGACATAAATTGTGTTTATTTCCAATGAATTAACAGTGGACATGGTGAATATCTACACATATACATATAATTCCAGTCTGGTTATTCATTAATAACCAGTTTATAACCAGTTAAATAACCATTTAACAGTCCAGACCAGGCACAAATTAAAAATGTTTACCACCTTTTATGTTTATTTTCATATCTATTTATGCAGCCATTCATTCATTTCTACTAGACTTTTTTTCCCATAGGGGTTAGGGATGGCTTACTTCAAGGATACATACTTAACATTTTTAATTTTGTTATCTTAAAACAGCATCTGTTTTATTATTATTTGCAGCACATTTCTATCATTGGACAGGGCTGATATTATAGCCTTTCCTTTAGAGCTAGTACCAATCTCTCCACAGTATTCTGCAACCATCATTGTACTTATGGAATGCAAAATATTATTAACCCTATGATTGACTTCTCTACTGTTCCTGTACCCTTTCAAGAAAGTATGCCCCTAAACACTTTGGCATGACCCAGGTGACTTTAAATGGCTCTACTGCCATCTCCACTGAACTTTGACTTTTCTGGTGATGCACCTTTGATAACAACCAGCTCTATAAATTAATAACCATAAAGGTCCTTTAACAATGCTGGAACCTGTTAAGTTGCTCTCCTCTAAGGAGCCAAGGGAAATATATTTCTATTTGTATCTGACTTTTGGGATTTTCCACTGTCTGTCAGTTTAAAGTCTGTGGGAGGCTGACAGAGAAAATTAACAGCTGGCTAGAAAGAAGAAAAGTATTTTTATGACTAAAATCAACCATGCTGGGGAGGAAAGGGCTGGCCAAACTCAACAGATTACAAAAGCAATGCTTTATCCAGAGTGGCTGTCCCAGGGTAACTCAAGTGTCTTGTAATCTAATCCCTGAAGATTTAAACACTCTCACTTACCTCCTAATCATTCACCTCCTTTGTTGGAAAAGCAAAAGAATCTGTATATTTTACAAAATTGATGGCAAGAAGCCCAGAAACTATGACATAAATGTACCACAGAGTAATATTTGAGCCTAGGGTAATAAATATTTTCTGTCACCTCTGGCATATATATAATAGAGACAGCCTGTATCTAGTATGATAAGGGTAGCACAGTACTTAGAGCTATGGCTAATAATGTGCAAGTGTGTGCCATGGAGAAGGAAGTGACTGCAAGAAAGTTGAAAAGGCTTAATTTGTTTGGGGGCACAAGGAACTACTTGCATAAATATACTCCTGTGGCTTGGGGGTAACCTACATATTCCTATACTCCTATTACACAATTCACTCTAATGGCTGGAACAACCCCAACTCAGAAAAGGGCAGCATTGTTTAGGTGTTTGTTATCACAGCTGGCGTGAACTGATGACAGTGACAACAATTCACAGGCACGAGGCACTTACAAGGGTACTTATATTTTAATGTTCACCTCGCATCTTATTAAAATGGAGATTCTGATTCTGCTGTTCTTAGTTGGATCTGAGAGTCTGCATTTCTAACTAATCCTGTGTAATGACAATGTTTCTCTTCCACGCATCACACTTTTGAGTAGCAAGACCTTATAACATGACCAGCATGGCATTTGAAAAGCAAGTGTCCAGCCCCAAGTTAGAACATTCATATCTTCACTCACATTCACCCAAGAATATTAACACTTGAGTTTCTTTCTCTGCTGACAATCACTTACCTTGTCAGTGAACCCTATAATCCTGAAGCAATGCTGAATTGCTTCAAACTGTCTTCTGTAAGACTCCTTGGAAGTTATGTCGTGCATCACCCTTCCAGTTTCATCAGCTATGTACCTACAGAGAGTATGACCAAACAGAATGAGCAATGACTTGGAAATGGCACCCCAAATACCAGAGCACCATTGGGCTCCTTCTTTGCAAGGGCATTTCCTTACAGTGATAAAATAATGGTGCACATGCTGAGTAAAATGGTTGCAATTGAGTTTTTGAACTTTCTAGAAAATGCAAAGGGAGATGTAGTTCCTGCCGTCTCATGTGGGCATTTCAGCTAAAGGGACTGAGTGTCCAGTTAGGAGAACAGCTCTATTTCCAAGTTTTGTCCACTGCTAATTGTATATTCATTAAAAATTAACAACTAAACCCCCTGACACCTACCTAGGAGGCTTTTCCTCAGGAAGTCTGAACTCAGAAAGTTTCTTTTGGTGATAAAGGCCAGCATAAATATAGTAAAATATGTGAAAATTTTTCTCTCCCCTGGAAAAAAAAAAAAAGGAAAGGGACATTACTAACAATATATTCTGGGATTCCCCCACTCCAAGTAATTTATATAGTTTCCTTTCTGTACAAAATATTATTCTGTAGCAAATTTGCATTTACAGGCAATTAAATATGCTACTTCCCAATTTCAGAATAGCAATAGTGATAGGATTAGTATAGTAATTGCCACAATGTCACACTATTAAACACACTTATGTTTACTATATGCAGAAGGGGGTTTTAGAGAATGGAACAATTATAGGTAACAGCTCAGGTTACATATGTTTAGAGATCTTTCCAGAACAAATGACTATGCGTCTGTGCCACTCGTCTTCTGTTTGTAGCCCACGTTGCTTCAGAGACAGTGATGTCCAGCTTAGAGAGATCAGCCAAACTCCCTACTTTACTGAAGCCCAAGACAGGAAGCAGCTAGCCAGGTGTACAGCAAGTTAGGGAGGGGAATTGGTTGCAGAAGAGAGGTGACTACTCTCTCAAACTTGTATTCTCTCAAATATGATTCAAAATGGCTTGCATCCGTCCCCTGGTCTCCTGCTAGGCACCCTCTTTTAGGCCACCCTGGCCAGGGTTCTTTCGGATGGGTGTTGCTCTCAGTGTGGTCTGTGGATTGCTGTCAGCTTATGATAAGACAAGGAACTAGAAAGTCTACGTCTAGACATTTTATAGCAAGTGATATTGCTATGACATCTAAGAGTATGATAATTTTTCTGAATACATTTCAATTACATTTTACGAAAGTATTGGTTCACAATAGATTGTGAACTACTACTGGGGTGGCCCAAAAGTTTGTTTGGATTTTTCCGTAACATCTTTTTTTTTTTTTTTTTTTGCCGTACGCGGGCCTGTCATTGTTGTGGCCTCTCCCACTGCGGAGCACAGGCTCCAGACGCACAGGCTCAGCGGCCATGGCTCACGGGCCCAGCCACTCCGCGGCATGTGGGATCTTCCCGAACCGGGGCACGAACCCGTGTCCCCTGCATTGGCAGGCGGACTCTCAACCACTGCGCCACCAGGGAAGCCCTCCGTAACATCTTAAGGAAAAACCCAAACAAATTTTTGGGCCAACCCAATATTTTTTGGAAAAGCTAGTCTTTCAGCAAAGATAGTTTGAAAAGCCCTGCTCTATCTACATCCCTTTCTCTCCTTTGGAGGAGGTCATTCTCTTCTGTTGATGCCCCAGGATTTTCTCAAATCCTCACCTTGGCCAACGTAGCTCTGTGGAAGAAACCTGTCTTCCTTCTACTCCTTGTCCCTATCTGTGACAAGGGCCCTACTCTTTTCTTCAGCATCTCCTGGATATCCTAGTCTTCCTGTGGTTGTTCATCCTGTCCAAGCTCTTCTGATACATTCTTAGCTCTGCCCTGTGTTCTAGATGTCTCTACTTGCCATTTCTCACCCATCTGTTCACTCAACTAATAAGCTTATTGAGTGCCAAGCATGGCAGGCACTGCACTAGGTGCCAGGGATACAGGACTCAGAGGATTCATGCCCTCTGGAGCTTCCTTCTAGTGATGGAGTCAGATGAATCAACGGGGAAACTGGTGATGAGGGCTTTGAAAGAAACAAACAAGGGACTGAGATGAACAACGCTGGGGGATGAGGGCCACTTGCGACAAGTCAAGGGAAGGACTCTGGAAGGAAATAACACTAAAATCAAACTGTGAAGCATGAGAAGGGACTGGGAGGAGCTACAGAGAGAAGGGGGAGAGCATCCCCAAGAGAGGGAGCAACGTATACGAAAAGGCTCTGAGCATGATATCCAAGTAGAACAAAGGAAGGCTGGTGAGAAGCGGGTGGGCAGGTGGGCAGGGTCAGCCCACACAAGGCCTGTCAGGCCATAATGAGGATTTTGTTGATTATGCAATTAGAATTCTTTGAAGTGTCTTAAACTGTAAGTGTGTGACTAGACTGTAAGAAGTTAAGATGGATGCAAGGAGACCAATTAGGAGGATCTGGTGAGACAGTGAGTGACTGGGACAGGGTAATGGCAGGGACGATGGAGAACAAGGGTAAGCTTAAAGATATGTTTTGGAAAAACAACTAAAAGACTGTCCAGATAGAATGAGTGAGGGTGGTGAGGGAAAGGGACCTGGAGGCTGGCTCCTAGTTTTCTATCTTGAGTATCTGGCGATGGTGGCACCATTCACTGAGGCGAGAGGCCTTTACAGGGCCTCATGAACTGGTATGCCCCGCATGAATGCCAGTTGTTCTTCTGCCTCTGGTAAAGGTGCAGGCATTGGCTGACCCATCGTGGTCCTACCTTCCTATAGATTTTTGCAGGTACTTCTAGTGCTCAATTCTTCCACGCTTTGCCTACCGACATCCATCTGGTTGCAGTAACAAACATCCCAAGATCTTAGTGGCTTAACTCAATAAAGTCTTACTTCTTGCTCAGAATACTTGTCTACTGAGGGTCACGGTGCAGGGGGTGGGGGGTGGGGTTGCTCATCAGAGTCACTGGGCCCAGGCTGATGGAGCAGCCACCATCTTGCACTTTGCCAGCACTCTGGAGGGTCTTTCCATTAAACACTCATTTGCCAGAACTAGTCCTAAGACCATATCCAGCCACAGGGTTCCAAGAAGGAGAATCCTACTATGTGCTGGAGGAGGACAGAACCAGAAAGGTCAGACAAACAGAACTTGCACAGGTCCCATCTTCTCCCCATCCAATGTCTTCAGTCTATTTTATCCATTAGTGCTATCATATTGACTAAATTTAATAGTAATAATGTTATGGTTTATTAGGTGCCAATTATGTTTCAGATTCTATATTTGGTAAAAATCACATATCATCTCATTTAATTCTCATAACAGCCCTGTGAGGTTGGCTTTATCATGCCCTTTTTGCACATGAGGAAAATAAGGTATGAGGATAGTTATATTAATAAGTGACATAGCTGTGACTGGAACCCTCCTCACATTTTCCTTACGAAAGACCACTTTACATTTGAACACAGAAAACTATAATTTCCATTCTCTCAGAGGTAGCTCCCTAAACTTTAAGATCACCCGAATTTGGAAAGAAAGAAGTAGGGACCTCATAAAAATTAATTGAGACACCACACGGAAGCTAAAATGGCTGACCCTAGCCTTCGGTGCATTTGTTTGATTTTCACGTCAGGCCCCATTTTGTGAGGAAACTGCAGGTGCGTGATAAACGACGCTGGGGCTCTGAGCCCAAACCAAGTCCTGTGGGTTCTCCTTGCACAGCATCTCTCAGGTGCATCAACTCCCCTGCATCCCCAGCTCCACCGCTGTCACCTCAGCGCAGGCTAACATTCCCGCTCACACGGATTTGAAACCAGCCTCCTGGTGGTCTCGGTGTCGTGACTGTACGTCTCACGTCTCCTCCAATCCATTTGCCCCATTGAAGCCAGAGCCATTATTTCATTATATCAAAATGCAAGTTGGTTTTTGAGACTCCCTCCCCTTCTTGAAAATGTCAAATGGCTTCCTGTTATTGCCTTTAGAATCAGGTTCCTCGGCCTGGTTCCAAAGCCCTGCATGACCTGGCCTCAGCCTTGTCTTTGCTCCTCTCTCCCACCTCCCCACTCCTGTCCCCATCTCACCTCGTTGGCTCACTCCTAGTGACTCTCAGATTCAACGTCTCTTACACAGGGAGCCCTCTCTTCCTGGACTAGGTTATGGCCCTTTTCTCCTGTTTTACCTTCATAGCACCTTGCTTTGCTTCCCGGTACTTATCACACTTGGTCTGCATGTATGGTTTTTTGTGCTTAATGCCTGCGATTCCCCTGCCACCCCGTCCCTGGGCGCCCACCCCTCTTCCATCCCCTATCCACTCCAAGCCCCATGAACACTGGGACCTTGTCTATTTTGTTCACTCTTGCAACTCCAACAGAGAGCACAGCACTGGAACACAGCGGGAATTCAACAGATAATTACTGATTAATGCATGAAGGGAGCCATGCTCCTGAGGAATTCTGATGTCCTGCAACAGTAGTAACAGCGGCTAACTCTCTGATCACATATACCAACCCACGTACTTTGTAAAGTCATTTTATATAAACAAACTCACTGATCTTCACAACAAACCCATGAGGTAGGCTCTAGTAGCATCTCCATTTCACAGAGGAGGCACAGAGAAGATAGGGGACATACCCAGGGTCACACAGTCAAGGTCAGAGGCAGCACTTGAACCAGGGGCAGTCCATGCTATTGGGCTATTGCTATACTGCTCTTCTTAAAACAGAAGTTTTTTTCCTCTCTCAATCTAGGGAAAAAATGAACATGCGGAATATTCTCAGTGGGTTTTTTTTGATAGACAAGCTCAATTTTAAGGGACTTAATGATTTTTAAAAGTAACTGCATATTGTTAAATTATACCTGGTATAACAAACTCAGGAGGAATGGGCATACCTATCCCAGTGTAATCCCACCCAGCCCTTTCTACTCTGCTTGTAAACACCTTTTAGGTTAGAAGTCACCACTTACCCTCTGCTTAAATAATTCCTTGCTCTTGGGGAGGCTGGGGGTTGGAGATGGGGGGCAAGGATGCTAAGAACAAGGGTGAATGGAACCATGAAAATTCCCAAAGCCGCCCGGTCTATATTGCAGCGCAAAGCCAGAGCGAGAAAATAGTGCACCTACACTGCCTGTTTTATAACTCTGGATTTTTCAAGGAGATATTCAGAGATTCTTGCCCCCATCACAGCTCCAGTTGGTGTAAACATCATTTCCAGATATTTTCCAAAACGGCTGGAATTGTCATTGATGGCAGTGCATGCATTTCCAAAGGCTTCCACCAGAGAGTTGACTTGCAGAATTTTCTCTCTCAAGGTCTGATTATTTGCCTGTGCCAAACAAGAACAGTCAGAAGGAGCCTCCAGAAACATTACTCCAATAGAGCTGCCACGCAAGGTCCACCCACACCACCCAGCCCCCAGATTTCACATTTATCCTCAGGGGGAAAAACTCCATTTGGGGAAGTTAGCATCAGTCACCAGCATTGTTTTCTCAGATGAGCATTTCCCCAGATGTATAAGCATCAGATGAGGCTAGATTAGGTCATTAGTTTTTACAACCAGATACACTTCTCTTAAAATTCTTGACAGATAAAATGCCTGAAGAGCTTAGAAAGAATTTTTTTTTTTTTTTTTTTTTTTTTTTGCGGTACACGGGCCTCTCACTGTTGTGGCCTCTCCCATTGCGGAGCACAGGCTCCGGATGCGCAGGCTCAGCGGCCATGGCTCACGGGCCCAGCCGCTCTGCGGCATGTGGGATCTTCCCGGACCGGGGCACGAACCCGTGTCCCCTGCATCGGCAGGCGGACTCTCAACCACTGCGCCACCAGGGAAGCCCAGAAAGAATTTTAAATAGAGAGATACCATCACTTTTCTCAGGTATTCACTATAATATTCAACAAATCTCATCTGTAAAAAATACTCTTAAATTTGTTCTTTGTCTCATAATACACTAATTCTGAGTATGAGCAACTGCTAGGGTATCTTTAAAGCTAACCCTTTGATGTCCATTTCACCACGCTGAGAATTTCCATTTCCCTCAACTTTTGCTCAGAGAGCTCTATTTCCAACCCTTTAATCACCTTAGTGGCGCTCCCTGCTCCTGCTCCTAATGTTTAACCACTTTTACTGCTTAATGGCTGAATGTTTGTATTGCATTGAAAACATGAAAAATTAATTGCCGATAATCTAGTAAATTGGTGCTGGCATTATTTTCTTCACTGTGTGAAAGGTGGAGGACATGCTGACATCTTAAGAGGCCTAGCGATCAGGAGGTGAACATAACAAAGATGGAATGTTTCTATGTAACCCCTAATAAAAACCAGTATTTCCCTCATTTAGAAAATACGCAGTCTTCTAACCACGATACAGAAAGCAGTTCGTCAATACCTTTCCCAAGAAAGTCAAATGCTGAACTATCAGGTGAGCGCTTTCCGTCTTCCCAGAGCCACTTTCTCCACTGATGACAATGCACTAACACAGAAAATGAAGTGTTGGTGAAGAATTCAAAGCACAGTAAACACCCTGTGTGCTCAGCTATGGTTTTCATATAACATCTACCACTGTATACCTTAAATCTTCACTGAGCGATATATCTTAGGAATCTTTCCATTTCAGTACACCGAGAGCTTCCTCAACCTTTTCAGTAGTTTGTCGCTCCCTTATATAGATGGACCATAGTCTATTTAACCTGTCCCATATTGATGGATACTTGAGATTTTCCCGATGTGATTACAAACAATACTGCAATGAATAACCCGATACGTAGGTCATTATATTTATATGCAGCTTCATTTGTAGAATAAATTCCCAGAAATGGGGCTGTTGGACCAAAAGGTAAACACATTTATAAGTCTGATAGATAATACCAAATTGCTTTCCTAAGGACTGTGTCAGTATTTGAAAGTGTCTGTTCTCCTGCACCCTCACCAAATGGCTATGTTGGATTTTTGCCAGTCTGATAGGCAAAACATTACACCTTGGTACACTTTTAATTTGCACTTCTATTATTAGGAGTGAGATTGGGCATCCTTTCGTAAGTTTAAGGTCATTCATATTTTCCTTTTTTTGTGACCAGTCCATATTTTGCCTTTTTAAAAATATACATTATTGGTCTTTTACTATTTCTTTCTAGGAGCTCTTTATGTATATATAAAGGAGATTAGTGGGTGTGGTATAATAAAAAAACATATATTTGGTCTTTGTCTCTGGTTCCTCGCACTGAGCTCCTAAAAACCTTGGAATGTCCTGAATGACGGGAGTGATGAGAGCATCCTTTGTTATTCACAAACAAGTCTCTTTCAACCAAACCTAACTGCTCACTAAGTGGTTCAAGGTGGAGCCCAAGACAGCTTCAGGATGGGGGCTGGTTACTAAAAAGACCAAACACATGGTTTAGAGGGTGGGAAATTTCACCCCCGCCACCCCAACTTCTGGGGAGGAGAGAAGGGCCAGAGATCATAAAAACTCTTGAACAACAAGATTCAGAGAGCTTCCGGTGTGAATATGTCGCAGGCCTGGGAGGATAACGCGTGGAAGCTTTACGCCACTTTCCTCCCTGTATCTTGTCCTATGCATCTCTTCCATTTGTCTGCTCCTGAGTTGTATCCTTTATAAAAACCCAGTAAACCTAAGTAAAGTGTTTTCCTGAGTTCTGTGAGTCGTTCTAGTGAATTATCAAACCTGTGGGGGGCTGTGGGAACCCCTGAATTTGCAGTCAGCCAGGAGGAAGTGTAGGTAGCCTGGGTACCCCATTCACAGCTGGTGTCTGAAGTAGGGGCAGTCTGTGGACTGAGCCCTGAACCTGTGAGGTCTGTGCTAAATATGGATAGTTCGTATCAGAATTGATGGAATTGAATTGTTAGACAGCCAGTTGGTGTCAGGGAATTGGAGAACTGGCTGGTGTTGGTAAAGACATACATTTAGTGTTAGAAAAAAGATAACACAGTGGGGTAAATTTTTAACTTGAGAAACACATATATCGCTCTTCATTTCCTTCCTTTCTATGAATTCTATGGACATTTCACAAGTCTCCGGGAAAGGTAAGAATGTGGAGAAGCCAAGTTTCTAACACACAGTGAATCCAGGTACTCCATTTCGTAACTGGCACTATTATAATTTCGATCAGCTCCTCAGCAAATCCAAAGCTGGGACTTCACAGGTCTCAGGAAATATACACATTGTGCTTCTCTCATAAAATTTTCTCACCACATTAGATTGTTTCTATTTCAAACAGAATAAAGACAGAAGGGAAAACACACATATTGAAAGTAAAGGAAGGGCCAAAGGTTGGATATGCCACCACTATGAATCAGAGGTCCAGAAAGTTAAAACGTATGGGTGAGCTTTGTGTTTAACTAGCACTGAGTTTAAGATTTGTTCAGTCTTTACCCAATTCATCACAATTTCTCAGCAGCTAAACAGTGTGGTGCAGAACCACTATCAACCTGTGTGCAGTATTTCATACAAAAGGGATTGGACCATGAAATTTCTGAGACCTTCATTGGAAATAACTTCATGTCCGTCATTTTCCATCCCATTTTTATGACAGTCATTGCCATGTCATCAGGTTTGTGTTAGCTCTACATTCTTATATTCACATTAGAATTATCTTTATTATATTTTACCAGGGGAAATGAGTGCCCTTGATAAGGACGTTTCACATTTCTTGAAAAGGGTTTTCACATTTTCCTGCTACTCTGGCTTTATCACTGTTCCTGTTCCACTGAGCTACTATTTTACTGCCTATTTCCTTGAGTCAGCACCAGCAACCAGAATGGAAAGTTTTTAGGAAGACTTAAGAGCTGCAGAGGAGGACAGAACACATCCTACTGTGGGACTTGGTGGGGAAGGGCAGTAAGCTCTTACCTGGTCTTTGCTGAAAGTAACCATGCATTGGTAAGCAGCATCTGCTGATGCAAATATGTGGGGGGGATTTGAGGCACGTTTCACTCCATGATAAAGTCTGGAAAACTGAAAAACATTAACTTAAAGAACTCTTCTAATGTCCCAGTACCTTTTGCCCACAAAACCAAGGCTTCGTCACTTATTAGGGGAATTGTGGCATCAGGGAGGCTGTAGAGCTGAGGCTCTGGAGTCTACAGAGCTGACTTCAAATCCCAATTCTTCACTTACTGGCTTCCTAAGCTTGTGGAAGGGCATTAACTTCACTATGCTAAGTGTCCTCATCTGCCAAATAGGCTTAATAATATTACCTGTCACACAGGTTCATGAGAGATAAACAAGGTAACCCGGTGTCTGGTATATGGTAAGCACTAAATGAATGTTAGCTGTTTTGTTACATATTAACTTAAAAAGTTACCCCCAAAATGTAACAATTCCATCTGTGTTGCATTATTATCTTCAGTTTGGGGTATGTACACCCCTAGGACGACATAATTTTATTCTCATTTTTTTCTCCCTTTTCATTTTCCCTTGAGATTTCACATTTCCTATTAAGGAGCCACATGCTCATAAAGGATCCCTTACCTGTGGAGAGTATATGTTTAGATTCTGGAAGGGGTTTAAGGCAATTAAGATGTCTCCAACATATGTATAAATAAGTAAGTCCACATAACGCTTCTGCAACTGATGAATAATTGTATCCTAAGAAGAGGATAAATAGTACTGACAGTAAACATTATTTCTAGTCAAGGGAGAGATCCTAAAAATAACAATAAATGTAATCTTACGAGAATATTTTTCTCTAAAACATTAAAATAGTCCATTTAAGTCATACCCTATTGATTAGGATCCTAATCATTAGGACCCTAATGATCCTAAATGCAGATACTTGCCTTGAAAAAAGAAAAAATTAGTAATATGCTAAAAGAATTCGGCCCACTTAGGACTTGCTAAGAGACTCTGACATATGCAACAAAGCTTTTGTTAGTTATTATGAAAAAAAAACATGTCTCACCCAACCAAAATGTTCTATTTAGAATTTGATTTAATAGGTCATTACTATTAATAAAGTACAGACAAATTGTAACTTCATTTCTCAAAGCATTACACTTAAAATTTATGTGGTGGGAATGCAGAATTGAACACTTTTATATCACACTTTAGTGATTCATGCATTGCAGTTAAGGGTCCCCAGAGTTAGAATCAGCAGAAGCAGGTCCGGTGCAATTAACAGCTCTATTAAACATGCATATTTTAAATGGGGATTATCACAGTTTCCAAATTTAGAATTCAAGCTATATTAGCTTCACTATTTCCCTAAATGAAGCTCCTCTTTATGAAGAACAAACAACTATCTTAATTTAAGGGTTAAGTTGCACTTTTCTATAAACAGAAAATAATTTCAGCTGATCTAATACATCATTTAAGCCTACAATATAAAGGCCTTTATGGGAAAAATCCAAATCCTTTTCTCATCATCATTCAGGACATCTGGGGGACTATAAATGCACACAACACCGGATCATAGTCACAGCAGCCAAATGTTCCTGAGCTTCACCCCAAGGCTATACAAACAATTAAAGTTTCAAGTGACCTTAGGAGAATATGATCTACAACAGAAAGGTCACACCACTCATGTGAAACAAATGTCATTGGTGAAAATTGTCTATTAAATATTTAGTACCTCATCCAGAACCTCGAGATTGACCAAATCATCCTCAAGGCAGTATTTTTCAGCATCTTCCACATGATAGGGTCTTCTGGTATGCATCCTTTCATGCCTAGAGTTTATCCAGAGAATATTAGCACTAAGGCAGTAAAAAATATAGCAGAAAGTAGGCAACAAGAACAACTCAGCCACAGTCTTACCACACAACGTGTTCAGAGACTTCAGAGAAGGGGCAGGAAGAGCGAGTCCAGTCCAGGTCCCCAGCTCTCTCCCCATCACTGCAGGGCTCCCGGGGGAAGGGGAGCTCCAGAGCTCAAGCCTTCTGCTGCCATGAGGAGCACAGCCAAGGGGGCCCATCTAACACTTATATCTGCTTTTCTTACGTGCCAACCACAGCACTTCCTTGCATTGTTTTCTGTTCAGTGTCAGGCATGTAATTCTCACTAGGGTACTTCCCTTGAGGTCCCCTCCTGCTGTCCACCAGCACCACCCCACACTTCTTGAGAAATTTCTGAAACTACAGAAAACTTCAAAGAATAATATAGCAGATACCAACGAATCGCTAAATGCTTACATTTTATCTTGTTTATTTTAAATCCCTTTGGGACCCATGTTCCATCCCACTCCCCTTCCTGAGTGACCACTATTTCATGGGTATCTTTCCAATTTAAAAATATTGGTCATACACATATATGTACCCATAATACACAGATTTGGTATGTTAAATTATAAAAATGTTATCATACTGGTGGTTTCATTTTGCAAATTTACTTTTTTCCATTCAACATCATGCTTCCCCAACCCCCCTTCTCCCATCTCTCTCTCTCTTTCCATATATATATATATATATATATATATATATATATATATATATATATATATATATATATGGACCTGTGATGATACGGGGCATGAAAAGTGACAGGGATAGACACACACACATACATACATAGAGAGAAAGACAGGGAACGAGGGAGAGAGAGAGAATGAGAGTGAGTGAGCAAGTGACTGTCACTTTAATCACTGGGTAATATTACATCATATAAATATGTACCAATTTCTTTACCCAGTCTTGAACAACATTTAGGCTGATTCCAACTTTTTGCTATCAAAAACAAAGCAGCACTCAGTATCTTTATGTGCATCTCCTTGCGTACATGTGAGATTTTCTCTTGGGAGTGTACTCACTAGGCATTTAAAAAACTTCCTGCCTATTAAATTAAAAGTTACTTCTTAACCCCTATTATTGATAGATTTGAAGAAGGAGTATTTTAAGCATGGTATTAGTCATCTCCAGTGCTAGAACCAATTTTGCTGCTAATTCATATAAAAGTCCAAAGTAGATGAAACTTAATTTTACTTAATAAAGTCAAATTTATAACCTAAGCATTTTAAAATTATTATTAGACAGAACAGTTTATTCATCTGTATTCTAACATATTAGTGATGTCAAAGAAAAATCATATCTGTTTGAAAAACAGCTTTTTAAAAAAACTCAGAGCTGCTTCTATCTAGCCACTTTGCCAAATAAAACAGCAGGAGGGTACACATTTCTGGCCAAATCCTCTTTACATAAAACCCAAGCATTTTTTTCCTTTGAAGTTCACCATAAAACAAAATATTGCAACATATTTTTCATAAATTAAATTCTCATCATATTAAATTCAGCTAGTTTATCTCCCTCCTAAATTTATATCTTGCAATCGTATGAAACAGTCTATGTTAGAGTTTATTTCAAGCATCTTTTGACAAAGAAAGTCAGGAATTTTTAAAAAAATCCACAGCTCTGGTTCGGGTCAAGATGAAGTAAGCACTCTCCATTCTGTCTCCCCACTGAATGCAACTAAATATCTTGGACAGAATGCATGGTACTCTGAGAAGTATATGGTAACAGGCTGACAGGGGGAATCAGAATTCAAAATATCACTGAGTCAATGGTGAGTTTCCTGAGATTTTTTTTTTCTTCCAGTAACTCCTGACCTAGACTTTTTTTTTTTTTGCGGTACGCGGGCCTCTCACTGTTGTGGCCTCTCCCGTTGCGGAGCACAGGCTCCGGATGTGCAGGCTCATGGGTCTAGCCGCTCTGAGGCATGTGGGATCTTCCCGGACCGGGGCACGAACCCGTGTCCCCTGCATCGGCAGGCGGACTCTCAACCACTGCGCCACCAGGGAAGCCCCTGACCTGGACTTGAAGTCAGCCTGAACTGCATATAGGGATGTCAAGCTGCACGCTGGATGACATTTTTACAGCCAACTAAAAATGGAAGCATTGACAAACCTCACTTGCAATATCACAAATAAATAAACTCTAGTAGAAAGTCGTGACTATAACTGTGAACATGTACAATGCAATACCACCAGGATCGAAACTGCTATCTTCTGAACCCTGAAGAACTTATCTGTATATCTATCTCACAGATTTAACCTCCAGGAATCATGCAGATGCTGTCCACAAATCTGAGCTTGCAAGGTATTTCCACTCTGATACAGACCACTTCATTTTCTCACTCAGGGAAAAAAAATATATTCCAGCCCTATCTCAGTATTCCCCAACTAGTGTTCTTCTGAAATTGCTACCTGCTTCATTTTCCTGTTTTGGCTATAGTGTTTGGAGAGAATGAAGAGGAAAAAAATTATTTATTCCAATTTTTATCTTTTTAAATTTACATTATCCTAGAGTACATATATTTATTAAAAGTGTTACATTGTTTTACATTTGTCTATTTTTAGTTGAAATTAATCAAAAGAAATTTGGTTTAAATTTTTTTACAGTTTTCTTGAGTTAAATAATTTGTTGTCACCAGTAACCATCAACTTAAATTTCCTTTAAATTCACATGCTCCACCTAGTGCCTTACTTGAGAATAGCATCTATTATCAATTCTTGCTGAAGAATTCCTTGTTTAATGTGCAAATCACAGATTTCCAACTAAAAACTTTGGATTGAGTATTCCAAAGCTTAGAGGAATGGAGAGATAGGTAAATGGTTGGATAAAGCAAAAGGCATTCTATTAAGAGTATATGGTAAGGTATTATAGGTTTGATGATTTAGAAGATATTTTCAAATCCCAACAAAGTCTATACTGCTTTTTGCTAGATTTTCTCTTTGTTTTCATGAAGCCCTAAGTATGTTGTCTGCCAAGCCTGGTTTCCCAGACAAATGGAGTTTTGGGGGTACAGCTTAGAGAGGATGAGACTCAAAGCCCTGGCTTAGGCTGGTTCTTGGAGTTCGGGTTTGGTGTGGTGTGGGGCAGGTAGTGGTGAGAAGGGTTGACCTAAGGATTCAGGGATCAGGAAAAGGGGAAACTGGTGTCTGAGTCCCCAGTTCAAGTAAGGTGGGAAGGAGGGCAATTCTGAAACATCAGGTCTAAGGCAATGGGTGGAGGATAAGAACTGGATCTGAAGAGTCGGTGAGACGGAGACTGGGAGCTCCCCTGAAACAACAGTGGGCACAGATCAGATAGAGGATGGGGGGTCTTGGGGATGGCTTAGGTCCAGCCCATGAGGGGGGAAAGAAGCTGTAGAAGGTACCAGGTTAGTTCAGACACTGGGGGAATAAAGTCCTAAAGTGCTGTTGGCTTCACTATCACTTAATCTCTATACCTGCATTATGGTTAAAACCATTTCTGGGAGTTCTCTTTGATATCTCATCACTGGGCCTGCAGACTTCTTTGTTTGAGCTGCTGGCCCTATGAATAACACTGACAAAATACTATATATTTTGTCCAAAAGTGATTCCTTAATCCCTTAGCCTGTTCCTGTCAACTTTGCCTGTGGAAGCAGTAACATCCATGTAGGCAGGTCCACACCGGGCTGCAGGAGCTTCACGTAGGTATGGCAGGAGGCATTCTTCCCTTCATGCCCAACTATGATGAAGAACAAGGCATAGAAGAAAGGCCTCTAAATTATAATTCAAGGGTAGGAAGGAAACAAAATCTTTATTTTGTAAGAACAGCCTGTTCTTAATAGTTGCCTTTTTTTTTTTTTTTTTGCGGTACGCGGGCCTCTCACTGCTGTGGCCTCTCCCGTTGCAGAGCACAGGCTCCGGACGCACAGGCTCAGCGGCCATGGCTCACGGGCCCAGCCACTCCGCGGCATGTGGGATCCTCCCAGACCAGGGCACGAACCCGTGTCCCCTGCATCGGCAGGCGGACCCTCAACGACCGCGCCACCAGGGAAGCCCTAGTTGCCCATTTTATACACATCAGTGTATACATGTCAATCCCAATTGCCCAATTCATCACACCACCACCCCACCCCCTGCCGCTTTCCCCCCTTGGTGTCCATACGTTTGTTCCCTACATCTGTGTCTCTATTTCTGCCTTGCAAACCGGTTCATCTGTACCATTTTTCTAGGTTCCACATATATGCGTTAATATATGATATTTGAAACAAAATCTTTTAGTCTAAAAATGACAGGGGATTGCTAGTGAGAGGTGAAACTCTGCACTGAAAAATGCCTGATGGTCTTTTAGACGGTCGTCCTATGGCAGGAGGACCATTGGGAAGGCCACCTCTACCTCCACTCCTCTACACTCAGGATCAGAGCCCTTCCCTCCATCCAAGAGTGGAACCGAAAGGACTGGAAAATGACTAACACTCCCACCAGATTCCAGATAAGTAAGTAAAATCCGTTGGGGATGGAGAAAAAAGGAGTAAAGGAGTAAGGGAGAGGGTCCAGGCTCAAAGGTGGTGGTCCTCAAGAGTCTAAGACAAAGGCTTCTGCAGCCATGTACAAAGCTCAGGAACAAGTTGACAATTTGGATAGATTAGAGGAACCATTCCCTTATCACCACATTCAATGGATCTCATATAGTAAGGAAAATGTTACTCAAAATTGGGGATAGAGTACTATTACGCCAACAAAGGTAGTGATGTTGAATATTTCTTCCAAATCATTATTTCCATTTCAGTATACCTCTTGATAACAGAGTGGATGAAAGAGAAACTTTTTACTATAATCACATAATCATGGACCTAGCATGAGAAAAATAATGGCAAACCATCTAGGTGTAACACCATCCTACTGAGATCCAAATATGAGTAAAGTTACCACCTAGATAACTTTAACTATATGAGCTCAATCTTGATCTGAAATTTAAGCTTATATTTATCAAACAAACATTATAATACATAGATTAAAAAATACAAGGATTATTTGGGTGGAAATCTCTATAGTATCTCCCTGTTTTTTCATCCAAGCATTGTTTTTGACCGGAATTTCAATAGATCAGCATCTTATCAATTATATTAAGTGTATTTGATATAGCTATCTTCTCTAGGCAGCAAGAATCAGTGACACCAGCAGAAAATTAAATATTAATTCACTCATTCCATTATAGATAGAGATAGATAGCAGATTACATTAGGGTATGGATTTATTTCTTGTCTGTTAGGAAAACAGGAAAATTCTTAACCTGCTATGTGGCAAGTGTCTCCAGCACTTGATGAAGTAATCATTCAAAAGTCATTCATTTGCACAGGATTCCAAGAACCCAACAGTGTATGTAATGTGATGTATGTGTATACATGTGGGGGGGTGCATGTTTGCAGGTAAAAGAGGAAGCGAGTGAGCAAGACTTACTAGGGAAAGCTCAGCAGTGAAAAATCTGTTTTTAAGGGCCACTGCTGCTGGTTGAAAAGAAATCAGAAAAGCTGAGGTCATTGTTTCAATAAGCCTCAGGCAAATTGCAAGGGTAGAATCAAAATCCATTAAACAGAGCAGGAAACAACCAGGAACTTAATTATTCTACCAAGTAATACTTGGTAGTAGACCCTTGGCATTTGAGGGTTTAACATTTGTGGTTTCAGGTAGTCCCAAACCACCCACAGGGGAACAAACAAAGTGCTGGGTTTTGCAATTTTCCTGAGGCTAGAAGTTGAGTCCATGATGGGAGGTTGGAAGGTGGGAGTGGGTCGGGTCACAGCACAGCCAACTGGCGCTTTCCCTGCCTCTACTCTAATTGCAGACAGAGGCTTTGCTCTTTTCCCACTAAACCTTGTGAAGTGATTTTTTAAAAAGCATGTTTTCAAGTCAAGGTCTCTAGCTTTGATAGTGACATGATATGCCAGATAATACTGATGAATTCAGGGATTTGCAAAAGTGATTTGGGGGAAAAATTCCTTTTGAAAGTCAAAGAAATGGGAGCTGATGTAAAGGAAATGACCAAATTGTTTAACAGCATCCCTGACAGGTTAACTAAAAATGTAGCCCTAAACTGTTGTTCACAGAATATTAGGGCTATGTGACTTCCTTTGAGAGAGTCAGCCTTGGATGCATAACCTCTCTACTGTTCCTGAGTCAAACATATGCTATAGAAAAATTATAAATTACTGGAAAAACTTAAATTCCAATGGTTTCACTCATTCAATCAGCATCAGGAAATGGTATCAAATCTCAAATAGTACAATGTCACTTCTCCATAGGTGCCTCATATACATAATGTGCAATGGGAATGGATCACAGCCTGGCTGTCCCAAAAAACTGCACCATTCAGAAAAGCTAGAACACTTACACCAGGAGAGGAGCGGTAGGGCCTCACCACTCAAGCTCTTCTTTATACTGTGAATGAAAAATATTGGCTGCCTTATCAGTGAACAGAGGATGTGCAGCCGTCAAGCCATCACATTACAACATCTCCAAAGATGAGCTCTGAGGGAACTGAGGATGGGAACAGGATGCCTGATGCCCACCATTCAGCAGTCAACTGCTGCAGCCATCCCCCAACGGTGTACTGTGAGGAGACTCAGGATGAGAAAGCACAGGCTACTGGCCCCAGATAGCTGAGGTGCACGTCGAAGGAATGGTTCCAGGGAGCCCAGACTCTTGCATCTTCCCATACACAGAAAAGTGCTGAATTCCTTAACTTGAGATATCTGGTTTTCTTTAAGTAACAATCAACCACCTGGTTTTTGCTGCAAAAAGACTCCTACATATCCCGGCTCCCCGCCTTGCATCTTCAGAGCAGTCTCCCAGAGTTATCTGAGATGCTGTGTCCCAGGCTTCAGTCCTCAGTTTTGTCCACCGAATAAAACGTAACTCTCAACTTTTAGGTTGTGCATTTTTTTTCAGTCAACAATACACAGTACAGCTTCTGCTCTATTGTGAATGACCTCCCCATGATTCCTAGCCTTATTCCTGAATACGTGTCTATTTCCTCATCATAACAGGAACGGACCATTTCCCCATAATGTTCCTGCCTCCTTCCACCTTCCATCCATTCGTGGTGAGGGGGTGGGGAAAAGAGTGTCCTCCTTGCTCCCCTCTGCCTTTTTCCATCCATTGTTCTCCCTAACCAATCTCTTTTAAACAGTTCATATCACCCTCTCGTACCATCTTCTCCAGCACTTGACCCCCATTTTCCTTTCTCTCTACTCCTACCCCTAATTCCAGTCTTTGGTTTTCCCATACCCTACCAATCACTTTGTCAATTCTTCTCACGTTCTAATTTCAAGATTCCTCTTTGTCAATTCTTTAAAAGCTTTTATTTCTCCTCCACTGAAGTTGTCCACAAGTCCAGCTATGACTAGTTCCCAATAATCTCTCAAAAGTTCCCCAGGACTCAGTTCTACAATCTCTTTTCTCACCATCCTCTCACTGAATCTGCTTTTTGTCTTCATTGTAACTGCCAGTCCCCTGACCCAGACCCACATTCAAAGCCAATAAGCCACTCTGGCTTCACTTTCTTCCAAATCTCCAAAAAGACCTCAAGGATACTCTCCTACTCAGATTCTCTTGCCCCCGTGTCCACCCATCAATGTCCATCCAAGCCAGTCTCCAGCCTGAAGAAGACCACAGTATCTGCTTTCTCTACTCCTACTCCTGTGGCTAAGAATTGGTAGAGATGATAGATGGAAAAGGTGATGATGGTGTTGATGGTACAATTTTTCAGAGGTTCTAATGCCAAATGCTCTCCTGAATGCTCTACATGCATTATCTTAAACACTGATTAACTTCACTACAATGTAATGCTATTCAGTTAAGTTCCACCTGGGTTTTCTGTGCTATTGAGCAATCGTTATGTCCACCTTTAATGAACCCTTTATCATATTCCTCATAGCAGCTATTTCAAAGATTTAACACTTCCCTGGAGTCCACAGCTCACTCCCAACTTTGAGACCATTTTGCTTACTTTTTTTTGGAAAGCTAAAGGCCATTCAACATGAGTTTCCTCATAGTATCTCCTCTGCTTCTTGCCCCCCACCCCTCAAATTTTCTGGATATCTTCATCTAACCTTTCTGTGTCTTTCCCAACCTAGAGGTTCTTTCTAAGTTCAGTCTTCCTCTTAGGTGCTTGATCTCCCTCCCTCTTGCTTCCTCTGTTACCTTCTCTCTATTTTCAATGTCTCCCTCTATATAAGATCCTCCCCTTCACCTATCCAAGTTCTTCCCCATCCTTTAAGAACCTGCCTTCTTCTCTGCAACCCCCTGAAAATACCAACTTCTTTAGCCCCTGGAGAAAGTACTGAAGAGGACAGAACATTCCCTGCTTTTGCAGGAACAGTAAAACAGTAAAAAAACAGTCAAAAAATTTCCCCCTGTAGGCTGTAGTTCTCATTTCTCTGCATTAGCTCTCAAAACTAAACACGTCTCTAAAGCTGGGGGTCCTGGGACTGTTTGGACCATTGAAGAACACTTCTTTGGGCAGAAAGCTGGAAGCTTTGTGTAATATCTGGAAGTACATGGCATTGCATAGGCTATGCATGGCATTTGATAGGATATGAACAGGAAGCAAAGTCTTTTTACTGGTCTCTGTCTCTGAGTGTCTTGCAATTTCTGTTTGATTACAGTCTGAACCAGGGTAGGGAGGCAGCCAATTCAGGTAGACCCTGTGATGCTTCTCTCTTTCCCTAATCTCTCTCATCCAATTCACCACTAAGTCTTGACAATACCATTACCTTAATACCTTCTGTTATTTACAATTGCCACAATCTGCTCTCACTAGCCTCCATAGCTCCAGCCTTGCCCAGCTCCATTTCATTCTCCTCACTGCAATCGGAACAATCTTCCTAAAGCACATCTCTGCTTGAAATCCTTCTGTGGCTCCCAGGTGTCTAAGGAACAAATCCAAGCTCCTTAGCCCATCATGCTCTGGCCCCTGCCTGCCTTGTTCCTCCCTCCCCACGTCCCATGCCAAGCTCCAGCAATGCCAACTAATTGTTCACCAAATCCCCTAAGCTCTCTCCAGCCTCTGTGTCTTTACCCTTTGCTCATTCTTTCCTCCACGTGGAATAACCCCCCTTCCCCAACTATCTTCTATTCGTTCTTCAGGACAGTTCAAGGATCACCTTCCCACCAGTTTCCAGGGTCTACCCTTCCCAGGTACTCTGGGAGGTACTCTGGGCAACCCTCTATCCAGGTACTTTTCATGCTGAGCTCTTCTCATCTGATTCTTGTGTGTTTCACACACTGGACTATTAGCTCTTTATCAGGAACTGTTATCTGATTTCCTCGGTTCGGCAGAGGGCTTGACACATACACACATATAAATATCTCTGGAATGAATAAATTAGATTTTAAATAAGAGACAGAAATTTATATTTTTAACATTTAGTATCTCAGTACTGTTTATTTTCATGATGTTGTTTGGTAATAGAGATGAATTTGCACAGATTAAGGCCAAAAGAAACAGAGGACTGAATTAAACAGACCACAACGTATACAACTTCTACAACTACTGCTACCATTGACTGAGGTTTAACTCTGTTATCAACATTAAGTATTTTTTAATGTATTGACTCAACCCTCAAAATAATCTCCATCTTATAGATGAAGAAATTTTGGAACAGAAAAATTTAATAACTTGTCTATAAGTGGTTGAGCTGGGATTCAAACCTGGCAGAGTCAGGGTTTTTTTAACCACTGCATTGTACCACTTGCTGTGTGACCATAATTGTGCAGAAAAATGTAAATTGGGTATTCGCCTCACTCAACTATGCGCTCACCTCAATAATTCTTTGTTTTTTCCACCTTAACTTGGAAACTCACAACTTTATAAATATATTGAATTACCAGCATCAAATGATATTTGAGAATTTTTCCAGATGGGCTTAAAAAAACACCCATGTAGCCAACTCCCTGCCACTTGCTAAGAGGAAGTAATAGTGCAGGACAGGTGGTAAAATGTGTTAATTTCATGCATCGTGTTTCCTTTAGAATTTTCCTCTCTCCTAAAGAAGTGGCTAGTTAAAAGTTTTGATACCTATTTGTGAGGTTGTATTTTTTTAGTGACTTTTTCAAAGAAACACAAACTTCTGAGTGAAACTGAAGATTACAAAGACCCTGAGAGAAGGGTCTTTGACCGTATGAGACCTTTGACATCAAAGGAGTTAACAAAGATGAAGAGAAATTAGAGGGGGTGAGAGAGCCTGGAGCCCTGGCTTTCTATGGTAAAGGTAGAAAAGTGTTTAAAAAGAGGACACACATCTGGACAGGCAAATTCAGGCAAAAGTGAAAAGCTGAATAACTTTGCAACTAAGTTTCAGAAATTGTTCTGCAGCAAATCAGAAGAAACAAGAAGATACCCGATTCAACAGAGAGCATTTAAATTCTGAGTTTGTTTTTTTTGCTTGGTTTGTACTTTATTTCATCTTCATTTTTGGTGGCAGTGCTGTGTGTGTGTGTGTGTGTGTGTGTGTGTGTGTGTGTGTGTGTGTGTGTGTGTGTGTGTGTGTGTGTGTGTGTGTGTGTGTGTGTGTGTGTGTGTGTGTGTGTGTGTGTGTGTGTGTGTGTGTGTGTGTGTGTGTGTGTGTGTGTGTGTGTGTGTGTGTGTGTGTGTGGTAAAGGGGTGGTGGCTGGTGGATAGGAACAAAAGCAGAGGAAGAAAAGAAGATTTCAGTTCCCTGGGGCTTAAACACAAATTCTACTGCTTCAAAAGGCACCAAGTTACAAGAATTTCTCTGCATTTCTCTATCCCATGGGCAAGCCATAGAAAGAGAAATTGCAGTGGAAAAGGGAAAAGAGTAGGAAAAAATTTGTTTTGAGCTATCAAAAAGGGAACCTGGGTTGCGGGGCTTGGGGTGGGGGGGTGGGAATCGGCAAGATATAGTCACCTTGAAACTATGCCTCTAGCTCCTAGAGTTCTGATGCTTTTGATTTGTAAACAATTTTCTGCAGAATACACGAATATTTCCAGAACTTGTGACTTGTGATATTTTAGTTTCTTCACCTCCAGTCCTTTGAATGTTCTTTTAGTAATAATGGATTAGAGCTTATCTGCATCCTGGCCAGTTTTGTAAAACCAAATAATTGCTTAGCTGCGGAAGCAGCTTTATTTGCATTTAATTTTTTTTTAAAGAGAAATTCTGCCACCCTCTGGACAGAAACCAAAGATCTATTTCTTAGAGACCACCACAGAATACTGTTTTAAGCAACTGCCCTTGAAAATAAACATTTATTTTTTTTAATCTACCCTATAAAAATAGGAGAGGGGGAAAATCACAGTTGCTTTAGATAGCATAGATGGTATCTGGGGAAAAAATCATTTAAAAATACTAAACTGCCTCTAAGGAATTTTTAACTAAAGAAAATGGGCTCAGAGAACTTTAGAGAAAAAGCCTCCAGTGTTTAACTTGTAATCTTTCCAAAACCACCTTATATACTTCTACTCTCTAGCCTGCAATAGCCAAGTAAAGATTTCTCACACAATCTCAGCCGTGGCTGCTTTCATCCAGTTTTCTTTATTGGTGAAATTTTTAAAAATCTATGTGTATATTAAATATAAATATATATGCATTGGTTTTTAACTAGAACATGAGGGTGGAGTGAGATTTCAGCCACAGTTGAGAGAAATTAGCCATAAGAGCACAAATGGGCAGCTTGTTTCTGAAGCTCTCCTGCTCTCATCCACCGGGCATGGAGTACTTAATGTCATGTAAATGAAACTTAAAAATGCATGGATGTGATAATGTTGGGCATTATCAAAACAGTAATAATGCTGGGCAAATCAAAACACATGACATGCCATTTTTCTTCATAAATAACCAGAGAGAGGAAGCAGGAAGACGCCGAGGACCATACCTGGTTTTAACAACAGGATTTAGATGCTTCTGGTCTTGAAGGACCTTGGCCAGCTGTTTTTGCAGAAACAAAACCTTCCCGTGGACTCCCTTAATAAATGGGTGGTCGAGGAGATGTGTGACGGAAGGCCGCTTTTCAAAATCCTTAATAAGACACCTGTTCAAAAATCAACAAACAACTGAAGTACAATCTTACAAACCTGGCTCCCCTGTAAATATGGGAGGAGGAGAAAAAGCTCATTTATAAAACCTGATCACTAACCTTACATAGCTCTTTCTTTATTCATAGGTACCAGAACAGAAAAAAACATTCTCTACTAGTTGAATTGATCAAAACATCAGAAATCTATTTTAGTTTACTTTAAGTATATATTGAAAACACAATCAATTTAATTTGAAATATTCAAAACACTGAAAAATAGACTGGCCAGACTGAATTTTCTGTCTGAATTTTCATTACAGAAAAATGTTTACAATGGAGCCAAGTTGATTAGTCTATATACTTTATTTTAGAAGTATATGAAATGTCCACTATTTGGTGGTGGGGAAAATGCATTTAGGAGTTTGCAAGGATAGAAACGAATCATAAAGAAACGTTCACAGAGAAAATTCAACCCCTTGATTTCTAATATCTTCTGAAGAATCAGAAAAACCTCAGAACAGGAAGTGACTACAATATAGTTCAGATGAATTGGAATGGAATTATTCAAACAGGAAACAAAAAGTCCATACAAAATGGTAAAAATTGGGTTGCATTTAAACTCCTCTGTGGTTAATCGGTTAAAACCGCACTGGTATAACCACTTTCTGTTTCAGGTTCAATGCCCTTTTCAAAGAAAACAATGATTCAGTACATTTTGCTGTGTGATGTATATTATTAAAGATGATTTTGACACAGGAAATCTCTAGTGAAATTGAATCTGATGAATACCCCTCCAATTACCATTGCATTTCCATTCTGAGTAGCTGCCCTTGACGGGGAGGAAGAAATTTCAACATCCGCCCTTTTAAGTTATCAGTTTTTATTTAGCTCACGTTGGAAGGCTCAGGATAAGTACTAGATGCCATTCTGCCCACTCCATGAAATAAATGTTTCCAGTTTTCCCAATAGCGACATGCCAACAACATGTGAAACACAACATATTTAAAATGATGAAACGCACTGACAAATGGTAAAATGTTCAGCCTCACCCTAAGCATCCTTTCAAAACATTTAAGCAGAGTTCCTAGAACAGTCCTCAACTGTTGGTTTTACAAAAAGGCCTTAATCTTTGCATTTCAAACCACTTTCGCATCCATCGAATTCTAGTCCTGAAAGATATTCAGTAAATTTCCCAGTCATCCCATTTTAGAATTGATTCAGGGATTTCCTGTCTATTGGAATTGGAGCTTTCGGCTAGAAAAGCCAAAAGAACCTAGATTATCTCCATTCTGCTGCCTGCATGACTATAAATACCACCTGTGTCTCGCTATGGGGAGAAATCAATCATTTGACTTTTATGGGTCCAGGGGCCTTTTGTATAATCTATTATATTTCCTACTAAAAATAAAAAAATCAGTGCACATGCTTAAAAAAAAATACTCCGTTCATGTTTTTACATCAGCAATGTTCCCTAGATTCCATGTATATTAATCCGTATATAATTATGTGACTACCAAAGGAAAATAAATGCTAACGTTTCCCTAAGCACCTGGAAAAAAGGAACCTCTTGGTAGTTTATATGGTCAGTAATACAAGTGTATGCCTCATCCTCCTAGCTTGAGATATGGTGTATAAAAACTCCCCAAATAAAGTCTGTGTCCTCTGAGAATTCCTACTGAAGATGGACATGGTGGCTTTGCACAGAGCCCTGCCCCCCCAGAGGGCATGGGTAGGACGGGAGACCAGGAACTGCTGGGACCCCCAGCTAAGCCTGTCCAGGCATCTGGCGCAGGTCACATTACATCTGTCTCTCATCACCAAATAGACATACTTCCTGTACCCAAGTATATCCCCAAACACAGGGAGACCGATTTCTTAATCGGTTTCCCCGCCTTTTTTTTTTTTTTGCTTTCTGGGCAACTCTCAACTGTTTGTTGACTAGTGCCAAAACTTCAGATGAGTAAACTCAAGGGGGCTGAAAGTGGGAGGTGTAACAATTAATAGGAAATTCAGAGCAGGTGAATGGGAAAGTGAGCAGGCGCTGCCTCTATCTTCTCCCTCAGGATAGGTGCCTTAGGTGCCCGGTAATTAAAGCTCCTTAGATAGGGTTTGAGAGAAGCCAGGAAACCCATACTCCAGCCTTAGGAAAATAGGTGTCTGCTAGATTCTGGGGGTGCAATTAAAGGTGCTATATCTTGTTTCATAATCTTAGCATCCAGTGGGAGAGCAAGGTTGCAAACAAGGTTGCAAGATCATTTGGTATTTTGGAAGGGATCTCTCTCTAGATCACAGAGGGAGTAAGAGAAATGAGGACTAAATAATGAAGTGAGATAATCAGACAAGGGAGAAACAACAGTGAATCTGTTGTCTCCTGGAGATCCAAAAAATAAAGATGGTAGGCGTTCTACTCTCTGAAGGAATGATCAAGAGGATTTATTTGTTAGTTCTCTCAGTAAGGCCCAAGTGGGCTGAATGTCATACCAGCGGATCAGCAAAACTGAAACCAAGTGTATATGGGAAGAATGCTAAGCAGAGCTATGACATATCCAACTGCATTGGCAGATTTTTAGGAGAAGGGCAGGAAGACCTTGAGGGTACAGCCTTATTCTGAAACACTCTTGCATACTTTTTTTCTCATGGGGAGCAAAGAGCCAGAATGAAATGGACTTATTATTTTACTGATAAATAGAGGAAAGTTCTATGTTAGGAGCAGATATGGCGAAAGTCAAGCATTACTAGATACCAGGTCATTGGAATCATATCATTTCATTTGTTCAGCAAACATTTATTGCACAGCTGGAATTAGTCAAAATAGATGAATTCATAAAAAATTATGACCATTGTCCTCAAAGATGGACAATCTTATTATAAAGATGGAAGGACAAGAGAAACACAGGAAACAGCAGAAGTCAGTGTTTGCTTTTATATTTAGAATAAGAAATAGTCACACGAAAGCATAAGGTTTTGGAGCTAGGGGACCAAGATTTTCTATTCTAACCCTTCTTTTACGAGGTGAGGAAGTTGAGGTCAAGTCCTGATAGTGATGAGGTCAATTCCCTGGTTCCCATGAGAGAACCCCTCCTACTCTGCAATGTGTTGTTAAAATGGCACAGGTACAACGTGCAAAATAATACTAGGCAGCAGTGGGTGCAGGGCAGCCAGAGAAGCCTTAATGGAAAGAGTGAGGATTGAGCTGAGTTTGGAGGGAATTTTTGGAACTAAATTGAACTCAATATGTGGAGAAGATGTAGAAGGCATTTCAAGGTTGGGAAACTGGATCAGCAATGAAAGAAGCCAGCCTAGGCAAGCTGTGTAGCCAGGAACTCAGGAGGTCACCAGAACGTTGACCTTCACCTCCTAAGCTGCCTCCTTTGAACATCTAAGAACAATTCTTTGCTTTAGTCCTTTTACCAACTTTAACTAGGGCATATTCTTTATTGCTTAAGATGTTGCAGTTTTGTGCCCCAAACTCGTACTGTTATGTTTTCAGCTTGCCATTTCTGTCTTATTCTCCTTTCAGGCAGGGATTTAGTGGATTAAGATAGAATTGACAGCTGGGATCGGTAAGAACTCCTGACAGCCTCCATGTCCTTTTATAAGCATGATTAAATCCTCTAACTTGATTTGGAGAACAAACATGGAAAATTAAGGAAGTTATAATATGCTTATTCATTTTCAGATTGCTTATTAAACTAGGAATTGCAAATTCCAGATGCAGAATATTTTCCCCCAGCGGGGATTGAGCCGTTTTTACAAGAAAATGCATAAAACGTTGACCTCTGTATGGGAGAATGGGGGCCAGCCAGTGTGAGGTAAGTTGGGTGAAACACTAGACACATGAGACATTCCACTGAAAAATGAAACTAGTCTTCTGGTCAAAAAGGTTTGGGAAACATTTGTGATTCTCTAAACCAAGTAAATCTGGAGTTTCATAGTGCGTGTGAGCATATTAAATGTTCTTAGAAGTATGGAGGTAAAGAAAACAGCTTAATTTTGTTTAAATCCATGTTTCCAAACTTACTCGGCCACAGATCCTTTTTTTGTATCACCGGAACCAGGGCCCTGCAAATGACATCTTTGGAAGCTCTGTTGTGAGAAATCAGTACTAGGCTCTTGAAATCGGCGGCTGAGTCTTTATCTCAGCTGACTGAGGGGAGACACTCAGAGCCCCTAATTGTCACCAGCATGTTTGAGACACCTGTAGGCTGCAGTTTCTGCAGAAGACTGTCTCAAATTGGGGAAATACATTCACCAAGCTCAGTTCTTCCCAGAATCTTTTACTCTGGAAAAAAGAAATTGAACAAGGACTAAATTTAGGGAATGCTGCTTTTTTTCCAAAATCATAAGTAATTCTTTCAGTCCCAGACTTTTTAAAAGTCATTTTTAAAAATCTGGATTTAGGTGTGGTTATCTCTGTGCTAAGATACAAAACAAAAGAATAAAAAAATTAAAACTACCATGAGATGTATTACCTGGATTTACAAGGCCATGGAAGGTGGTTTGAATGTGACAGAAAAGTCCATGAGAAGAAAAAGGAAGCAAATTTCAGCCCTGAAGGAAATCTAATCCATTACCTAATTTGAAATTCTAGTACCTTCCATCATGCATTCTTGGCTGAAGATTAATTCTCAGAATTCATTAGTGTCACCACATTAAACACAGGTTGTTGCAGACATTTGCTGGGATCTCCCAGCCTGGCCTCTGCCAGAAACAGGCAAAAAAGGAGGCATTTCTTTTTTTTTAAATTTATTTATTTATTTATTTACTTTTGGCTGCGTTGGGTCTTCATTGCTGCACATGGGCTTTCTCTATGTGCGGCAAGTGGGGGCTACTCTTCGTTGCGGTGCATGGGCTTCTCACTGCGGTGGCTTCTCTTGTTGCGAAGCATGGGCTCTAGGCACATGGGCTCAGTAGTTGTGGCTCATGGGCTCAGTAGTTGTGGCTCACGGGCTTTAGAGTGCAGGCTCAGTAGTTGTGGCTCACAGGCTTAGCTGCTCTGTGGCATGCGGGATCTTCCCGGACCAGGGCTCGAACCCGTGTCCCCTGCATTGGCAGGCGGATTCTTAACCACTGCGCCACCAGGGAAGTCCAGGAGGCATTTCTTTTTTTTTTTTTTTTTTTTTTTTTTATATGTGGTCTTATTTATTTATTTATTTATTTATTTTTGGCTGTGTTGGGTCTTCGTTTCTGTGCGAGGGCTTTCTCTAGTTGCGGCAGGTGGGGGCCACTCTTCATCACGGTGCGCGGGCCTCTCACTATCGCGGCCTCTCTTGTCGTGGAGCACAGGCTCCAGATGCGCAGGCTCAGTAGTTGTGGCTCACGGGCCTAGTTGCTCCACGGCATGTGGGATCTTCCCAGACCAGGGCTCGAACCCGTGTCCCCTGCATTGGCAGGCAGATTCTCAACCACTGCGCCACCAGGGAAGCCCCAGGAGGCATTTCTTAACAAGAAACAAGGTTGGGCTCCTGCGTTGGGCTCTGGAGCTGGCAGTGCTTGTGCTCCTTCCATTTGCTCCCAAAGGATCATGCTGTCGAGACACGGCTGCCTTGCCACTGTAAACTGCCATTTCATAACCAAAGAATCAGACGCCTGCAAGGGGGAGCTATTTATCAAGAGTCACGAACGGATGTTTACTGATGACTAAACTACACTTGATAAAGAGAAGCTGAGCAAGTCAAAAACTAAAAATACTGGTGAACTTGGTGAGAAAAGCAGGAGGGTGAGCAATCTTATTCCACACATTGGGGCAAAACTAGATGAAAACTTGAGACTTATGTCTCTTCTCATTTCCTTTTTAATATTCTTTTATACTTACTGCTGTTTTCTTGTGGGTTTGCTGCTTAGATTGTTAAGTGTTTCCATTGGCACCAAATATCTAAACACTTCTGATTTGAGCAAGCATTTCCCTGCCCCGTGATGCACTGCATCTGCAGTTCCTATCATCAGCAGACAGAAGCCTGAGTGACAAAGAGGCCTCTTCATCAAGAGGAGAAATCCTCCGGAGGGTACACTAATTACAGGTTAAATATCAGAGCCCATGGTGCTCTGTCTTGGAAGGAAATTTCCATTTTGGAAGACAGGACTATGACAAAAACAGTCGTTTTCTCAAGATGACTAATGCCTCAAAAGAAGGCAGGCTGAGAAACTTGACATTGCATATGTTATTTCAGCAAAACCAAACCTTCCCGTTTGGTGGAATACTTAACTCCATTTCAGTTTTCATGAAGTTTGCAAATATTGCACATGGTGGCGTTTTAAAGTCTCACTGGTGAGAACTGAAACTGTACACTAACTTCACACGTAGCGTGGGGAAGTGGGGTCCTAACCTGAAACAGAGAAGTGAGGACCAGGGGCATATTTCTCAGCGAGGCAAACCTAGGGTTATCCATCAGAGAAAAACAGTCAGGATTCACTGAGAGAAAAAAGTCCTCAGAGGGTAGGATGGAAGGTTTTATAACAGGAAGCTCAGTTCTTTTTATGAGGTGGGTAATGAGAGCAGATCCTGTGTGGCGAAGTGGGAGGGAGGCTACAGGGCAGCAGGACCACAGGGCAGCTGGCATCTTGCCTGAGGTCACTAGGGTGAGGAGAAGGCAGGTGCAGGGTTAGAAAGATCAGCAAGTCAGCCCTACCTTTAGACAAAGCCATCAGCACTGAAGGTCCAGAGTGAGCTCAAGGGAACACAGGAAGGCAACAGAAGTGGAAGAACATGGCATTTCCAGAAGCATGAGGCTGGGGAGAGAGAAGAGCCAACTTCTGTCACCCAGAGAAGACTCTCAGAAGGTGAAGAAGATGACTGGAGGAAAAGTGTAGGGTGGTTTCAAGCCAAAAGATAAACTCTAAGAACAGGTAGGACAGAATCTCCCTCCAGAGTTAAGGAATGTGCACCATGGTAGCTGGAGAGAGTCTCAATGCAAAAAGAGGGTCCAGGACTGGAGGGCGGTCCTAGGGCAGAGAGCCACCACACGTAACCCAGAATGACCCAGGGTCGTGGCCTGCGTGACACCTGTGAACACAACTACCTCTTCATGTTACCTTTATGTCTTTGATCCCGTGATCAATAGTAAATAATTAGAAGAGTCCAGACTAACTCATTGTATTCTTAGGGAAGGAGATATGGTAACAGAAATTCTAGATCCTCAAGCGTGGCTTGTCTGGTGGACAACCTCTGGGCCACGGCCAGGAGGGACCGAGAGAAGAAGAGTTTACCATACCAAGGAAAAGGGAGTAAAAATGCCAAGCAAGGAGGCAAAGTGAGGAGAAGGGTCAAGAGGAACCAGGCCAGAACTTAGGAACAAGACAAGATGGGGCTCAGGGGACACAGAAGCTGTTCAAGGAGCAGCCAGTGGAGGGCATGGTGGCAGAGGTGCAGGCTTATTATTGTTGTACTGACACTTCCCTCTGCGGTTTCAGCTGTGCTTTCCAAGTTGCAAAGACTGGGGACGAGCACACCCTCCACTGGACATGCTGTAGCCAAGGAAGATCCTGATGTCCATGTCTTAGGACTAAGGCTGTCTTAAGGGCTGTAACCAGTGGCCCCAAGTCACCACCTTCTCACTCCTCTTTGTTTTCGTTGTTTCTTTCTTCCTTATTTGGGAAAAGTATCAATACTTTGCAATTAAACATGTTTCTCCAGGCCACTCTAGCCATGCGGTTCAGTCAGCGTGCTGAACAAAAATGAGCCACCACTTCATTGCACAGCCCCAGCAACTAGTTTACTGGACGATGAAATCTGCATTCAAATCCCACCCTCTGGTTCAAAGAGCTGGGGAAGGCCTGGGCCCTGGGAGCTGGGAATACAGTGATGGCTCCACCTCTCAGGCTGCAGTGCTATTGCTTCCCAAGGAGCTGGGTATTGGCTGTTGCTGCCTTTTGGGGCTTCTGCACGGGGCTGAGGTTGGCCACAGGTCAGCCCGAGACTCGGCCAGGAAACCAGATGTGGCCCCTGTCTTCTGTTAGAGGTCTTGGCTTCAGGTGGAAATCAAGAAAATATTTGCTTGAAGCAGCCCAGGTAAGATGAGGAGCAGAGGGAAGTGATGGCTGAACTCAGACAGAAATGGGTGTATAAAATGTGGGTGAGTCGGGGCAAAATAACCTAAATGTTGGCAAGTCCAGTTTTTAAAGATATTAATCTTTATGTTAATTATTAATGGATACAATATAGATTCATGTAACATATATAATGTATATTATATTATTATATTTAAATTATTAATCTCAAATATTTAAAACAATCTGACTTATTTAAAAACAGTATACTTAATCAGTATTATTTGCCCAAGCATGATACATGTACTCACTCATTTTTAAAAATGTTTGGTGCCTATCATTGGGGCAGTAATATATAAAGGTTAAAAGTCAGGGGTTAGGGTCAAACCTAACTCTACTTCTTATAGGTATGTGATGATATGCAAGTTAATTTAATTCTCTGGGCCACAGTTTCTTCTTCTATAAAATGGTAATAATGTCACTGTCAGCCGTAAATGAGATAATCCATGTACAGTACCTGGTACATAGTAAGCACTCAATAAATGCCAGCTATGTGGGCCAACCACTGTACTAGATGGTGGGGTTACAGTCAGCGCATTGGAGGAAGACAGCCATAGCATACCCAACTCCAAGCAGGATGAGTGCTATAAAAGGAAATGTTAATGTGCAAAGGGTCCTTGAGCCAGACTTGAATAACAGTGTGCCCATTAATTAGATACTTTTTCTCAATGTGATTCCCATGACTCAGCACAAAATTACTATTTGATAGATGTCCTGATCAGAAGTTCCAAAGTTCAGGGAGAATGGGGACTTCTAGGGTCTGACAACTTAGCAAAAGCAAAGAATTTTGGCATTTTCAAGTTCAGGCCTCTGGGCACTCCTGTTTTTGAATGTCTGGCTAATTTCTTTGATTCAAAAATCAGTTTCCATTTTGACAGACAGTTATGGTCTGCTTCTTAGTCCAGGCTTAAGTGCCAGGGAATATATGAATTCTAATCTTTCCCTTAATCCTACTTGCCATGCTGTCCAGAATTAAATCCATAATTCTCATTTGTATGCATTTTTTTCCCTACAAGGGGAAGCAATGGACCGTACCCAGCTAGTACCCAGTAACCTATGAGAAATGAACAACCAGTTCCATAGTGCATGACCATTACATGCTCAGGACTACTCCAGGACTGGGGTGGGGGATAGGAGAGTACAAAACAAACAAAAGATGTATGCCTCCATAAAAAATTTATCTTCTGGGATAATACCAAACTTACACATATGAAATATTTATAGACCCAGCTGGGACTCAATGCACTGATTCATTCAAACACTTACTAGGTATTTACTGTGAATGGCACTGCATCAAGTGCTTGGAAGAAAAGATGCCTGGAGTGAGATGTTAGGTTTCATGGAATTTAGAAACAAGTAGTAGAATAGATATAGACATAAATAAAAATAATTCAAGGCTAAAAAGTGTAAGCACTAGAGTGGCTCAGATGAAGTAAACAATCCTAGTTAGGAGAACAAGTGTTTCACATGAGAGATGACACTTGGGTCTTAAAGGATGAAAGGGATATTGACAGAAGTACAGGGGAGGAGCATTCTAAGCAGAGAGTACAGTAGGAATGGAAGCCCATAGGTAAAATGCATGGCTCAAATGGGGAACACAGTGGAACAGAATAATACAATTGTAATAGATGGGGTGAAAATCTGACCACAAACATCTTACTCAGAACCTAGAAGGCCATGCCAGTGAGTTTGGGTTTTCTTTCTTAGTCACAGTGAAGTGGCGTTTTTGAGCAGGGAGATAACACAATTAGATCGTTACTCTAAAAAATGAACTGGGATCAGTCAGTCTCCTGGATCTCTGCCTGCAGGGTCTGTTGGAAACAAGAGTAAGCTGCGTGGCTGACAGGGTCTTGGTGATCTGGCCGGGTATCAGGCCTGAGCCTTTGGGGTGGGAGAGCAGAGTCCAGAATATTTGACCACCAGAGACCTCCCAGCCCCAAGCAATATCAATGGGTGAGAGCTCTCCCAGAGATCTCTGTCTCTGCTGGGTGGACCCAGCTCCACCCAATGGCCAGCAAGCCCCAGGGTTGGATGCCCCATGCCAAACAAGTAGCAAGACAGGAACACAAGCCCATCCATTAGCAGAGAGTCTGCCTAAAATCATACTAAGTTCACAGACACCCCAAAACACACCACCGGACGTGGCCCTGCCCACCAGAAAGACAAGATCCACCCCACCCACCAGAACACAGGCACCAGTCCCCTCCACCAGGAAACCTATACAAGACACTGAACAAACCTCACCCACTAGGGACAGATACCCAAAACAACAGAAACTACGAACCTGCAGCCTGAAAAAAGGAGATCCCAAACACAGTAAGTTAAACAAAATGAGAAGACAGACAAATATGCAGATGAAGGAGCAAGGGAAACACCCACCAGACCAAACAAATGAAGAGGAAATAGGCAGTTTACCTGAAAAAGAATTCAGAATAATGATAGTAAAGATGATCCAAAATCTTGGAAATAGAATGGAGAAAATATAAGAAACGTTTAACAAGGACCGAGAAGAACTACCAATCAAACAAACAATGATGAACAACACAATAAATGAAATTAAAAATTCTCTAGAAGGAATCAATAGCAGAATAACTGAGGCAAAAGAACAGACAAGTGACCTGGAAGATAAAATAATGGAAATAACTGCTGCAGAGCAGAATAAAGAAAAAAGAATGAAAAGAATTAAGGACACCCTCAGAGACCTCTGGGACAACATTAAAAACACAAACATTTGAATTATAGGGGTCCCAGAAGAAGAAGAGAAAAAGAAAGGGTCTGAGAAAATATTTGAAGAGATTAGAGTTGAAAACTTCCCTAACATGGGAAAGGAAATAGTCAATCAAGTCCAGGAAGTGCAGAGAAACCCATAAAGGATAAATCCCAGGAGAAACACACCAAGACACATACTAATCAAACTATCAAAAATTAAAAACAAAGAAAAAATATTAAAAGCACCAAGGGAAAGCCAACAAATAACATACAGGGGAATCCCCATAAGGTTAACAGCTGATCTTTCAGCAGAAACTCTGCAAGCCAGAAGGGAGCGGCAGGACATATTTAAAGTGAAGAAAGGGAAAAACCTGCAAACAAGATTACTCTACCCAGCAAGGATCTCATTCAGATTTGATGGAGAAATTAAAATCTTTACAGACAAACAAAAGCTAAGAGAATTCAGCACCACCAAACCAGCTTTACAACAAATGCTAATGGAACTTCTCTAGGCAGGAAACACAAGAGAAGGAAAAGACCTACAATAACAAACCCAGAACAATTAAGAAAATGGTAATAGGCACATACATATCGATACCTACTTTAAACATAAATGGATTAAATGCTCTAACCAAAAGACACAGACTGGCTGAATGGACACAAAAACAAGACCCATATATATGCTGTCTACAAGAGACCCACTTCAGACCTAGGGACACATACAGAAAGTGAAAGTGAGGGGATGGAAAAAGATATTCCATGTAAATGGAAATCAAAAGAAAGCTGGAGGAGTAATTCTCATATCAGACAAAATAGACTTTAAAATAAAGACTATTACAAGAGACAAAGAAGGACACTACATAATGATCAAGGGATCCATCCAAGAAGAAGATATAACAATTGTAAATATTTATGCACCCAACATAGGAGCACCTCAATACATAAGGCAAATGCTAACAGCCATAAAAGGGGAAATGGACAATAACACATTCATAGTAGGGGACTTTAACACCCCACTTTCACCAATGGACAGATCATGCAAAATGAAAATAAAGAAGGAAACACAAGCTTTAAATGACACATTAGACAAGATGGACTTAATTGATATTTATAGGACATTCCATCCAAAAATAACAGAAAACACTTTCTTCTCAAGTGCTCATGAAACATTCTGCAGGATAGATCATACCTTGGGTCACAAATCAAGCCTTGGTAAATTTAAGAAAATTGAAATCGTATCAAGTATCTTTTCCAACAACAACGTTATGAGACTAGATATCAATTACAGGAAAAAAAATGTAAAAAATACAAACAGGGCTTCCCTGGTGGTGCAGTGGTTGAGAGTCCACCTGCTGATGCAGGGGACACAGGTTTGTGCCCCGGTCCAGGAAGATCCCACATGCCGCGGAGCGGCTAGGCCCGTGAGCCATGGCCGCTGAGCCTGCGCGTCCAAAGCCTGTGCTCCGCAACAGGAGAGGCCACAACAGTGAGAGGCCTGTGTACCACACACACACACAAAAAAAAATGCAAACACATGGAGGCTAAACAATACACTACTAAATAACCAAGAGATCAATGAAGAAATCGAAGAGGGTATCAAAAAATACCTAGAAACAGGGTCTTCCCTGGTGGCGCAGTGGTTGAGAGTCCTCCTGCCGATGCAGGGGACATGGGTTCGTGCCCTGGTCTGGGAAGATCCCATATGCCGCGGAGCGGCTGGGCCCGTGAGCCATGGCCACTGAGCCTGTGCGTCCGGAGCCTGTGCTCCACAACGGGAGAGGCCACAGCAGCGAGAGGCCCACGTACCGCAAAAAACCAAAACCAAAAACAAAAAAATACCTAGAAACAAATGACAATGAAAGCACAATGACCCAAAACCTAAGGGATGCAGCAAAAGCAGTTCTAAGTGGGAAGTTTATAGCAATACAATCCTACCTCAAGAAACAAGAAAAATCTCAAATAAACAATCTAACCTTAAACCTAAAGAAACTAGAGAAAGAAGAACAAACAAAACCCAAAGTTAGTAGAAGGAAAGAAATCATAAAGATTAGAGCAAAAACAAATGAAAAGGAAACAAAGGAAACAATAGCAGAGATCAATAAAACTAAAAGCTGGTTCTTTGAGAATATAATCAAAATTGATAAACCATTAGCCAGACTCATCAAGAAAAAAAAGGGAGAAGACTCAAATCAACAGAATTAGAAATGAAAAAGGAAAAGTAACAACTGACACTGCAAAAATACAAAAGATCATGAGAGATTACTACAAGCAACTATATGCCAATAAAATGGACAACCTGGAACAAATGGACAAATTCTTAGAAAGGTATAATTTTCCAAGACAGAACAAGGAAGAAATAGAAAATATAAGCAGACCAATCACAAGCACTGAAATTGAAACTGTGATTAAAAATATTCCAACAAACAAAAGCCCAGGACCAGATGGCTTCACAGGCAAATTCTATCACACATTTAGAGAAGAACTAACACCTACCCTTCTCAAACTCTTCCAAAATACAGCAGAGGGAGGAACACTCCTAAATTCATTCTACGAGGCCACCAGCGCCCTGATACCAAAACCAGACAAAGATGTCACAAAAAAGTAAACTACAGGCCAATATCACTGATGAACATAGATGCAAAAATCCTCAACAAAATACTAGCAAACAGAATCCAACAGCACATTAAAAGGATCATACACCATGATCAAGTGGGGTTAATCCCAGGAATACAAGGATTCTTCAATATATACAAATCAATCAATGTGATACACCATATTAACAAAGTGAAGGAGAAAAACCATATGGTCATCTCAATAGATGCAGAAAAAGCTTTTGACAAAATTCAACACCCATTTATGATAAAAACTCTCCAGAAAGTGGGCACAGAGGGAACCTACCTCAACATAATAAAGGCCATATATGACAAACCCACAGCCAACATCATTCTCAATGGTGAAAAACTAAAACCATTTCCTCTAAGATCAGGAACAAGACAAGGTTGCCCACTCTCACCACTCTTATTCAACATAATTTTGGAAGTTTTAGCCATAGCAATCAGAGAAGAAAAAGAGATAAAAGGAATCCAAATCGGAAAAGAAGAAGTAAAGCTGTCACTGTTTGCAGATGACATGATGCTTTACATAGAGAATCCTAAAGATGCTACCAGAAAACTACTAGAGCTAATCAATGAATTTGGTAAAGTAGCAGGATACAAAATTAATGCACCGAAATCTCTGGCATTCCTATACACTAATGATGACAAATCTGAAAGAGAAATTAAGGAAACACTCCCATTTACCACTGCAACAAAATGAATAAAATACCTAGGAATAAACCTACCTAAGGAGACAAAAGACCTGTATGCAGAAAACTGTAAGACACCGATGAAGGAAATTAAAGATGATACAAACAGATGGAGATATATACCATGTTCTTGGATTGGAAGAATCAACATTGTGAAAATTACTATACTACCCAAAGCAATCTACAGATTCAATACAATCCCTATCAAACTACCAATGGCATTTTTCACAGAACTAGAACAAAAAATTGCACAATTTGTATGTAAACACAAAAGAACCCGAATGTCCAAAGAAATCCTGGAAAAGGAAAACAGAGCTGGAGGAATCAGGCTCCCTGACTTCAGACTACACTACAAAGCTAAAGTAATCAAGACAGTATGGGGGCTTCCCTGGTGGCGCAGTGGTTGAGAGTCTGCCTGCCGATGCAGGGGACACGGGTTCGGGCCCTGGTCTGGGAAGGTCCCGCATGCCGCAGAGCGACTGGGCCCGTGAGCCACGGCTACTGAGCCTGCGCGTCTGGAGCCTGTGTTCCGCAACAAGAGAGGCCGCGACAGTGAGGGGCCCGCGCACTGCAATGAAGAGTGGCCCCCGCTTGCCACAACTAGAGAAAGCCCTCGCACAGAAATGAAGACCCAACACAGCAAAACTAAATTAATTAATTAATTAACTCCTACCCCCAACATCTTAAAAAGAAAAAAAAAAAAAAAAAGGACAGTATGGTACTGCCACAAACACAGACATATAGATCAATGGAGCAGGATAGAAAGCCTAGAGATTAACCCACACACGTACGGTCACATTACTGTTGATAAATGAGGCAAGAATACACAATAGAGGGCTTCCCTGGTGGCGCAATGGTTGAGAGTCCGCCTGCCGATGCAGGGGACACAGGTTTGTGCCCCGGTCTGGGAAGATCCCACATGTGCGGAGCGGCTAGGCCCGTGAGCCATGGCCGCTGAGCCTGTGCGTCCAGAGACTGTGCTCCGCAACGGGAGAGGCCACAACAGTGAGAGGCCCGCATACCGCAAAAAAAAAAAAAAAAGAATACACAATAGAGAAAAAACAGCCTCTTCAATAAGTGGTGCTGGGAAAACTGGACAGCAACATGTAAAAGAATGAAATTAGAACACTTCCTAACACCATATACGAAAATAAACTCAAAATGGATTAAAGACCTAAATGTAAGGCCAGAAACTATCAAACTCTTAGAGGAAAACATAGGCAGAACACTCTATGACATAAATCACAGCAAGATCCTTTTGGACCCACCTCCTAGAGAAATGGAAATAAAAACAAAAATAAACAAATGGGACCTAATGAAACTTCAAAGCTTTTGCAAAGCAAAGGAAACCATAAACAAGACAAAAAGCCAACCCTCAGAATGAGAGAAAGTATTTGCAAATGAAGCAACTGACAAAGGATTCATCTCCAAAATATACAAGCAGCTCATGCAGCTGAATATCAAAAAAACAAATAACCGAATCCAAAAATGGGCAGAAGACCTAAACAGACATTTCTCCAAAGAAGATATACAGATTGCCAACAAACACATGAAAGGATGCTCAACATCACTAATCATTAGAGAAATGCAAATCAAAATCACAATGAGGTATCACCTCACACCGGTCAGAATGGCCATCATCAAAAAATCTACAAACATAAATGCTGGAGAGGGTGTGGAGAAAAAGGAACCGTCTTGCACTGTTGGTGGGAATGTAAATTGATACAGCCACTATGGAGAACAGTATGAAGGGTCCTTAAAAAACTAAAAACAGAACTATCATGTGACCCAGCAATCCCACTACTGGGCCTATACTCTGAGAAAACCATAATTCAAAAAGACACATGCACCCCAATGTTCACTGCAGCACTATTTACAATAGCCAGGACATGGAAACAACCTAAGTGTCTATCGACAGATGAATGGATAAAGAAGATGTGGCACATATATACAATGGAATATTAGCCATAAAAAGAAACAAAATTGATTTATTTGTAGTGAGGTGGATGGACCTAGTGTCTGTCATACAGAGTGAAGTAAGTCAGAAAGAGAAAAACAAATACCGTGGGCTTCCCTGGTGGCGCAGTGGTTGAGAGTACACCTGCTGATGCAGGGGACACGGGTTCGTGCCCTGGTCCGGGAAGATCCCACATGCCGTGGAGCAGCTAGGCCCATGAGCCATGGCCACTGAGCCTGCGTGTCGGAGCCTGTGCTCCACAATGAGAGAGGCCACAACAGTGAGAGGCCCGTGTACCGCAAAAAAAACAAAAAAACAAATACCGGATGCTAACACATGTATATGGAATCTAAAAAAAATGGTTCTGCAGAACCTAGGGGCAGGACAGGAATAAAGATGCAGACGTAGAGAGTGGACTTGAGCACACAGGGAGGGAGAAGGGTAAGCTGGGATGAAGGGAGAGAGTAGCACTGACATATATACACTACCAAATGCAAAACAGACAGCTAGTGGGAAGCAGCTGCATAGCACAGGGAGATCAACTCAGTGCTTTGTGCCACCTAGAGGGGTGGGATAGGGAGGGTGGGAGGGAGGGCAAGAGGGAGGGGATATGGGGATATATGTATACATGTAGCTGATTCACTTTGTTACACAGCAGAAACTAACACACCATTGTAAAGCAATTATACTCCAATAAAGATGTTAAAAAAAATCAACTGGCACCATATTAGAGTGTAAGTTGGAGGGAAGTAGGCACGGAGGGGATCCATTTTGGAAGCATACAGTCTGAATTAAGAAAATGGGAAGGGGAAAATGATGGTTGTAGCTGTGGTACTTGAAGACAAGTCAAGAATATATAAAGAAAAAAGAAGGGACTACCAGTGGACTCTTGGGCCAACTTAAATTTAAGGATGGACCTGTAGCTAAATCTTTGTGAACATAACTATCTACTTTTTTACCTTCAGTATCCAACTACAATCTCTCTTGATGTAAACCAAAGGCCTTTAAGTTACCAATTCAATGGTCTCTTCTCATTCTACTCAACCTCTCTGTTCACTGACAGTCATTGTTGACCTGCCCCAGAAATATTCTCTTTCCTTGTCTGTAGTGATGCTACATCTTTTAGTTATTCTATTACTTCTCTGACCACTCTTGCTCGTTTATTTTCACTACCAGCTAGAGTAAGATGGCAAGACAGAGGATACAGGGTCTGCAAAAACAAGGAAGAGTGGAAGTAGAACAACAGCCTTTATGCCCACAGGCTTGGAAGTTGCCACTGAACAACCACAAGCTTTGCCTGGTGGATCAAATGACCCAAACTAAATAATACAGAGAGAATTTGCATTCTATGGAGAAGGCTATCCCTACTCTTGGAGACTCACAATCCCAAACAAGTCTGCAGAGCCTGCAGAAAATAAGTGGATTTAACTAGAGTGTGCATGTCTAGCACAAACTGAAAATTAAAAGTGTAAGAAAAGCAACAAAAACTACTTCAGAAAATTTACAGTTGATTGCTGCAAATGACTTTTTTTTTTTTTGTGGTATGCGGGCCTCTCACTGTTGTGACCTCTCCCATTGAAGAGCACAGGCTCCAGACGCGCAGGCTCAGCGGCCATGGCTCATGGGCCCAGCTGCTCCACGGCATGTGGGATCTTCCCGGACCGGGGCACGAACACATGTCCCCTGCATCGGCAGGCAGACTCTCAACCACTGCGCCACCAGGGAAGCCCACAAATGACTTTTATAACAGCTTTAATGAGATATAATTAACATACCATATAGTTCACTCATTTAAAGTATGCAATTCAAAGTTTTAGCATATTCATACAGTTTAACAACCATTACCATAATCAATTTTTAGAACATTTTCATCACCCCCAAAAGAAACTCTGTATCCTTTAGCAATCACTCCCAACTTCCCTTCAACCTCCTCAGTCCCAGGAGACTACCAATCTACTCTCTGTTTCTACGGATTTGCCTAATCTGGATGTTTCATATAATATATGTGGTCTTTTGTGACTGGATTCATTCACTTAGCAAAATATTTTCAAAGTTCATCCATGTTGTAGAATATATCAATACTTCATTCCTTTTTATTGCTAAATAATGCTCCATTGTATGGATATACCACATCTTGTTTATCCATTCATCATTTGGGTTGTTTCTACTTTTTGGCTATTATGAATAATGCTTCTATGAACATTTGTGTGCAAGTTTTTATGTGGGTTTCTCCTGGGTGTATATACCTAGGAGTGGAATTGCTAGATCATATAACTTTATGTTTAATCTTTTGAGGAACTACAAGACTATTTTTCAAAGTGTCTGCGTCATTTTAAATTCCTACCATCAGATGCAATTGATTTTTAATACTTCATCTTGTTCTAGAAATAATTTAAGGCATCTCACAACAACATGTGCTTAAATAAATAAAGGTATGTCTAATAAGGCAAGATAAAAATAATTAAAAGCAGAAGAGAAAACTGAAACAACGGGGAAATTAGGGAACAAAAATAGGAATCAGAATACCAAATAAACTACTTTGTTAGAGGTGGCCACAAATTTGGCTCAGCTCTCAAGCAGCCAATGTGAAAGGGAAAATGCAGTCTGTGCTCTATTTCTTAAAATTCATTATATAAAAATAGACCAGCTGCTTGAAGAATGATGATGATGATGATGATGATGATAATGATGATGTATCTGTTGACTGGTAAGGAGACTAGAGATACATGTCCTTCCTGAGTTTTCACAGAAATGACTTCATATACTGTAATAAATATTATTTCCCTCCAGTTAACATGGCCATGGGTTTCATAGGGTTGTTTGTTATAACACCCTTTAATCCCAACTGAGATCTTCTTTCAAAGAACCATCTAGTAAAAAAATTCTCCCTGGGTGGCCAATTCAAGGAAACACAGAGCTCTCTGATCTTAATCCAGGGCTATATATCTACCAGCAACTTGGTGAATTTTTGTACAGTTAAGTCCCTTGATTCCTGAATGCAGTGCATCAAGGAAATGCATCAAGGAAAAGGCAGGGTGCCAAGCTACCATGTGCAGTTCATTGCAAAGAATGGAAAGAAGATAGCTTTAAAAGTTTAGTCCATGAATCAAAAGCAACTCAAAAAGGGGGAGGGGAGGTTGGGAGAGGGTGGGAAGAGGACTGGAGCATCACGTAAGTGGGCAGGGAAACAATAGGACAGTCACATTTGCCTCTTAAATGATGACAATAATGGTTCCAAATAAAATTTCAGGCCATAGCATATAATGAAGGTGGAGGAAAGAAGAAAGATAATGGCCTAGTTCAATAGTCTTGCAGGCATTGTGTCTGCCCACATTCAGCGCCCTGCCTTTAACGTGTGTTCTTTTGGTAAATATTTAAATTGACTAAACACTTCTCTGGCTGATTGCCAATTATATGATTATTATTAATGGTGTGAGATTAAATTGGGGAAAATAAACTATGCCAGGTTTTCATTAACAACCTAACCACTACTGAAAAACCTGGAGAAAATACTGTCAGATAATAAGTAGTTGTAAGTGTCTTATGCAAATCAGGATTTTGCACAGCTATTGGCTGCCTTGGTTCATGGTCCTGAGGACACAAACCACTACCATGCCTGTCACCTGCCATCCCTCTGCCTAGCTTCTGACAAAAAAACCTTCCAAGGGCAATGAATCACAAGGCCAAAATGATTACTTCTCTTGCTCTGTGGAGAGACAGTTCTTCCTGAGGAAGTGGCCACCCAAGGAAGCCAGTTACTGCCGCGCCTCTGTGGTTTTAGACCAAGAAATGAACGCTTCACCCTCTCTCGCCCACACCAAGGACACCAATATGAAGCCTTCTTTAAGCACTAAATTTCCGTAAGACAAAATATTTTTCTTTTTTAGGCAAGGGAGACCAACTGCCAAAGAGAGCGTGGGGAGTCCTCAAAGCCCCTCCATGAACAGGAAGGAGGAGAACAGCTCCATCTATTACATCAAAGCCTCATCAGAGACCCTAATCCTTTTGGAAAGGAACTCTCAGGCAGTCAAGCCTTTAATTTGATGAATAATGGGCCCTCTGATTAAGCCTTGCAAAGCAAAGCATAGGCGCATAGACGTTGCAGGGAACAAATATTCCTGGGGGTTGAGAAAGAAAGTGGGGGTGAGTGGATAGCTCCTACTCCCACTGTTAGTGAACTAACTGTGCATAGATTTCTAAATGGTTAGCTTTCTGTTTTCCTTTTTCATTTTCCCTATTCTCTCTCTCTCCAGGGAACATGCCACTTCCCTGCTTTGGTACAGTGGTGTGTCCTGAGCTTCAAGCCACTGTAATTCAGTGACATGCATAGACAGGTGATGTGGAATGACTGTGTCGCTAAATATACTCATAGAAGCAAATCAGTGACATGAAAGACTATTTCAGGACCATTTACCCACCCATCCTGCTCTAGGACAAACTACTTGTGCTAAAAAAAAAAAAAAAGAGTAAAAAGAGTAGGAACCCATGACTGGGGGAAAGGGAGAAGTGAAAGGAAGAGAGGGAGTTGTAGCTCAAGCATTTCTCTGATCTGTTCTAATTCAACAAAAGATGTCTAGTATTTAAAAAGCTGTTGATCCTCTTTGTAGGATCCTATTACAGGCGGTAGACAACCGTATACTATGTTGCCAAGGACAGGTAACAGGTTAGATAGGTCATGGGTTTCACACTAGTGTGCATTAATAAATCACATACACATTAGACTTCTGGCTCTTTTTATCAGATAATGAGACGAATGATTGAACGTATGACACAGTGGTCAATTATCATGTGGATGATATAAATTCTATTCTGCTGAGGACATTTATCTCTGTATTGATCTGGCTTTTCTAGCAAGGATCATAAATTACTAGCCTTCCATAACCATATGATAAATACTCTAATAACAGAATGCCACCAACTCCTGGTTTCCCAATAAATTTCCATATGGTTTCAATTAGAGAAGTAAAATGCATAGAATCTGGGGTTTTTTTTAATTTTTATTTTACTGTCAAAATTATATATAGTATGAAGACCATGGAGAAAAGCCTGTTTATCCCAAACAAACAGCAGTATGCTGGAGCCAGCAAATACAAGCTCCCTACATATTACTATTACATATCCAAGAATTCTGTGAACAGATTGATGTTACATTGGTAGCTTGAAATTGGCCATGGTAGGAGTATTTACCTCACAGAAATCAGTATAAACAATACAAATCAGCCCCCCATCCCCACCCAGTCAGTTGTTAAACATCACTGCTTGTAGAGTAGAGATCCTGGGAAAAACTGACTGTCTGATAATTCAATAATTCATATGCATAGAAATCTCTTTTTACCACCTTTTCCCTCTAATTCTTTTTTCTCATTTCCTGTCTTCTGTTGGATTAATAAAGTTTTCTATAACTTTTTTCCTTCTGTTGGTTTAGAAACTAGACATTATTTTTCTATACTTTATTAGTAATTACCATACATGTTTAACATATTTGCTTAACTAGAAATTTTCCAGTAGTTCTATTCTCGTTTTGAGCCCAAGAATCTATGCATGCCATAACCATGCAGTAAACACAGCCCCCCCATTTTTGATTCTTTAGTTTTTACATGTTTTATCCCAAATAGTTTTCCTTCTTATAGTTAATAGTTACTTATTTCACTCCTTCAGATTGTTCCATGAACTTAATTTCATTTCAAATGTATTTATGCTTCATTTGTTGTTTTGGTGGGTTGTTTTGCTTAGCCTTAGACTTCTTCATGTGTTTTGAAATATCAGTTGGCAGGCTCACTGTGAGGAGGAGAAGGATTTTGTTTTCCTTTTCACTTCTTCTGTGTCCATCCTCCTAGTCTAATAATTTTAGGGCTGTGTCTTCTTAGCTCTCTGAGTCTCTAGCCCAGAGCCAGGTTTTAAAATGGCATTTTGTGCACCTGTTCCATAGTTCTATTAGGTATATGGAAGAGCCCATCCCTGTGGCAGAAGGCCCAGCTGCTTATATATCCTTCTACCACCTTGAGTCAGAAGCTGGCTAAAAGCCATTGTGCCTGGTGACGGTCAGCACTACCTCAAGTGATGGAGAACAACATGGAAGAAACTGCCATAGTCAGAACACAGGATCTTATGACCCCTCCCCTATCCCATTCTTTTCCCAGCCTCTTTTTATCAGCCCTGGAGAACCACCCCAGACACTGCTTCAAGCCGGAGTCCAACTGAATTGCATAAAGTCCTCTTAATCCTTTTATTTACAGGAGCCAAACTCCCAGCCACCACTGCTTGCTTCTGATCCCAGCAGACTATGACTTCAGCCTGGCTGAGCACCTTTTGGTTTTGTCCCATTCTGATCTGTTACAATATTTAGATTCCTTCCTTCCCTCCATAGTGGTATGTTTTTGGCCTTTTCTTTTTACATGTGGCCTGTCGTTGTGTGTTTGGAAAAGTGTAAACTTGAAAAGCCCCCTTGACAGAAAATCTCTTACATCTAAAGGCAAAAAATCCTTAAATACCAGATTTATGGAGTAATTTCTTCTTCTTAACACTATCCTAAATTATTTTTTTAGTAACACCTATAGATGTGACAAATGTATAAAGCTATTAACATATGTGGCCACGATGAACACCTATGAGACGTGTCCCTGCTTTTATTTTATAGGGAGGAAGCAAAGTTTAGGTCACAGGCCACAAACTCCCCCACACTTTCATTTTCATCCATCACACATGTGTATTCCCCTAAGCAGCCTTGGCGAGGCAATGTATACACTAGAAGGATATTTCCGAAATCTATGGGATGCAGCAAAAGCAATTCTAGTGGGAAGAGGGAAGTTTATAGCGATACAGGCCTACCTCAAGAAACAAGAAAAATCCTGAATAAAAAACCTCACAAACCGTCTAATGAAATTAGAAAAAGAAGAACAAGCAAAGCCCCAAGTCATCAGAAGGAAAGAATAATAAAGATCAGAGAGTAAATAAATAAAATAGATACCAAAAAACAATAGAAAAGTTCAATGAAACCAACAGTTGGTTTTATGAAAAGATAAACAAAATTGATAAACCGCTGGCCAGACTCATTGAGGAAAAAAAGAGAGCACTCAAAAACAATTAAGAAATGAAAGATGAAAAATAACACATCACAGAGATACAAAAAAAAATCGTAAGTGAATACTACAAACAGTTATATGCCGACAAATTGAACAACCTAGAAGAAATGGACGAATTTCTAGAAACATAAAATTTTCCAAGACTGAATCAGAAAGAAATAGACAATCTGAACAGACTGAACACTAGTAGTGAAATTGAATTTGTAATTTAAAAAATCCCAGCAAACAAAAGTCCAGAACCAAATAGTTTCAAAGGGGAATTCTACCAAAAATATAAAGAACAGCTAATACCTATACTTCTCAAACAATTCCAAAAAATTGAAGGAGATGGAACACCCCCCAAATTCATTCTATGAGGCCACCATTACCCTGATACCAAAACCAGACAAAGATACTACAAAAGAAGAAAATTATAGGCCAATATCTCTGATCAAAAATCCTTGACAAAATCTTAGCAAATCAAAATCAACAATATGTAAAAAGAACCCTGCACCATGATCAGGTGATTTATTCCAGGGATACAAGGGTGGTTCAATATTCACAAATCAATTAATGGGATACACCACGTGAACAGAAGGATGGATAAAAATCACATGATCATCTCAACAGACACAGGAAAAGCATTTGACAAAACTCAACATCCAGGACTTCCCTGGTGGTGCAATGGTTAAGAATCTGCCTGCCAATGCAGGGGACACGGGCTCGAGCCCTGGTCCAGGAAGATCCCACATGCTGCAGAGCAACTAAGCCCATTCACCACAACTACTGAGCCTGCGCTCTATAGCCCACGAGCCACAACTACTGAAGCCTGCGTGCCCAGAGCCCGTGCTCCACAACAAGAGAAGCCACTGCAATGAGAAGCCCATGAACCACAACGAAGGGTAGCCCCCACTCACCACAACTAGAGAAAGCCTGCACGCAGCAACAAAGACCCATTGCAGCCAAAAATAAATAAATAAATAAGTTAATAAAACCCAAAAAATCTCAACATCCATTCATGATAAAAACCCTCATCAAAGTTGGTATAGAAGGAACATATGTCAACATAATAAAGGCCATTTACAACAAACCCACAGCTAACATTATACTCAATGGTGAAAAGCTGAAAGCCATTCCTCTAAACTCAGGAACAAAACAAGGATGCCCATTCTTGCCACCATTATTTAACACAGTATTGGAAGTCCTAGCCACAACAATCAAACAAAAAAATAAATAAATAAAAGGCATCCAAATTGGAAGGTAAGAAGTAGAACTGTCACTATTTGCAGATGACATGATACTACATATAGAAAATCCTAAAAATGAAATTAGTCCTCTACTACTAATGAACTATTAGAAAGAGAAAGCAAGAAAACAGTCCCACTTAAAATCACATCAAAAAGAATAATATATCCACTAATAAAATTAACCAAGGAGGTGAAAGACCTGTACTCTGAAAACCATAAAACATTGATGAAGGAAACTGAAGATGATACAAAGAAATGGAAAGACATCCCATGTTCTTGGGTTGGAGAATTAATATTGTTAAAATGTCCATACTACCCAAAGCAGTCTACAGATTTAATGCAACCCCTATCAAAATACCCATGGCATTTTTCACAGAACTAGAACAAATAATCCTAAAATTTATATGGAATCCCCAAAGACCCTGTATTGCCAAAGTAATCTTGAGAAAAACTAGCAAAGCTGGAGGCATCACCCTCCCTGACTTCAGACTATACTACAAAGTTATAGTAATCAAAACAGCATGGTACTGGCACAAAAACAGACTCATAGATCAACAGAGCAGAATAGAGAGGCCAGAAATAAGCTCACGCATATATGGTCAACTAATCTATTTCAAAGGAGGCAAGAATATACAATGGAGAAGACAGTCTCATCAATAAGTGGTGCTTGGAAAACTGGACAGTTACAAGTAAAAGAATGAAATTAGAACATTTTCTCACACCATATACAAAAATAAACTCAAATTGGATTAAAGACCTAAATGTAAGACTTGAAACCATAAGACTCCTAGAAGAGAACAAAGGCAGAACACTCTTTGACATAAACTGTAGCATTATTATTTTGGATCTGTCTCCTAAGGCAAAAGAAACAGAAGCAGAAATAAAGAAATGGGACCTAATTAAAGTTAAAAGCTTTTGCACAGTAAAGGAAATCATCAACAAAATGAAAAGACAACCTACGGAATGGTAAAAAATGTTTGCAAATGATATGACCAATAAGGGATTAATATTCAAAATATATAAACAGCTCATATAACTCAATTTTTTAAAAGGCCCCAAATAAAAAATGGGCAGAAGACTTGAATAGACAGTTTTCCAAAGAGGATACACAGATGACCAACAGGCACAAAAAAAGATGTTCAACATCGCTAATCATCAGAGAAATGCAAATCAATACCACAATGAGATATCACCTCGCACCTGTCAAAATGGCTATCATCAAAAAGTCTACAAACAACAAATGGTGAAGATGTAAAGGAAACCCTAGTACACTATTGGTGGGAATGTAAATTGGTGCAGCCACCATGGAAAACAGTATGGTAATTCCTCAAAAACCTAAAAATAGGACCACCATTTGATATGATCAAGCAATTCCACTCCTGAGTATATATCTGAAGAAAATGAAAACACTAATTTAAAAAGATAGATGCACTCCAAAATTCAGAGCAGCATAATTTATAATAGCCAAGATATGGAAGCAACCTACATGTTCATCAACTGATTATGGATAAAGAAGATGTGGGAGCTTCCCTGGTGGCGCAATGGTTGAGAGTCCGCCTGCCGATGCAGGGGACACGGGTTTGTGCCCTGGTCCGGGAAGATCCCATATGCTGTGGAGCGGTTGGGTCCATGAGCCATGGCCGCTGAGCCTGCGCGTCCGGAGCCCTGCTCTGGGAGAGGCCCGGAGGCAACAGGAGAGGCCACAACAGTGAGAGGCCTGCATACCGCAGGAAAAAAAAAAAAAAAAAGAAGATGTAGTATATAGAGATATACAATGGAATATTACTAAGCCATAAACAAAGAATTAAATTCTGCTATTTGCAACAATGTGGATGGACCTAGAGGATATTATGCTTAGTGAAATAAGACAGAGAAAGAAAAATACTCTATATTATCACTTACATGTGGAATCTAACAAATAAAACAAATGAACGTATATAACAAAAGAGAAACAGACTCACAGATATAGAGAACAAAATAGTGATTACCAGTGGTAAGAGGAAAGGGGGCAGTGGCAAAATAGGGGTGTGGAATTGAGAGATACAATCTACTCTGTATAAAATAAATAACCAACAAGGACATATTGTACAGCACAGGGAAATATAGCCATTATTTTGTAATAACTTTAACTGCAGTATAATCTATGAAAAATTGAATCACTATGTTGTACGCCTGAAACTAATATAATGTTGTAAATCAACTATACTTCAATTTAAAAAAGGGGGGGGGAATTGCCAGCTCTGTAGAATGTCATGTCACTGACTGTGGTCCTGAAACATCATGAGCTATGAGAACACAGCTTTTTCTCTTAATCCTGGGTTCAGAAATGGCTCCTCTTCAACCTTTCCCTGGACTTCTGAACCAGGTGATAAAGTATATGATGGGGGGAAATAATAGAAGTGGATTGGGGTCAGGGGAAAGAAGATGGGAGAAATGGAGAAGAATGGGCAGAGGTTATTGGAGAGGAATAACCACTAAGAGTACCGGGGAGAGGATTTGTTTTGATGTCATTTCCGTGTATCCAAAGCAACCAAAAACAGAATCGACAGCTAACCATGTAGCTGTCATCATTCACTTTTAACAATCTTATCATGTTTCTGACAGTTGCAATTTTATTTTTGCTTTGAAAGTGTATGTGTTTTGGGGGGTACATGTGACCACCTTTCCACCCCTCATACATTTCCTTAATATTATGTTTGTGTCTAGAAGAGATTGTCCAAAGATCATGAGTCATAACATCCAACTTCTAACCAGGTGCATCATACGCTGTGTATAATTTTGAAGATATCACCTCCTCTCTAGGATCCTTGGTTCTTCAAAAGGAATTGGTGCTTACTGAGCTCCTGCAATGTGCCAGAAATTGTGCCAGATATTGGGGATACAAAGCAGAAAAGACATTCTCTGCTCCCAAGGTACTCGAAGTTTGAGTGGGGAGATAGATGCACAAACAATTTCAGAATGGCTTGACCTGCTTCTCTCCCCTCCTTATTTGAAGGTCTGTAAAAGGCACCACGCTGACATGAAAGCATGAGGGAAAGGGACCTAATTCAACTTAGGAAGTTAGGGGATGCCCCACTTATTCGACTTTGCTAGAATGTACAGGGAGTATGGAGGAGAGAATGCTAGTGCATAGACATATAGAGTCTATCCTGAATGACCTTGTGTGTTGAAGAGTTTTGATGTATGTTTTCAGCAATGGAGAGCCACAGCATGACTGTGAGGAGGGCATGACTTGAACAGTTTGAGGTATCAGAAAGATCGTGGTGATCATGATCTTTTCAGAAAGATCTTATGTAGGATGGTTTGCAATGACTGTAATTGTAGAACCAAGGAGAATAACATAAAAGCTGTTGCCCTAGTTACAACACAGAGCTGAATCCTGTATGATGGAATATCTAGGCACCCAAAAGAAGCCAGATAGCAAAACTATGACCCTAAGTTGGGAGCAAACAGGGGAAACCACTTACCCTAGGCTATAGTCAGTGTTCCCACTTCTAGAGCCTCTGGGTTCTTTGGGACATCCAGGGGACAGAAGACCATGTCCAAACATTCCTACTTTATATGGGTACAGGGGAAGAAGAAGGGTGAATGCCTGGTATTTCAACAGTCTGGTCATCCTTGGCATTATGCACGGACTGACGGGGGGAACTGGAGGAGGTATCTGAGCAGCTAGACATGGGTCCTCTTCATATCTCCAAGTGGAGGAAGGTGGTGGGGTGGCTGCTGACATTCTGCCTCAAAAACATACATACAGTATCATTCAGCCATAAAAAGCAATGACAATACTGATACACGCTACAACAGGAATGAACTTCAAAAACATGCTAGGTGAAAGGAGACAAACGTAAAAGGTCACCTATTATATGATTCCATTTATATGAAATATCCAGACTAGGTAAATCCATAAAGAAAGAAGAGGCAGAAAGCAGATTAGTGTCTGCCAGGGGCTGGAGGAGAGGTGGAAACAGAGAGTAACTGCTTAATGGGTACAGAGCTTCCTTTGGAATGATTAAAATGTTTTGGAACTAGACAGAAGTGGTAATTGCACAATGCTGTGGATGCCACTGAAGTGTTCACTTTAAAATGGTTAATATTATGTGAATTTCACCTCAATTAAACACGCACACACACGCGCACTGCAGCGTCATGAGCCTCAGAACAGATATTGGACTATGATGCCAACCTGGGTTTCACTCTTAGCTCTGCCAGTTTCTAGCAGGTCCAGCTGTGAGAGCTCAGGCTGGTCACTTAACTCCTAAGATGCTCAGCTCCCCGTTTGAGCAGTAACCTGCCTCATATGGCAGCAGTGAAGAGTCACTGAAGCAACACATGTAAAGTCCATTTCATTGTGACACATGACAAGCTTTAAATAAATCCTTAAGATTAATGTCTGTACTCTTCACACACACAACCCCAAATTTATTCAACTACTTTTATTTTAACTCTCAAGTACCTTTTAGGATACACCTGATTTAGCTGAGTGTAAGCCTTCTTTGCTTTCCTTGGTGGAATAAGTTCTGCCAAGAACACAGATTTTCACATAGCAGAGAACATGGTCATAATTAAAAAGAAATGTGGGTGGAGATCACCTTCCTCCCCACAGATACATCAGAAATACATCTACACGTGGAACAGCTCCTACAGAACACCTACTGAACACTGGAGGAAGACCTCAGACCTCCCAAAAGGCAAGAAACTCCCCACGTACCTGGGGAGGGCAAAAGAAAAAAGAATAAACAGAGACAAAAGAATAGGGATGGGACCTGCACCAGTGGGAGGGAGCTGTGAAGGAGGAAAGGCTTCCACACACTAGAAGCCCTCTCGCGGGCGGAGACTGCGGGTGGCGGAGGGGGGGAGCTTCGGAGCTGCGGAGGAGAGCACAGCCACAGGGGTGCGGAGGGCAAAGCGGGGAGATTCCCGCACAGAGGATCGGTGCCGACTGGCACTCACCAGCCCAAGAGGCTTGTCTGCTCGCCCACCGGGGCTCGGGTTTTGGTCGGAGCGCGGGGAGAGGACTGGGGTCGGCGACGTGAACACAGCCTGAAGGGGTTAGTGCACCACGGCTAGCCGGGACGGAGTCCGGGGAAAAGTCTGGACCTGCTGAAGAGGCAAGAGACTTTTTCTTCCCTCTTTGTTTCCTGGTGCGCGAGGAGAGGGGATTAAGAGCGCTGCTTAAAGGAGCTCCAGAGACGGGCGCGAGCCGTGGCTAACAGCGCGGACCCCAGAGACGGGCGTGGGACGCTGGGGCTGCTGCTGCCGCCACCAAGAAGCCTGTGTGCGAGCACAGGTCACTATCCACACCTCCCTTCCGGGGAGCCTGTGCAGCCCGCCACGGCCAGGGTCCTGGGATGCAGGGACAACTTCCCCGGGAGAACGCACGGCATGCCTCAGGCTGGTGCAACGTCACACCGGCCTCTGCCACTGCAGGCTCACCCCGCATGGTGCCCCTCCCTCCCCCTGGCCTGAGTGAGCCAGAGCCCCCGAATCAGCAGCTCCTTTAACCCCGTCCTGTCTGAGCGAAGAACGGATGCCCTACGGCGAACTACACGCAGAGGTGGGTCCAAATCCAAAGCTGAACCCCGGGAGCTGTGCAAACAAAGAAGAGAAAGGGAAATCTCTCCCAGCAGCCTCAGGAGCAGCGGATTAAATCTCCACAATCAACTTGATGTACCCTGCATCTGTGGAATACCTGAATAGACAACGAATCATCCCAAATTGAGGAGGTGGACTTTGAGAGCAAGATTTATTATTTTTCCCCCTTTTCTTCTGTTTGTGAGTATGTATGTGCATGCTTCTGTGTGAGATTTTGTCTGTATAGCTTTGCTTTCACCATTTGTCCTAGGGTTCTACCCGTCCCTCCCCCCCCTTTTTTTTTTACTTAAAAAATTGTTTTCTTAATTATTTTTTATTTTAATAACTTTAATTTATCTTACTGTATTTTCTTTTCTTCTATCCTCTTTCTTCCTTTCTACTTTTTCTCCCTTATACTCTGAGCCGTGTGGATGAAAGGCTCTTGGTGCTGCAGCCAGGAGTCAGTGCTGTGCCTCTGAGGTGGGAGAGCCAACTTCAGGACACGGGTCCACAAGAGACCTCCCAGCTCCACATAATATCAAACGGCGAAAATCTCCCAGAGATCTCCATCTCAACACCAATACCCAGCTTCATTCAACGACCAGCAAGCTACAGTGCTGGACACCCTATGCCAAACAACTAGCAAGACAGGAACACAACACCACCCATTAGCAGAGAGGCTGCCTAAAATCATAATAAGTCCACAGACACCCCAAAACACACCACCAGACGTGGACCTGCCCACCAGAAAGACAAGATCCAGCCTCGTCCACCAGAACACAAGCACTAGTCCTCTCCACCAGGAAGCCTACACAACCCACTGAACCAACCTTAGCCACTGGGGACAGGCACCAAAAACAACGGGAACCACAAACTTGCAGCCTGCAAAAAGGAGACCCCAAACACAGTAAGATAAGCAAAATGAGAAGACAGAAAAACACACAGCAAATGAAGGAGCAAGATAAAAACCCAGCAGACCTAACAAATGAAGAGGAAATAGGCAGTCTACCTGAAAAAGAATTCAGAATAATGATAGTAAAGATGATCCAAAATCTTGGAAATAGAATAGAGAAAATGCAACATTTAACAAGGACCTAGAAGAACTAAAGATGAAACAAGCAATGATGAACAACACAATAAATGAAATTAAAAATACTCTAGAAGGGATCAACAGTGGAAAAACTGAGGCAGAAGAACGGATAAGTGACCAGAAAGATAAAATAGTGGAAATAACTACTGCAGAGCAGAATAAAGAAAAAAGAATGAAAAGAACTGAGGACAGTCTCAGAGACCTCTGGGACAACATTAAATGCACCAACATTTGAATTATAGAGGTTCCAGAAGCAGAAGAGAAAAAGAAAGGGACTGAGGAAATATTTGAAGAGATTATAGTTGAAAACTTCCCTAATACAGGAAAGGAAATAGTCAATCAAGTCCACGAAGCACAGAGAGTCCCATACAGGATAAATCCAAGGAGAAACACGCCAAAACACATATTAATCAAACTGTCAAAAATTAAATACAAAGAAAACATATTAAAAGCAGCAAGGGAAAAACAACAAATAACACACAAGGGAATCCCCATAAGGTTAACAGCTGATCTTTCAGCAGAAACTCTGCAAGCCAGAAGGGACTGGCAGGACATATTTAAGGCGATGAAGGACGAAAACCTACAACCAAGATTACTCTATCCAGCAAGGATCTCATTCAGAGTTGATGGAGAAATTAAAACATTTACAGACATGCAAAAGCTGAGAGAGTTCAGCACCACCAAAACAGCTTTACAACAAATGCTAAAGGATCTTCTCTAGGCAAGAAAACACAGGAGAATGAAAACACCTACAATAACAAACCCAAAACAATTACGAAAAAGGGAATAGGAACATACATATTGATAATTACCTTAAATGGAAATGGACTAAATGCTCCCACCAAAAGACACAGAGTGGCTGAATGGATACAAAAACAAGACCCATATATATGCTGTCTACAAGAGACCCACACTTCAGACCTAGGGACACATACAGACTGAAAGTGAGGGGGTGGAAAAAGATATTGCATGCAAATGGAAACCAAAAGAAAGTTGGAGTGGCAATTCTCATATCAGACAAAATAGACTTTAAAATAAAGACTATTAGAAGAGACAAAGAAGGACACTACATAATGATCAAGGGATCCATCCAAGAAGAAGATATAACAATTGTAAATATTTATGCACCCAACATAGGAGCACCTGAATACATAAGGCAAATGCTAACAGCCATAAAAGGGGAAATCGTCAGTAACACATTCATAGTAGGGGACTTTAACACCCCACTTTCACCAATGGACAGATCATGCAAAATGAAAATAAAGAAGGAAACACAAGCTTTAAATGACACATTAAACAAGATGGACTTAATTGATATTTATAGGACATTCCATCCAAAAACAACAGAATACACATTTTTCTCAAGTGCTCATGGAACATTCTCCAGGATAGATCATATCTTGGGTCACAAATCAAGCCTTGGTAAATTTAAGAAAATTGAAATTGTATCAAGTATCTTTTCCGACCACAACGCTATGAGACTAGATATCAATTACAGGAAAAGATCTGTAAAAAATACAAACACATGGAGGCTAAGCAATACACTACTTAATAACGAAGTGATCACTGAAAAAATCAAAGAGGAAATCAAAAAATACCTAGAAACAAATGACAATGGAGACATGACGACCCAAAACCTATGGGATGCAGCAAAAGCAGTTCTAAGAGGGAAGTTTATAGCAATACAATCCTACTTTAAGAAACAGGAAACATCTCGAGTAAACAACCTAACCTTGCACCTAAAGCAATTAGAGAAAGAAGAACAAAAAAAACCAAAGTTAGCAGAAGGAAAGGAATCATAAAGATCAGATCAGAAATAAATGAAAAAGAAATGAAGGAAACGATAGCAAAGATCAACAGAACTAAAAGCTGGTTCTTTGAGAAGACAAACAAAATTGATAAACCATTAGCCATGCTCATCAAGAAAAAAAGAGAGAAGACTCAAATCAATAGAATTAGAAATGAAAAAGGAGAAGTAACAACTGACACTGCAGAAATACAAAAGATCATGAGAGATTACTACAAGCAACTCTATGCCAATAAAATGGACAACCTGGAAGAAATGGACAAATTCTTAGAAATGCACAACCTGCCAAGACTGAATCAGGAAGAAATAGAAAATATGAACAGACCAATCACAAGCACTGAAATTGAAACTGTGATTAAAAATCTTCCAACAAACAAAAGCCCAGGACCAGATGGCTTCACAGGCGAATTCTATCAAACATTTAGAGAAGAGCTAACACCTATCCTTCTCAAACTCCTCCAAAATATAGCAGAGGGAGGAATACTCCCAAACTCATTCTACGAGGCCACCATCACCCTGATACCAAAACCAGACAAGGATGTCACAAAGAAAGAAAACTACAGGCCAACATCACTGATGAACATAGATGCAAAAAACCTCAACAAAATACTAGCAAACAGAATCCAACAGCACATTAAGAGGATCATACACCATGATCAAGTGGGGTTTATTCCAGGAATGCAAGGATTCTTCAATATATGCACATCAATGAATGTGATACACCATATTAACAAATTGAAGGAGAAAAACGATATGGTCATCTCAATAGATGCAGAGAAAGCTTTCGACAAAATTCAACACCCATTTATAATAAAAACCCTCCAGAAAGTAGGCATAGAGGGAACTTTCCTCAACGTAATAAAGGCCATATAATGCAAACCCACAGCCAACATCGTCCTCAGTGGTGAAAAACTGAAACATTTCCACTGAGATCAGGAACAAGACAAGGTTGCCCACTCTCACCACTCTTATTCAACATAGTTTTGGAAGTTTTAGCCACAGCAATCAGAGAAGAAAAGGAAATAAAAGGAATCCAAATCGGAAGAGAAGAAGTAAAGCTGTCACTGTTTGCAGATGACATGATACTATACATAGAGAATCGTAAAGATGATACCAGAAAACTACTAGAGCTAATCAATGAATTTGGTAAAGTAGCAGGATACAAAATTAATGCACAGAAATCTCTGGCATTCCTATAAACTAATGATGAAAAATGTGAAAGTGAAATCAAGAAAACACTCCCATTTACCATTGCAACAAAAAGAATAAAATATCTAGGAATAAACCTACCTAAGGAGACAAAAGACCTGTATGCAGAAAATTATAAGACATTGATGAAAGAAATTAAAGATGATACAAACAGATGGAGAGATATACCATGTTCTTGGATTGGAAGAATCAACATTGTGAAAATGACTATACCCAAAGCAATCTATAGATTCAATGCAATCCATATCAAACTACCACTGGCATCTTTCACAGAACTAGAACAAGAAATTTCACAATTTGTATGGAAATACAAAAGACCCCGAATAGCCAAAGCAACCTTGAGAACGAAAAACGGAGCTGGAGGAATCAGGCTCCCTGACTTCAGACTATACTACAAAGCTACAGTAATCAAGACAGTATGGTACTGGCACAAAAACAGAAATATAGCTCAATGGAGCAGGATAGAAAGCCCAGAGATAAACTCACACACATATGGTCACCTTATCCTTGATAAAGGAGGCAGGAATGTACAGTGGAGGAAGTGGAGAAAGGACAGCCTCTTCAATAAGTGGTGCTGGGAAAACTGGACAGCTACATGTAAAAGTATGAGATTGGAAAACTCCCTAACACCATACATAAAAATAAGCTCAAAATGGATTAAAAACCTAAATGTAAGGCCAGAAACTATCAAACTCTTAGAGGAAAATATAGGCAGAATACTCTATGACATAAATCACAGCAAGATCCTTTTGGACCCACTTCCTAGAGAAATGGAAATAAAAACAAAAATAAACAAATGGGACCTAATGAAACTTAAAAGCTTTTGCACAGCAAAGGAAACCATAAACAAGACCAAAAGACAACCCTCAGAATGGGAGAAAATATTTGCAAATGAAGCAACTGACAAAGGATTAATCTCCAAAATTTATAAGCAGCTCATGCAGCTCAATAAGAAAAAAACAAACAACCCAATCCAAAAATGGGCAGAAGACCTAAATAGACATGTCTCCAAAGAAGATATACAGACTGCCAACAAACACATGAAAGAATGCTCAACATCATTAATCATTAGAGAAATGCAAATCAAAACTACAATGAGATATCATCTCATACCGGTCAGAATGGCCATCATCAAAAAATCTAGAAACAATAAACACTGGAGAGGGTGTGGAGAAAAGGGAACACTCTTGCACTGCTGGTGGGAATGTGAATTGGTACAGCCACTATGGAGAACTGTTTGGAGGTTCCTTAAAAATCTACAAATAGAACTACCATATGACCCAGCAATCCCACTACTGGGCATATACCCTGAGAAAACCATAGTTCAGAAAGAGTCATGTACCAAAATGTTCATTGCAGCTCTATTTACAATAGCCAGGAGATGGAAACAACCTAAGTGTCCATCATCGGATGAATGGATAAAGAAGATGTGGCACATATGTACAATGGAATATTACTCAGCCATAAAAAGAAACAAAATTGAGTTATTTGTAGTGAGGTGGATGGACCTAGTGTCTGTCATACAGAGTGAAGTAAGTCAGAAAGAGAAAGACAAATACCGTATGCTAACACATATATATGGAATCTAAGAAAAAAAATGTCATGAAGAACCTAGGGGTAAGACAGGAATAAAGACACAGACTTACTAGAGAATGGACCTGAGGATGTGGGGAGGGGGAAGGGTAAGCTGACAAAGTGAGAGAGTGGCATGGACATATATACACTACCAAACGTAAAACAGATAGCTAGTGGGAAGCAGCCACGTAGCACAGGGAGATCAACTTGGTGCTTTGTGACCACCTAGAGGGGTGGGATAGGGAGGGTGGGAGGGAGGGAGACTCAAGAGGGAAGAGATATGGGAACATATGTATAGGTATAACTGATTCACTTTGTTATAATGCAGAAACTAACACACCATTAAAAAAAAGAATACAATTACTTTTAATTAAAATATAAATAAAAATAAAATGAGTTCCTGGCTTCAAGGAGCTCACAGTCTGTCTAGTGGCAGAGCTAGAGGCATAAGTAAGTAATGATAATGCATTGTGACGAATGAAACAATGAGAGGAGTGAGGCACCCGGGAGGGGGTGTTTGCAGTGCATCTTCCCTGACCAGGGGAATTGGCGTAGTAAATGGGAGAGCACATTCCAGGCAAAGAAAAGGACATGAACAATGGTACAGAGAAGCAGAGTACGGTGTGTACAGGTAGAGCAGAAAGTTCAAGATGGGGATCAGAGCAAGCTGAGGCTGGACACGTGGACAGGAGCCAGACCAGAGAGAGATAATTTGAGCCTGATTCCTGACCAGTCCTTATTTCTCTGCTTAAATAAGATCCTTACCTTTAGTCATCAAAGCACTCATCACTCATTTAATAGAATTACTAGGTCCACCCTAGATCATATTGACCCAAACTGCACTGAAGAGAAGTTCCATGCTTCACGAGACCACAGGTATCTCTGCACCAGCTAATCTGCAAAGGTTGCAACAATACAGTTTCCCCACCAGCCTCTTGGTCCCAGCCATGGACTAGCAGACAGAAGTGACAGCTCCCCTGTGGATCTATGTGCCTCCAAGTAAGTGTAATTCAGTGTTGGAGCCAAAGCCGATGACATGCATTAGTTATTACTGTAAGATGGCCATTCGGTGATAAAATTCAATACTGTCACTTTCAATATGTACTAAAAGTGATTTACCAGAGCTCATAGGGAACAACTTACATGACTATCTGATTACAATACATGGTATAAATCACCCTCATTTGAGGGTTAAATTATCCCACCTGACAACTCTAGATCAATTTGACAGTTAAAGTCAGGGTCCCCATCTTCCCTCCCCAACTTACAGAGTTTGTCCTGGTTCACATGGGTGAAAAATCAGAACAGCAGATAGACCCTCTCCTTTTTCCTTCCATAGCAATTTCACATCCTTCATGCAGGGTCCAACTGAAGCTCTGTTAAGTCATCTCTAAAAAAACTAACGCACTCACAGGGTATCAGCCTTCATGGTAAATATCTGTAGCTCAAAGGCAGCACTCTGTTAGACAGTAAGGTCTAAAATGAATGTTTCCACAAGAGATAGTCTTCAAATATGGCTGCTGTGATGGTTAATTTTATGTGTCAGCTGGGCTAAGGGATTCCCCGATAGCTGGTGAAACATCATTTCTGGGTGTGTCTATGACGGTGTATCCAGAATAGCTTAACACTGGATTCAGTAGACTGAGTTAAGAAAACCCACGGTGGGTGGGCCTCATCCAACCCACTGAGGGCCCGGATACAACAAAAAGGGCAAACACACTCTCTCTGCTTGAGCTGAGACCTCCATCGTCTGCTGCCCTTTGTCTAGGGCTTTCAGGCTCAGATCAGGACTTACACCATCAGCCCTACCCCACCTCATCCCCAATTCTCAGGGCGTCAGGCTCAGACTGAAGTACACCACCAGTTTTCCTGGTTTTCCAGCTTGTAGATGGCAGACTGTGGGACTTCTCAGCTTTTATAACCACAAGAGCCAAGAAATCTCCATATATATTCTTATTGGTTCTATTTCTCTGGAGAACCCTGACTAACACAGCTGCCAATAATTCCTCCTCTTCCAACATATGCATGCCTCTCTGCCCAATAAGACTCGGAGTCTGATTCCCCTCCCCCCTGAATCTGGAGTGGCCATGTACTTGCTTTATCTATAGAAGTGACAGTCTGCTAACTCTGGGCCTAACGTTTAAAAAGGCAGGGTGCTTCAGTCTGGGGGCTCTTGGAGTCCAGCTGCCATATACGAAGCTTGAGCTAGACTACTGATGATAAGAAGCATGTGAATGAGGACCATAGGCCTTCTTGAACATCCCTTCTTGGAGCTCAGCTAAGCTCCCAGCTAAATGCAACCACATGAGAGACCAGGCTGACATGATGTGCCACATGACTGTGTGGTTCACCCAGTCAACCCATAAAACCAGGCTAAAAAATAAATCATTGCTGTTTCAAGCCAAAAAAAAAAAAAAAAGAAAAAAAAAGAAATGTGAACTCTGAGGTTGTATCTGTACTCTATAAGCTAGAGTTACCCCAGTTCAGGCTCACAGCAAATATCACTAAGTGATCATAATCCTCTATCCTGGTGGTGGCCTCAGAATCCTTCTAACACAGCATTCTAGGAAGGTGATCAGGTGATTAGTGGTGGGATGTAAGATGACACCAATCTGCCATCTCCTTCTATTGTAATTGCTTCCTCTCAGAGAAGTACATGTGACCATGAAATCTTAGTGCAGCTAACTGTATTTGGTTCTTGAAGTCCTCAATAAAGGCCAGCAAATCATTGATAATTACAAAAGTATCCCTCTTTTACTATTGGGCAGTAGGCTTGGGAGGAGGAATTTAACATAAACCCTTAACATTTGAGACATATTAAAAAAACAAAAACAGGGCTTCCCTGGTGGTGCAGTGGTTGAGAGTCCGCCTGCCGATGCAGGGGACACGGGTTCGTGCCCAGTCTGGGAAGATCCCACATGCCGCGGAGTGGCTGGGCCCGTGAGCCATGGCCACTGAGCCTGTGCATCCAGAGCAGTGCTCCGCAACGGGAGAGGCCACAACAGTGAGAGGCCCACAAAAAAAAAAAAAAAAAAAAAAAAAAAAAAACAGAAACAAAAAAAAAAGGGAAAAGGAAGAAAGGAAGGAAGGAAAGAAAGAAAAGGAAGAATGAAAATACACTATGGCTTTATGGTGTAATACTAATACTTGAGGTTGTGATGAAACTGTATGCATTAAAGGATTTTACATTTATCCTCACTGGCAGACATTGCTAACCCACAGCTTAGGAATCAGAGGCCTGGAGAGATCAAATGATTTAAGGTCATGTAACCACCAAGTCATGGGCTACATTAGTTTCCTAGGGCTACTGTAACTAAGCACCACAAACTGATATTTATTTTCTCACAGCTCTGGAGACTGGAAGTCTGAGATCAAGACTTAAGATGAGTAGAGCCATGTTCCCTCTGAAGGTGCTAGAGAATGATCTATTCAGGCCTCTTTCCTACCTTCTAGTAGTTCCTTGGCTTGCAGTGGCATAACTCCAATCTTCACATGATGTTCTCTCTGGGTGTGTCTGTACCCAAATTTCCTCGTTTTATAAAGACACCAGTTATACTGGATTAGGGGTGAATGCTACTGCAGCATGATCTCATCTTAACTAATTATAGGTGCAATGGCCCTATTTCCAAATAAGGTCACATTCTGAGATACTGAGGCTTGGGACGTCAACATATGAAGTTTTAGGGGTACGATTCAACCCATATCATGGGGTGATCAAGGCCAGACTTTCTGTACATGTATGAGGAGCACTGCTTGAGTGTAAGGGTTTAAGTTTTGGGCCTCCCTTAAAGGCAAGAATTCTCACTATTCACTAAAATATAGCCTTTTAAATAAAATTTTTCTTTCATAAAAACATCCAATAGTCCTTCACATCAAAAATCAATTATGGGATTTCCGCCCCCCCCACTCATTAACCCAGTATGATAGCTATATCATACACCTGATGACCTTAGGAGGTTCCAAATTAAAATACTGAGAGGTTACCAAAAGCCACACACATACCCAAAAGGAGATGAAAGACCAAGAGAATCTATAATGATTTATTATATTTGAAAACACTGTTATAAAATTTGAATCCACTTAAAAAAAAGAGTCCCTCCCATCAGGAAGCTTGCACAAGCCTCTTAGATAGCCTCATCCACCAGAGGGGCAGACAGCAGAAGCAAGAAGAACTACAATTCTCCAGCCTGTGGAAGGAAAACCACATTCACAGAAAGAAAGACAAAATGAAAAGGCAGAGGACTATGTATCAGAAGAAGGAACAAGATAAAACCCCAGAAGAACAACTAAATGAAGTGGAGAAACCTTCCAGAAAAAGAATTCAGAATAATGATAGTGAAGATTGATCCAGGACCTCAGAAAAAGAATGGAGGCAAAGATCAAGAAGACGTAAGAAATGTATAACAAAGACCTAGAAGAATTAAAGAACAACCACCTAGAAGAATTAAAGAACAAACAAACAGAGATGAACGTTACAATAACTGAAATGAAAACTACACTAGAAGGAATCAATGGCAGAATAACTGAGGCAGAAGAAGGGATAAGTGACCTGGAAGACAGAATGGTGGAATTCACTGCTGTGGAACAGAATAAAGAAAAAAGAATGAAAAGAAATGAAGACAGCCTAAGAGACCTCTGGGACAACATTAAACACAACAACATTCGCATTATAGGGGTCCCAGAAGGAGAAGAGAGAGAGAAAGGACCAGAGAAAATACTTGAAGAGATTATAGTCAAAAACTTCCCTAATGTGGGAAAGGAAATAGCCACCTAAGCCCAGGGAGTGCAGAGTCCCAGGCAGGAGAAAACCAAGGAGAAACACACTGAGACACACAGTAATCAAATTGACAAAAATTACAGACAAAGAAAAATTATTGAAAGCAACAAGGGAAAAATGACAAATAACATAAAAAGGAACTCCCATAAGGTTAACAGCTGCTTTCTCAGCAGAAACTCTACAGGTCAGAAGGGAGTGCACAATATATTTAAAGTGATTAAAGGGAAGAATCTACAACCAAGATTACTCTACCCAGCAAGGATCTCATTCAGATTTGACGGAGAAATCAAAAGATTTACAGACAAGTAAAAGCTAAGAGAATTCAGCATCACCAAACAAGCTCTACGACAAATATTAAAGGAACTTCTCTAACTGGGAAACACAAGAGAAGAAAAGGACCTACAAAAACAAACCCAAAACAATTAAGACAATGGTAATAGGAACATACATATCAATAATTACCTTAAACGTGAATGGATTAAATGCTCCAAGCAAAAGACACAAGCTCACTGAATGGATAAAAAAACAAGACCCATATATATGTTGTCTACAAGAGACCCACTTCAGACCTAGGGACACATACAGACTGAAAGTGAGGGCATGGAAAAAGATATTCCATGCAAATGGAAATCAAAAGAAAGCTGGAGTAGCAATACTCATCAGATAAAATGAACTTTAAAACAAAGACTGTTATGAGAGACAAGGAAGGACACTACATAACGATCAAGGGATCAATCCAAGAAGATATAACAATTATAAATGTATATGCACCCAACATAGGAGCACCTCAATACATAAGGCAACTGCTAACAACTATAAAAGAGGAAATCGACAGTAACACAACGATATTGGGGGACTTTAACACTTCACTTACACCAATGGACAGATCATCAGACAGAACATTAATAAGGAAACACAAGCTTTAAATGACACAATAGACCAGATAGATTTAATTGATATTTATAGGACATTCCATCCAAAGACAGCAGATTACACTTTCTTCTCAAGTGCACACGGAACATTCTCCAGGATAGATCATATCTAGGGTCACAAATAAAGCCTCGGTAAATTTAAGAAAATTGAAATCATTTCAAGCATCTTTTCCGACCACAATGTTATGAGATTAGAAATCAATTACAGGGGAAAAAAACGTAATAAAAAACAAACACATGGAGGCTAAACAATATGTTACTAAATAACCAAGAGATCACTGAAGAAATCAAAGAGGAAATCAAAAAATACCTAGAGACAAATGATGACAATGAAAACACAATGATCCAAAACCTATGGGATGCAGCAATAGCAGTTCTAAGAGGGAAGTTTATAGCAATACAATCCTACCTCAAGAAACAAGAAAGATCTGAAATAAACAATCTAACCTTACACCTAAAGAAATTAGAGAAAGAAGAACAAACAAAACCAAAAGTTAGTAGAAGGAAAGAAATCATAAAGATCAGAGCAAAAACAAATGAAATAGAAACAAAGAAAACAATAGCAAAGATCAATAAAACTAAAAGCTGGTTCTTTGAGAAGATAAACAAAATTGGTAAACCTTCAGCCAGACTCATCAAGACAAAGAGGGAGAGGACGCAAATCAATAAAATTAGAAATGAAAAAGGAGAAGTTTCAACAGACACCGCAGAAATACAAAGCATCCCAAGAGACTACTACAAGCAACGCTATGCCAATAAAATGGAAAACCTGGAAGAAATCGACAAATACTTAGAAAGGTATAACCTTCCAAGACTGAAACAGGAAGAAATAGAAAATATGAACAGACCAATCACAAGTAATGAAATTGAAACTGTGATTAAAAATCTTCCAACAAACAAAAGCCCAGGACCAGAGGGCTTCACAGGTGAATTCTATCAAACATTGAGAGAAGAGCTAACACCCATCCTTCTCAAACTCTTGCAAAAAATTGCAGAGGAAGGGACACTCCCAAACTCATTCTATGAGGCCACCATCACCCTCATACCAAAACCAGACAGAGATGTCACAGAAAAAGAAAATTACAGACCACTATCGCTGATGAATATAGATGCAAAAATCATCAACAAAATACTAGCAAACTGAATACAACAACACATTAAAAGGATCATACAGAATGATCAAGTGGGATTCATCCCAGGGATGCAAGCATTCTTCAATATACGCAAATCAATCAATGTGATACGGCATATTAACAAATTGAAGAATATGATCACCTCAATAGATGCAGAAAAAGCTTTTGACAAAATTTAACACCCATTTATGATAAAAACTCTCCAGAAAGTGGGCATAGAGGGAACCTACCTCAACATAATAAAGGCCACATATGACAAACCCACAGCCAACATCGTTCTCAATGGTGAAAAACTAAAACCATTTCCTCTAAGATCAAGAACAAGACAAGGTTGCCCACTCTCACCACTCTTATTCAACACAGTTTTGGAAGTTTTAGCCACAGCAATCAGAGAAGAAAAAGAAATTAAAGGAATACAAATTGGAAAAGAAGTAAAACTGTCACTGTTTGCAGATGACATAATACTGTACATAGAGAAACCTAAAGATGCCACCAGAAAACTACTAGAGCTAATCAATGAATTTGATAAAGTTGCAGGATACAAACTTAATGCACAGAAATCACTTGCATTCCTATACACTAACAATGAAAGATCAGAAAGAAAAATTAAGGAAACACTCCCATTCACCACTGTAACAAAAAGAATAAAATACCTAGAAATAAACCTACGTAAGGAGATAAAAGACCTGTATTCAGAAAACTATACGACACTGACGAAAGAAATCAAAGATAACACAAACAGATGGAGAGATATACCATGTTCTTGGATTGGAAGAATCAATATTGTGAAAATGACTATACTACCCAAAGCAATCTACAGATTCAATGCAATCCCTATCAAACTACCAGTGGCTTTTTTTTTACAGAACTAGGACAAAAAATCTTAAAATTTTTATGGAGACACAAAAGACCCCGAATAGCTAAAGTGGTCTTGAGGGAAAAAAAAAGGAGCTGGAGGAATCAGACTCCCTGACTTCACACTATACTACAAAGCTGCAGTCATCAAGACAATATGGTACTGGCACAAAAACAGAAATACAGATCAATGGAACAGGATAGAAAGACCAGAGATAAACCCATATACCTATGGTCAACTAATTTATGACAAAGGAGGCAAGGATATACAATGGAGGAAAGACAGTCTCTTTAATAAGTGGTGATGGGAAACCTGGACAGCTACATGTAAATGAATGAAATTAGAACACTCCCTAACACCATACACAAAAATAAATTCAAAATGAATTAGAGACCTAAATATAAGACTGGACACGATAAAACTCTTAGAGGAAAACATAGGAAGAACACTCTTTGACATAAATCACAGCAAGATCTTTTTTGACCCACCTCCTAGAGGAATGGAAATAAAAACAAAAATATACAATTGGGACCTAATGAAGCTTAAAAGCTTTTGCAGAGCAAAGGAAACTACAAACAAGATGAAAAGACAACCCTCAGAATGGGAGAAAATATTTGCAAACGAAATCAATGGACAAAGATTAATCTCCAAAATACATAAACAACTCATGCAGCTCAATATTAAGAAAACAAACAACCCAATCCAAAAATGGGCAGAAGACCTAAATAGACATTTCTCCAAAGAAGGCATACAGATGGCCAAGAAGCACATGAAAAGCTGCTCAACATCTCTAATTATTAGAGAAACGCGAATCAAAACTACAATGAGGTATCACCTCACACCAGTTAGAATGGGCATCATCAGAAAATCTACGAACAGCAAATGCTGGAGAGGGTGTGGAGAAAAGGGAACCCTCTTGCACTGTGATGGGAATATAAGTTGATACAGCCACTATGGAGAACAGTATGGAGGTTCCTTAAAAAACTAAAAATAGAATTACCATATGATCCAGCAATCCCACTACTGGGCATATACCCAGAGAAAACCATAATTTAAAAAGACACATGCACCCCATTGTTCAATGCAGCACTATTTACAATAGCCAGGTCATGGAAGCAACCTAAATGCCCATCGACAGATGAATGGATAAAGAAGATGTGGTACATATATACAATAGAATATTACTGAGCCATAAAAAGGAATGAAATTGGGTCATTTGTTGAGACGTGGATGGATCTAGAGACTGTCATACAGAGTGAAGTAAGTCAGAAAGAGAAAAACAAATATCATATGTTAACACATATATGTGGAGTCTAGAAAAACGGTACAGATGAACAGGTTTGCAAGGCAGAAAAAGAGACACAGATGTAGAGAACAAACGTATGGACACCAAGCGGGGGAAAGTGGCAGGGGGGGTGTGGTGGGATGAATTGGGAGATTGGGATTAATATATATACACTAATATGTATAAAATAGATAACTAATAAGAACCTGCTATATAAAAAAAAATTAAAAAATTTTAAAAAAGCAGCCTTTTCCTTAGTGCCAAAGGGTGATGTCTGTTATTTTTAACTCTGCCAGAAATTATCAGTGGGTTGGAAGAATGTAGTACTATGACATGAGCCTCCATTTCCATTTTTAATTAAAATTCTTACTGACTCTGAGCCAGATATGCTTTTTCACCAGAGCCTGTGGAAGCTCCACAGTGGAAACTACAGTGGCCTGGGAATGGAGGAGCAGGCAGGAATCTGGGGCTTAGCATCAAACCAAAAGAACGTCACAGCCCTTGGGAGAAGACCAGGAGGCGTGTGAACCTGGCCACTCCATGCTCACACCTTGTCCTTAATTTCCTCATCTCTCTCAGGCAACAGGTCAGCCTTGGTGGGGGATCATGACTGCCTTTCCTCAAGATCCACCTCTGTTTTGACTCATCACCCCATAGAACCCCCTGGCTCTGCTTCCTGACTCCCTCATCTCTTGACGTCACTACTATTCTAAGTTACAATATTCATCATGATCACTCACATTTGCTGAGCTCTCAGTCTGTATCTCACTTAATTCTTAAAACACTCTATAAAGGAGCATGATTCCAGACTGCTACCTGTCTACACACTCTCCACTTGCCGTAGGGATGGAGCTCTGGTACCGACCTGGGCCTGCAGCTGCCCTGTCCAAAGACTGCATTTCTCAGCTTCTTTTGTAGCTAGGTGTGGCCACGTGATAAATTGCAGCTAACAATATATTGTATGAATCTGCCAGAAAATCTTCTTAGAGAAAGGAAACTTTCATTTTCCTCTCCTTCCATCTGCCCATAAATGTTGGAGCTACAGCAGCCATCTTGGCCCATGAGGTGCCCTTGGGAATGGAAACAACACTTAATGGGGCAGCACGAGGGCAGGAGTCTGGGTGGTTGCCACATACTCTGCCAGACCAGCAGTACATGCATGGTTTGACTCCCAGCTTACTTCATGTGAGAGGAAATAAAAATCTATCCTGTTTAAGCCACTGTTATTTGGGATTTTCTTTTTTTTTTTTTTGTGGTACACGGGCCTCTCACTGCCGTGGCCTCTCCCGTTGAGGAGCACAGGCTCCGGATGTGCAGGCTCAGCGGCCATGGCTCACGGGCCCAGCCGCTCCGTGGCATGTGGGATCCTCCGGGACCGGGGCACAAACCCGTGTCCCCTGCATTGGCAGGCGGACTCCCAACCACTGCGCCACCAGGGAGGCCCCTATTTGGGATTTTCTATCACAGCAGACCTGATCTTAATCCCAAGTGGTTAAGAATTAGTACTTCCATTTTACAGACTGAGGCTCAGAGAAGTTAAATAACTTGTTCAAGGTGAAAAATGTCAGTGGCAGTGCTAGAATACAACCTGACTTCAGATCCTGTGCTCTTAATCTCCCCAACATGTGTTCTGTGAAAAGACCTTTTCCCATGCTGAAGACAGTGGAGTCATGGTTAACTCTTCCCTCTCTGTAGCACCTGTCTCCTCCCATAGTTAGCTGCCATGCTCTGTGGGTTCTGCTTCCCCGGGTCTTGGCAGCCATTTCCTGCCCCACTGCTCCATCCTTACCAAGAAAGGTGTGGCCAGCAGACAGCAGAGATAGAGGCCTCAGCCTAGACAAGGTGTGCGCTGGGATGCAGGGAGAGCTAGGGCTGTCTGCGCTTCTGTTCGACTCCTGCTGGGGCTGGTCTCTAGGCTGAGCTTGAGGGGCTCTGCTGTTGCCCTTGAGAAGGGAGCCGAGGAGTGTGTGTGTGTCTGTGTGTGTGTGTGTGTGTGTGTGTGTGTGTCCTGAGCTGTGAAAGTCAGTGAGCTGAAGTCTAAATAAAGAGAAGCTGGACAGCAGACTGAAATACTCCAGAGGTGTCAAAGATGAGGAGGTCATTGACACTTTCTTTTTTTTCCAAACAAAAGGTCTCACACTTTATTACTGAAACTACTAGTGCAAAGGCAAAGAAACAAAGAGAAAAATAATAGCCTCCTCACAAATGTCCAACTGTCCAAATAGTGGTGATGTTTTCAGCTTGATGGGGTAAGACGTTAGTGGCCTTAGCATCACCATGTGTGCCATCTCATGTGTGATTCCTTACAGACCCAGCTTGGTTCTTCTCCAATGTCTCCTCTTAGAGTTACACCTGACTTTAAAACCAGTTTTGCCATGTGAATCCACTAGGCAATGGAATGGGACAATTCTGCCTTTGTTTCTTGGCCAGGAACTGCTTGATCCTGAAAGTCTTGTGAGAAGAACAGAGTCAACCACATACCCCACGATGGCAGGGAAAGGGAGGGAGCCAGTGACACTTTCAAAAAAGCAGTTTCAGGATAGTGGTATGGCCAAATGCAAAGGATGATAAAAATAACAGCTACTGTTGGCTGAGCGTGAATATATACGAAGCAAGCCTTCTGGCGTTCAAATCCCAGCTCCAGTCCTTAATAGCTGTGGTCTTGGGACTCTTGGACTCTTTCAACCTCAATTTCTGTAAAGTGGGGATAATATTAGAACCACCTCATAGGACTGTGAGGATTAAGCCAATTGTGTGACATGCAGAGAACAGAGCCTGGCACGAGTAAGAGTTACATATGTTAGTTATTATTTTCTGCCAGGTTCTACATACACATTATATAATTTAATCCTTATAGTAACCCTCTGAGATGGGTATTCTCAGCCAAATTTGACAATTGAAAAGCAAAGGTCAGAGAGGTTAAATATTTCCCCCCAGGTTACAGAGCTATTAAGTGACACAGCTGGATGCACACACTGCTCTTCCACAGCTGCCTCTTCTTGATGATAAGCCAGGCAGCACGTGGAGAGGGGCTTAGGGGGAACAGGCTGTGGATGGATGGGTGAGCCACATCCCCATCTCCCCCCCCAGCCCACACACACCAGGTGCGTAGACATACAGAGAGCGCAGAGCTCACCACCACTTGTTTATTTCAACTGCAGATTCTTTTTGATTTACATTATGAAATTCAAGTAAGATTTTTTTTTAAAGAAGAAAGAAAGAAAAGCCATTATGGAATAAATGGTACAGACAGTACATTCTAACCTTATGTAAAAGTCACCTAACAACAAAAAAACTACCAACAATAAATGCTGGAGAGGGTGTAGAGTAAAGGGAACCCTCCAACACTGTTGATGGGAATGCAAACTGGTACAGCCACTATGGAGAACAGCATGGAGGTTCCTTAGAAAACTAAAAATAGAGCCACTGGGCTTCCCTGGGGGCGCAGTGGTTGAGAGTCCGCCTGCCGATGCAGGGGACGCGGGTTCGAGCCCTGGTTTGGGAAGATTCCCACATGCCGCGGAGCAACTAGCCCCGTGAGCCACAATTACTGAGCCTGCGTGTCTGGAGCCTGTGCTCCGCAACAAGAGAGGCCGCGATAGTGAGAGGCCCGCGCAGCGCGATGAGGAGTGGCCCCCACTTGCCGCAACTAGAGAAAGCCCTCGCACAGAAACGAAGAGCCAACACAGCCATAAATAAATAAATAAATAAATAAATAAAAATAGAGCCACTATATGACCCAGCAATCCCACTCCTGGAGAAAACCATTATTTGAAAGGATGCATGCACCCCGATGTTCACTGCAGCACTATTTACAATAGCCAGGACATGGAAGCAACCTAAATGTCCATCAACAAAGGAATGGATAAAGAAGATGTGGTACAAATATAAAATGGAGTATTACTCAGCCATAAAAAGGAACAAAATAATGCCATTTGTAGCAACATGGATGGACCTAGAGATTGTCATACAGAGTGAAGTAAGAAAGAGAAAGACAGGGGCTTCCCTGGTGGTGCAGTGGTTAAGAGTCCACCTGCAGAGGCAGGGGACACGGGTTCGTGCCCCGATCCGGGAAGATCCCACATGCCGCAGAGTGGCTAGGCCCGTGAGCCATGGCCGCTGAGCCTGTGCGTCCGGAGCCTGTGCTCCGCAACGGGAGAGGCCACAGCAGTGAGAGGCCCATGTACCGCAAAAAAAAGAGAAAGAGAAAGACAAATATAATATCGCTTCTATGTGGAATTTAGAAAAATGGTGCAGATGAATTTATTTGCAAAGCAGAAACAGAGTCACAGATGTAGAAAATAAACTTGTGATTATCAAATGGGGAAGGGGGAATGGGATGAACTGGGAGATTGGGATTGACATATATACACTACTAATGATAACTAATGAGAACCTACTGATAGCACAGGGAACTCTACTCAGTGCTCTGTGGTGACATAAATGGGAAGGGAATCTGAAAAAAGAGGGGAGATATATATATATATATATATTATATATATATATATAATTCACTTTGTTGTATAGCAGAAGCTAACACAACATTGTAAAGCAACTACACTCCAATAAAAATTAATAAAAAAATAATAAAAGTCATCTAACATCATGCGTCACAAGGACTAATATGAAATCTATGACATATGCTACAGACCTGGTTTCTTACAAGATCTAAACTCAGCATTTGGTGCGAAATAAACAGAATATGCTGGCTAGAGTCTGGAGCACCTACTTTATTATGCATTTTGCTTATTTTGGATGATGCTAAACCTGTCATTGCCACGGTTCCCAGGACAACAGTATATTCCAGGTATGTGTGGATACTGCACTGTGTTTCAAACCTCAAGTCATACTGAGTCACTTCTTGGTTTATATCATGAGAGAAGCAGATTTTATCAGCTGAGTTTGTAAGTGGAGTACAAGTGAGATTGAATCAGGCCCTCGGTGTCTTTAGATGATCTATTAGGTAATCTAAATTAGATGCTCTTCAGGGAGATATAACCTTGAAACACACAGCTTTATTTGTTCTTCTCATAAAGGAAAAAATAATCCCAATTTTTCAAAGTGAGAAAGAAGTTGGGTTGCATTTATAAGTATATTGATCAATGTATGTTTAGAGGTGAGAGGAGAATTGGGTTTTTTTTAAATTAGAATTTTTTTTTAGCTTCTCCATGAATTTTTATTAATTCACCAATTCCCTATAGCTCAAGGGATGCTAATTAATTCAAGAAACCGTAATAGCTAATCATTGGCTAAATAAATCTAAAATGGAGAGAGTCTGTCACTGGAGATACCACTACTCATTTTAATTAAAATTACCAATTTGTGAAGTAATGTAAATAAAGGTTACTGTATCCTTCTACTCAGGAAGTATTAACATTGTGCATGGCCACCTGAGAATCCAAGAGGACTTAAAAAGCCAAGAATACTTGTAGAATCTTATCAATTTCTGAGTTAGAATATTTATCATTCCAAGCGCGTTGTTCATTGACATTACAAACCTATGTGGAATTAAGCTGCCTTGAAACACAAAATGGAGAATGCCAAAGGACTGAGAATTGTTGCCTTGAAGGGAATACACTCAATGTCAAGGAATCAACCACTCCAAAATGATTACTTTATAAACATTCAGGCCTAGAGAAAAGCAGATGTTCCAGGTCTGAGTTTCAATTTTTAAGGAATAAATTTATGCAAACGCCCATTTGTTTTAGTACTTTAGTAGCTAGAGTGATCTCACCTTGTTAACATTCAGTGCAACTGCTTATAGCCATTCTAATGTCATTTGCAGGGATAGGAAAGGTCACCTCAACATTTCATGACTAAATGGCAGGGCTCGACCATGATGTTCACCCTAGGAATTAGACACACCTGCACACTTAGCTGCTCAAGTCAGCCAACCCTGGAAAGCAGTGTGTGCGTGGGCAACCATATAGTTCAAGTCATCACTGAGTCCAAAGCTGAGCAGCCATAGTGCTCTTGATGGATTTGCCCTTGAGAAGAGAAATCCATCTTTATTGTCTCACTAGTCAGCTCAAGAGCCATTGATGAAGTCCTAAATCTAACTCTTTTTTTTTTTTTTTTTTTTTTGCGGTACGCGGGCCTCTCACTGTTGTGGCCTCTCCCGTTGCGGAGCACAGGCTCCGGACGCGGAGGCTCAGCAGCCATGGCTCACGGGCCCAGCCGCTCCGCGGCATGTGGGATCCTCCCGGACCGGGGCACGAACCCGCGCCCCCTGCATCGGCAGGCGGACTCTCAACCACTGCGCCACCAGGGAAGCCCTCTAATTCTTAATAAAACCCCAAAAGTTTTAGAGGCAAAATGAAAAAGCATAGTTCACAGATACCTTTTGGCCAAAGGTTGGGAAACTATTTTTGTTTTTTAGTCCAAAGACCTGAAATTAGTCTGAACTGAAAAAAGGAGTGACATCCTTTAGGACCAAGGTGAAGCTGCCAAAGGAAAATTGTTATCTTATCAAAAGGCTACTTCTGAATGGAGCCTCCTGACACAGAAGTCTGGCTGGGACTTGAACCAGATAAACTTGTTATGCAAATAGCTTTAGGCAAAGGGGAAAGGGCTGATAATGAAATCGCCACAAAGCCAACCACACATTACAGAGGTGACAAAAAACATCAAGCAGCGACCTACCATATGGATAAAAAGCAGTGCAGAATTTATGTGAGCATCATGTTTAATTTATCATAACTAAGCTGTCAGGAGTCATGCTTTGACAAATGCATAACTAACACATATAAATGAGTCAATTATCACTAACGACCACAGGTTCAAAACCAAACAGGCTGATGTTTCTTTTTTTTTTTAACCCTCAAAATAGGTTTACTAATAGGATTTCGGACCTTAAAATCTCTCCTCCTGTCTCTAAATTAAGAAGGCTGGAAACACGTCTGGAAAACACTAAGCCATAGCCTGGTACTTACATCCTGCCTCTGCTCTCACTCATGCACTTATTTCTCTTCTCTTCTCTTCTCTTCTCTTCTCTTCTCTTCTCTCTCTCTCTCTCTCCCTCTCTCTCTCACACACACACACACACACACACACACACAGTCCCCTGTCTACACAGCTGTGATCACTGGGCTGCAGCCTGGTCAATCCCTTCAGATCCCCGCAGCAACGATGAGAAGCCATAAGGTCCTCTGGTGAGTGGTGACCATCATGGACCAAGAAAGACTGAAATTACTGAATTGACTCTGCTATGGTTCAGCAGTCATGTGGGGACAGGGTATTAAAGGTTTTAAAGCTGTTAAAAATTTTCTTGTCCTGTTTATTCTTTAGAAAGAACCAGTTTAGTTTACTCTAATACAATGCACTGTGGCCCCATTTACAATGGGAATTGAAGAAATTTTCTGGATAATTCAGGCTAAAAAACTTTTCCTAAATTACCAGATAATCATCTTCCCACCTCAGTCCCAGCAATAATGAAAATTTTATAATCTGGAGGTCTTAATCCTTCATCCTTTTTCCCTTTCCCTCCCAATATGAGCAAGGTAAGTATAAAAATAAACCAAGGCTCTCTCTTTAAATAGACATTTCTAACCCAGTGAGTGTCTTTGCTTACATTTAATTAGAAATTTGAATAAATAGAATGAAATAGAAAATTAAAATTACATTTGGTAGTCTGGCTCCTTTATGAAACCAAAGGACATTATGCGGGAATAGTGGGTAGTTTTCTACCTAAAAATATAAAATATAATAATTAGTTCCTAATCTTGAGAGTTACATTCCTAAAAATCTTGTAAAAGGAAAACTCATGATTGAAGAATCTCAGATGTTATGGGGAAAACAGGACTGGGGGGCTGAGGTCAGGAAAGAATCCATGAACACCTAAAATATATAATATTTTCACTAATAAAACCAATAAGGACAAGTCATTAAATAAATAGAAGACTGATGACATTTTTCCATATCTTAAATTAGTAATAAAGCACACAATCACTTAATTTCTATTTACCTTCCTTGGTTCATTAGAACCTCTTCAGACACTCTACTCTGTAGTTTCAATAAGATGCTTTTGCTTTGCCCCTGATGTATGCATACTAAAGGCATTGTTTTCTACATTGAGTCCTCCATTCTAGTATCAACACTTTCCTAAGTCTAAAGCAACTCAGAATGAGCGCATTTGGAATTCTCAGAGTTGGGGAAGACAAAAGCAGATTTAAATGGCATATAACAGGATTTGCCATAAAGAAAAATCAACAGTAGAGAGGGATTTCTATACTGTATTTAACCCTGAAAGTCCCAACCCTATCATCAATTATGTACCTTTATTCCCAAATCTATCCAAGCAATACTGTGCTCAGTTTAAGAACACAAACATACTCTTGGAGAAGTATACAGAAACCAAACTTTGGTGAGTGGGTCAAGTCACATTTTAGAGGCATCACGAGAGCTTGGTATAGGAAAGTGTATCTGTGAATATGTAATGTGGTTTTCCAGGCCAGCAGCTTAGAGAAGGTCAGTCAAGGGCATCTGTGTGCAGCAATGGAATGAAAAGGAAAACTCTTTGGCTCCAGCCTTTTCCAGCAAAATCACTGGAACCCTAGCCCCTGGATTTCTTTCCCTGGGGTGATCTGAAATGTGTTCCCAGCCACCAGGATGTCTTTAGCTCTCCAGGGCCTTCCACCTCCTCCTTTGGCTTCCAAATATCAGGAAGTAGCTCTTCCTCTGCTCCTATGGGAGCATCATCCCTCCTGCTGTTATCTGTTGTTCCTCTCAACATTGCCCACTGTCACCACCATTGACGTGGGGCTGCTTCTGCATTCTGCAGAAACATCAGAGTGGGGACTGAAGGGACAAGGAAATGTCCTCCATCCCTGGCCTTGAACTTCATGGTCACATTCCGACACAGCCTTGCTAGTAGAATTCTTGGAGTTCTTTACCCTTCCTCTCTCCTGAGCAAGATGGCAAAAAGCTAGGAGGGATTGACTGGACAATCAAACAATTTCAAGGACCTTGAACTATGTTGCATTGAAATGAAAATGAAACACAGGTTCACAGTTCTTTATACAAAACCCTTGGGGCCAAATATGTTTTGGAATTCAGAATTTTATCAAATTATATAAAAGTAAACCCGTACATTTACTGTATTTTATGTAACATCCCCAGCAGGATCTGGGGCAGCACACTGTAATCAAACACATTAATATATCTGCAGCAATTCACATGAATATTCACACTGAGTAGGATAAATAATGGCTATAAATAGCCTCAATTCAGTTTAGGTCATGTGTTGCCACCAAATCAGTTCACATAAGGTCAGGGCTTGCAGATGAATGACTCAAGTACAAAAAAACTTCCATTTTTCAGAGCTCTTTGGATTTTGGAATTGTGAACAAGGGATTGTATTGTATTTAAGGAAGGCGATCAAGAGACCCAGTCTGCTTCATTGCTCTGCATCTTGGTGGAAGTTAAGTATGCACATAGGTATAATTTAGAGAAATTTGTGTTGACCCTTCCCTACTTCCTGTTCATCAGCTATTTTGGTCACTTCTTTTCTCCTCCCATGACCTCTGAACCCCGTGTTTGATACAGTAGACACTGAGAGCACCTCTTCCCAGCTCCTAGCTGGGATATGGCTTGTAACAGCCTTGTCTAGATTCCTGCCCCTGCAGTTCACCAGGCCCTTTGCTTGGGATCATATAGCCCCCTCCAACATACTGAGCATCTTCCCCAGAGTCAGGACCAGTGTGGTTCTCTGTCAGGGGACAGGCCAAAAGCTCATGTTCCCAGCACTCAGTCACCACCCCGTTGGTGCTGCTGTTGATTCTGTTCCTGTCTTAGTCCCATGCAATACTGCCTAGTTCCTGGTAACAGAGCTCCCACCAGGAACATCACCCATCAGTTGGGTTTTCATCTTGTTCTCCACACTCTGAGCCCTGGCTGGGGCTCCTCACCTTGGAGCCTCAGGTCTGAGATCTTACTTTGGCCCCTCAATCATCTTGGGAACTGGAGCCCTGCTCCCAAAGCACAGATCCTAAAGCAAAGTCCAACTTCCAAGCTGCAAAACCTCTACTGAAGGCTGGCACCTTCTGTTCCCTCTCTGGCCCAAGTGTGGGTGTCAGATTTTTAGATACAGTCTCCTCCCTTATTAAACAAGACCCACTGGCAATATTTGCCCCAGGACAGAGCAGAGTCAGATGAATGTGACACATATGATCAGAAGAACTGATTATAACCAAGAGTCAAATGGAACTCCTTATTTCTCAAATCCTGCAGGGGCATCTTCTATCATTTACTGGAACAAATTTTGTGTCATAATGTGCTAGAAGGCATAACAACTTCTAGCATCAAGTCAATTCCACACCTTGGACTTCTCCAATCACTGTCCAAGGACTTGCTGGATGAGCAATTTTCAGTGGAAGAAATACTCACTGTGAAATGAAGTGGTTGAATTCCTCACACCATTTTTCCGGATGAAGTAAAGTAGGTGGAGGATTTCTGAAAAATAAAAGCAATTTTTTTTCTTACAAAGAAAGGGTTCCGTTAAAAGCAAAATATCAACTTGCCTTTACTGATACTGTTCTAAATAGCTCTGATAAAATCTATTCTTATTTCTTCCTGGGTGAGAGTCATTCACCAATGATAAATTATAAAGTGTCAGCCCCTACTCATTTAGTGGCTCATTTCCATTGACTGAAGGCCAATCATGTCCACGGCTTTCTGCAGGACCTCTGAGGGTTACACAGATCAACAACATTCCTCAAGGAGCAGACACTGTAATGAAGGGTGAGGCAAGCACACAGCCACTATAACTGAGAGCTGAGTATTATTAGTGCCATAAGAAGGCTATAAACCAAGTGCTAGGGGCTTGAGAGAAATAGACTTTTAATTTTACAGGATTTTCAGATCATTATACTACCATTTGAATTAATTATGTGATGAAATTAAAGTATACTTATAAATTCACTGGTCATGTTTTTAACTCTTTCCTGTATGTCAACCTCTGCAATAGGTACTGGAGAAAGCAAAACCACTAAGACAAGTTTCAGACCCCAAGAAGATCCTGGGTAGCAAGGAGGACAACACCTAATACAACTAAGTACTGGCGGTCCAAGAGAACTAGAGAACTGTGGAGAGACTCTGGTAACCAGACCATTTCCTGGTGGGAAGGCAGGAAAAGGAAAAAGTAAGAACCCTGCATTTGGCTGAATATTTACCCAAAGAGAATCAATTTTAAAACAGAAGGGACATTACCTTTAATTGATAAGAATCTTTTCTTTCTAGCTATTAATGGAAATAGGGGTTTGTGAGCAAGTCAAGTTCAGCAAATGAAGAAAGTTACATTTCTGCACACCTGAATTATGACTGTAAATCTTAAACCCATTATACACCTTTGTATATATAACCCTTCACTTGGGTTCTAACTACTTCCTAAAGCCATAGATTGCTCAGCCTCCACAGGCAGAGGCAGGGGAAGCAGCAAGAATGACCAGAAATTTAAAAAATGTATCAGATAATGTGATTGTAATTTGCCTCTTCAATACCATTCCTTTTTTCATTTCTTCTAGTACAATTTTTATTCTGGCACAATGCTGCCATATATATTTTCCGGAGTTCCTTGCATCTAGATGTGGCCATGCGACTGCATTCTGGCCAAATGATATATTACTAAAATTGTTCTGTGGTGTTTCCAGAAAGTCTTCTTAAAAGACGGGAGACATGCCATTTTTTTCTTCCCCCTATTTGCTTCCTGGAGCATGGATATGATGGCTGGAGCCTGAGCAGCCATTTTGGACATGAAATGAAAATGAGAGCTATGAGCTGAGTATGGCAAAGAAGGTAGATAGGAAACTGGATTCATGATGACACTGTAAAGCTGCCATACCAGCTCTAGACTGCTTCTCCCTAGTCTTCCTTAACAGGAAAGAGAAATAAACTTCCATCTTCTTTAAGCCATTGTTATATGCAATTAGTCCTAATTGAGCTGATCATATTTCAGATTATTATCCTATTACACGATTAGAACATAATTTGATAAGTATATCACAACTACAAAGGTAAGTGGAAGCATAATAAAGGGGCAACTTACCCAATCTGGGGAGTCCCAGAAGACTTTAAAAAGAAAATGAACTTGAGCTGGCCCCTGAAGATTGGTTGGATTTTTCAAGACAGAGGAGAAGGAAGCCATTTCAGGCTTAGGAAACAAGATGTACCAAGTCACAGAAGTGTAAAAAAGTCTGGTAGGTTCAAAGAACATGAGTAAGTTTTTGAGGCTAGACTATATGATTCTTTCAGGTCTGGAGAGAGAGCAGAAGGGAAGGATGAGGTGGGAAGGAAGAATGATGAGAGGAAATATACGGTTTCCCCATTCTGCATAAGAATTTAATCATCCTTCAGATCTTCTGATTCAAAGACCCAAAGGAAAATTATCTGTGTACCCACCTAGAAAGAGTAACAGTTGAAAGTTGCCCTTCAGTTATTTTGGAGGCTGCCTCTATCTCATTCATTTCATTCAACAATATTTGCCTTTATCTTTCCCTGGCTTTCTTTAAATAATAAAAGTACCATCACATAACTTCTGCTTTAATACCAGCATGGCTGACCTGTTCTTACTGGCTCCAGCTGTTTGAGATTGTACATCCATATGTCCTCCCAGTTCACCTCTGTGGGCATCTCTCAGTGAGCAGCTTACCCTACATCATCTCTACAGCCCTCTCCAGAGCTCAAACTTCCCTTGCTCTGCTCAGGTTTCCTGCTCATTCTGTTCTCACGGGGGTCAGTTCCACAGAGAAGAGGTGCTCAAGAAATCTATTGTCTAACACACTTCATCCACCCCCAAAACCGTTAACCATTTTTGGGTGTGGATGAAGAAGTTACTTGTAGACAGAGTAACAGACTTGATTAAACCCTAGTAAGCTTGACCTTGGCCAGCCAAGCATGGAGGGATAACCCTCTACTGAAATTAGAGAATGACCTGGCAAGGGTCCACCGGAGGAATAGATGGAAGTGTCAATACTTGTGTAGAGAACACTGTCCACTGTCCCTTCCCTGTTTTCAGTCTGTCCCTCAGCAGGAACCATGGGCAGGGGCTACTGTTTATGTGTTGGCCTGAACCTCTGTAGTAGGACACAGAGGAAAGCAGCAGATCGCCACCCAGCCAGGCCACCACCAATCCATGGTGGCCTCACATGAACCCCACACAAGGAAACACTTTCTCTGAAGCTTGGCATCATGGGAATTTGGTTTTAGAGAAGCTCATTTGAACTTGTAGATGCCCCACCTTTCCTGGAGTCCATCCATCATACTTAGGTTCAGTAAATTGAGGTCTTGTGAAAGATTACTATCTGAGTATAATGGAAACTAAAAGGAATTTGAAGGCTTTACAGTACTTTGTTTGCATTGGCAATATAAACTCTAGTTCTCCTGCCATCCAGGAAGAGCACCAAATAATAAAAATTGCACCTTTTTGGCTCCTCTCAACACTACAGATGCAAACTGCAACCTTGCCCAAAGCATCTCTCCCTGAAAGGAGAGATGCTTCATATTCAATGTGATAGAAGACCCAGTGCATAGCTGAGATAGGCAGGCATCACTCAGGTATGTGTATGGATGCTGAGAGCAGGATGTATGAATGGTGAGTCCTGAAAGGTCCACGAACCTGAATAACAAGCGCTCATTTGGATAATGTTTATAAACAGATAATGTTTATAAACATACCAAGGCAATGTAGAAAAGAGATTAGTCAGTAAAGGAAAATGACTATTTTCGATTTGAGGTTTGCCTGCCTGGATTTTATTCCTGTGTTTGGACCCTAAATTCAATTTCTACAAAATGATCCCCTGCACACAGACAGGATTAGGGCTACATGAGGCTAGCAGCAAGGGGTGACGCCCACTTTTGACATCATAATCCTGGGTCCAGCAAATACGATGGAGATAAAGTTAACCTCCTTCCCCCAAAGCCTCTGTGGAACAAAATGATTTGCTGAACAGTCAAACTGAATTCATTTTAGTTTCTGAAATAGAGAAGCAGCTGATTGGATGAAGGGGGGTACCTGACCTCAGGACAACCAATCCAAATTTAATCTGGTAACCTACGCCAAGGCATGATCCCAAATGATAAGCTGGGTCAATTAGATTCTCTTTAGAAGGTTTTCCTTTTTTTTCACCTTGAACTGAGAAACAAAACAAACAAACAAACAAACAAAAAACCAGGAGAGTGAGGCACTTCAGTAATGGGAGCTGAAGCTGAAAGATCCATGGTGACGAGGCAGATGGGAGAGGCCATGGAGTACACTGTACAAACTGGTTTTAGGAAGCAGATACTAGGAACAGGCAGGAAATCAGGGAACGAGAAGAAAGCAGGCCAGGTAGAGGAGAAAGGAAGAAATGAGCCATGAGGAACACAGACCCCATGATGGGAGACCATGTAGGTTTTTCTTCAGTTTCTTTTGTGAGTGCTTCTCCCTCTGGTGCACCTACAATATTATCGGCCCCAGCATTCTGTTCTTAGCTCTATTCTCCTCCCGTTCTACACATTCACTGAGGGCTCACTATACGTCATCAGCTTCCTAATCTATATCTCGTGCCTCAATTTTTCCTCTGCTTTTTGGCTGGTGCATCCAGCTACTTATTAGAAGTTTCATTTTGATTTCCCAGGGGCACCTTAAAGTCAGCATGTTCAAAACCAAACTCATCATTTTCCCCTAAATCTGCATTCTACCTGGTTGTTGAAGTCAGAAACTTGAGTTCACCCCTCTCCATTGACCTCACATCCAACTTGAAAAGGCAGAATAAGGGTTCCCCTTATTAAAGAAGTCCACATTCTAATGCCCAGAGCCTGTGAACATGCTACCTTCCACAGCAAAAGGGACTTTGCTGATGTGATTAAGGTTAAGGACCTGGACATGGAAGATTACCTTGGATTGTCTGGATGGACTCAATTTAATCTCAGGTTCTTTAAAGCAGAAAAGAGAGGCAGAAAGAAAGAAGAGGCAGGACAGATTCAAAGTGTGAAAGGTGCTCGACTCGCCACTGTTGGCTTTGAAGATGGGGGAAGGGAGCCATGAGCCGAGGAATGCAGGTGGCCTCTGGAAGATGGGAATGGGCCTCAGCTAACACCCAGCAAGGAAATAAGGACCTCAATTCTACAAATGCAAGAAACTGAATTCTGCTAATGAACTGAATGAACAAGGAAATCAGTTCTCCCCTAGAGCCTCCACAAAGGGGTACAGCCCTGCTGACACCCAGATTTTAGCCCAGTGAGACCCACGTCAGATTTCTAAGCTACAGAACTGGAAGGCAATAAATCTGTGCTGTTCTAAGATGTTAAATTTGTTAGAAAAGCAATAGAAAACTAATACATCAATCAAGCACCAACACCTATCAGTTCTACTTCCTAAATTCCTTTCTTATCACCCCATCCCCTCCTTCACAGACGAGTTCAGTCACATTATCTCCATCCGCCTACTCCAGTAGCCTCCTTATTTTTCTCTTTCCCTCTATCCTCATCTCCCTCTAATCCACCTTGCACTTGGCAGCTAGAATTTCTTTATAACATACAAATCTGACCTTGTTATTTTCTTGCTCAAAATTCTTCAGTAGATCTACACTGCCAGCATGATAAAATGTCAACTATTTTGCATTATATACAGATGGCCTTGCCTGCCTATCTACCCAGTCCCATCTCAAACCACCTGCCTATGCTCACCCAATGCTGCAGTACTGCACTGGGCAGAGCTTGCAGCTCCTAAAGCAAGTCCTGTTCTTTCATGCCTTGGGGGTCTTTGTACATGCTATACCTTCAGTTTCAGAATGCTCTCCCCAATTTGTCAACCTAGTAGGCTCCTACTCATGCTTCATGTGTATCTTTAGTACCCAGCACAGCAGCACTCAGTAAATTTTTGCTGAATGAATGACTACATGAAGGAATGCACACAAACATACATATACTGTAAGTAAACCAAGAAATGATGCCAGGACAAAATATGACCTCGGTCCCCAAAGTAGCATAAAGTTAGACAAATATGGAGCAGCTCCTTTGGATGTGAGCAACTTCACAGCAAGCAGGGTTTGAGGAACAAAGGAGTCCCCTTAGGTAGTAACTTGAGTTGGATTTGACAATATAAGCCTCATCTCTCATCATCTGGGCTACCTTTGTAGCCCAAATGTCACCAGGTCCCTGAATATATCTGATTAAAGTGAGCAAATCAATCATGATTTAAACTGCATTAAAGACACTATCTAATGTCAGGACCACTATATACATGCATGGGGGTTGGAGACAGAAGAGGATCAATACTAATAATTATCCCATGTTGAGTGGTATTACAGTATACCAAGCTCCATGTGAAGTGCTTCACATGTAGGACAACAGAACATCACAACAATCATATTCCCATTGAAATAACAATAGGAGTTATTATTCCAGTTTCACAGGTGGGGAAAATGCAGCTTAAGAGAAGGAATTTGCTTAAAAACATCCAACTAAAAAGTGGAAGGGTCAGGTTTCAAGGAGGTATTTCTGTCTCCAATGTCTACCACACTGCTCTCTGTATTTCATCTAATGAAGAATCCATTACTCTGGAAGGTGAATGAAGAGAACATACATGCAAAAAATGACAGAAAAACAATTAGCAAGCAATACCTCTAAGAAGGCGCAAAATAAAGTCCTCTAATATCAAAGCACACTCAACAAGGAAACGCTGAGTAAAAGATTTATCAATGGGACTGAGTCAATTAAGAAAGACTTCCTGGAAGGTGTCAATTTTGAGGCAGGTCCTAAACAGGATATATCAACCATTTGGTGAGAGGGGGAGGGTGTTAGGAAAGGAGAAGGAGAATATAGGGAGGAAGATACAAAGACTGAAGTATAATAGTTAATAAATAATCAATAACATACAGTTAAATAAACACAGGAGTGTGTTCCAAAGCTATTCTATGTCTTTACTCATAAAAGCAATAAAAGCAAGACATCTGAGCACAATGAACTATTCTGAGAGTGTTAAACACTGCAACAACAGAGCTGCCATTCTGACAACTGCAAGATTCATTAATGAGGGTGAGTGGTTAGATACGTGCCTACGTCTCATCCTTCAGTATCACCACCTAGCCCCAGCCAAAGCTGCTTTTTGCCCTAAGTCACATCTTCCCTGTTCAAAATTAAATATTTCAAAATTTTTGTATTTATTTGTAATATATGACTCCATCTTAATATTAAAAAATTCCCCAATGCAGGGACATAGAAAGCAAAGAGCAAAATACCTCTTCATTACCACCCCTAATCCCAGTCTCCTCCCTGCATCAGTATGGCTTGTATTCTCTCAGACATTTTGTTTTTGCATTTTAAAATATTTGTTATAAATATAATATATATATTTTTGCTGTGCTATAAATTATAATACAATAAACACAATATAAATTTTATATTAGTATTTATAATATATTTATAGTTGGGGACAGTGGAAATAGGATTATATGCTACACGTAAGTGTCCTGGTACCTATTTTTTCCATTCAGTAACATGGCTTAAAGATCATCCCATGCCAGTTTCACACCCAAATAGTTTTCCATAATGTGTGCAAACTATAGTTTAGCCATTCACCCACTGATGGATGTTCAGGCTGTTTCTTTTTTCTTTTTTTCCCACTGTTAGAAAGAAGGCTGAAATGGTTTACACATGTCATAAGTGATTTCTAACTTTTAAAATGTTTTTTAGGTGGCGGACACCTCCTGTCAGTGAACATTTAGGATCCTGCCGTGTAACTCGAATGAAGAGAGAGCAGGTGCTGACTGCCTCATTTCCCCGGGGTGACCCAGTGAGCAGTTGTGGAGCAGAGGAGACAGTGCCCACCCACAGGGCTTGCAGGGCTGTGAAGAGCACCCCCGGGTCACCCCCCCCAGAACACGCTGTGCGTGAGAACTCTTGAGTTACTCAACCCCACCGGGGTCAGACCAAAAATCCTGCTGCTGGGGTCCCCTCTGCCCCTTGCAGGCACCTGCTCCCTGGTTCGGACAGTGGGTATCTCTGGGTAATTATCTTGACACATGGGACACAGGCCAAGATTTATTCAAAATATACATATAAGTCTGCTGAAGAGGAATCCTTTGAAAAAAATTAAATAGCTGAAGATATTTCTTTAACATCAGAAAAGAGAAGATATGAAAATGACACAGAAATCAGAAACACAATGCTATGCACTGCACCCTCAGTAAACGTGAAAGGCAGGTCCAGGCTAGAATGGATACCCATGCAGAGGGCTAACTCCACAGTGAAGGCAGCTCTATCAGGGGCAGTCCTCTGAAGCAGGGAAAAGGAGGAAAGAAAAGATTTGCAAGGACAACGCTAGATGGGAACATGTCTGGAAAGAAGCAAATGTAGGAAAGGAAAAATACCTTTTCTCCTTCACCCTTCAAGTTCTCAACTGGGGCCTCTGTAGCAAAGGACAGACAACAAGAGAAAAGCATACAAATTTCTTTAATATAAGTTTTACATGCATGGGAGCCCTCATAAGGAAATAAAGGCCCGAAGAAACAGTTAAACCTGAGTATGTTGAAGGGTGGAAAGTCTTGGAAAGACGTGATAGAACAAAGAGTATGAGTAAGTGTGGTGAACTGGGGAAACTTAGCAAGGCCTATTCATGCAGGTCCTTTCTGTGTCCACTGTCTTGGTCTTTGGAGGTAAGGATGCTCCTTCCCTCTGGGTGTAGGGAGGAAGAGGGTCTTATGACCTGCTTCTGGGGAAGGTCAGAAAGCCCTTCCTGCACACACAATTTCTCAAATTCCTTCAGTTTGAAATATTCAATATGCCAAGGTCCCATATTCAGGGGTAGCGTGTCCTGAACCGTGTCACAAAAACAGAATGAGCCTAAGTCACATCTCAGCCTTAGATAACCACTGTCTAAGAAAGTAGAGGTTGATTAATACCTATGATAATTTATTCTACAATAACTGAAGAAGTTACTAAAAGCAGTGAGGAGAAAAGCAAAGATTTGTACTTAAACTTCAAGCTTGTTGATTCCTTTTTTTTCTGATTCTTAATAACCTAATTTGATCCTGTCCCTTAAATAACACCGTTTGCAATGTTAAGCTATAATCACTAAAATGTAAAGTTACCACATCAAATCACATGGCTCATAATAAACCCATTTTTAACCATTTACCATCAGTAAGTGACAAGATGTTCATTTCCTCTGGCTTTTCAACCCAACAAGAATCTGTTTCAAAGATCATCTCAGAATCCCAAGGTTACATTATGCACCCCATGTCAGGCCTGTGCTTGAGATAGGGCGTGTCATGGAGCTTTATTAATCCTTGGCCACTACACTAACATTTCAAATGTTTACAAAAGGCATGAATTGCATATTCTAATTCTCTCTAAAGCACATTGGGGTACCTTTCCCTTCTCTGTACTCTCACTATGTAAACACACAGGACACACAGGCAACTCAGCCATGCATGCAGAGTGCGAGAGAAAGTCAAGGACAATAGAAACTGCTATATCAAGTGGTGTGTGGCTCACTGTCTGAGCCAATGTGGTCATTTGCTGACATCCATTCTTCACTTTCCTCCTTCAACAAGAACTCAGCAATGCCATCAAATCCAACTGTTAGTGTCCAATGTGTCAGGGAAGTAGACCTTGCCCAAGGGCTGGCTAATGACCCTTTTCCTCTGTGGTCCTTTAAGCACAGAGTGCAAGCCACAAGTCTATTTTTTTTTCACACACAGTTTTAAATGTATGATTTATTAATTCATGATTTTAAAGAGATGTGTTTCAAATAGATGACGTTTTCTAAATGCTTTTCCTATCCTCAAATTCTGGACTGTTTCTGTGGGTTCTGTGGGATTGTACTCATTGAAGGTGATCACTAAGGTGTGTCAAAGCATTCTGGAGATACAGAATCACTCCCCAATTAGGTTAGCATTTTAAGAAAAAACAGCTTTATATGTGGTGGGGTGAAAGTCACGGTGATAAGACAGTGGGCCAGGGAACAGGCAAAGCTAAAGAGCATGGGTTCGGCACGCTATGCTTTCCTGGAGTATCCATTTTTCTGGTGATAAGTTATTTAAAGTTGTTTCATATAAAAATCACTGGGGAGTAGGGGAGGGAGAGACAATAAAAAGTAGGACTTCTCCCTGCCTGGGCTCTGAACTAATTGAGGAACAAGAAAAAGTAGTCAGCAGATTGAGTCCGAAATGACACCTTTGTTACTGATAGAGCTGATCTCAGAGAATGTGGATTTTACCTGCAGGAAGTAGGCTTTCTAAGACTGAAAGACAGAGTTAGGCAGACTTATCCAGCTGGTCTTGGGGCCAGGGCTGGGTCCCTCACTCAAGGGCAGAGCCTTGGCCACTGAGCTGAGTGCAGGCTGAGAACAATACACCAGGGCAGGCTGACTCTCAAAAGAAAGGAGAAGGGAAAGAGCTGGGATCTGCACGTCCAGTGCCTTCCCAAATTCACCATTTGCATACATCACTTCTGATCCTCTAGGCTCTATCAGTTTGGGTCCAATCAGAAGACAGGAAAAACACCCATAATTTGAATAGGGAAAATTTAATATAAAGAATTATTAACTAGTAATAGGGGATTAGATACTAAGGAGTGAAGAGAGCTCTAACAAGTACACAAAGAGCAGATATGGGAGCAGCTACCATGTCTAGATGAGAAAGATTATCCGAGGAAGAAACTAATTTGGAAGAGCCCCTGCCCCCAAACTCAAGGCTGAGACTCAGACCTCATTGGAAAAGATGTGACTATGGCCTATGGTGGGTGAAGTTCTCAAGGTAAAACAAGCCAGGGCTGGCAAACAGGAAACCAGCTGCCTGGTGCCTGAGACTCACTAGGAAGCTGCCCAGTGGGTACTGGTAAAACTTGCTGGAGGGTGAGCACCACTGGGTGTCCCAAATGCCACTGATTAGACAAAGGCCACAGAAACAAGAAGGAAAAGGCTCCCTGAAACCGGGAAGTGGGCCCTTTCCTCTGGCAGTGGCCTTCCAGTGCCCTCTACTGACAAAGCTTAACTTCTGCCATATGGCAAACGAGAAATGTTTATGAGTCCACTCCTGTATCACAAAGCAGGGGAAAGAAGGGTAGATTTGGAGCTGAAAGGCACTAAATTAATAACTGGCACAGGAAAGAAGTGAATGAGAAAACAGAGAGAGGCTAGGAGTCTTACAGAGAGAGGCTAGGAGTCTTACAATGTTCTTTTTTTTTTTTTTTTTAAAGATGAAACACCAGATTTTAAGAAATTTCTGTTTCAGGGTAGGGGAGGGAAGGATTGGGAGTTTGAGATTAACAGATGCAAACTAGTATATATAGGATGGATAAACAACAAGGTCCTACTGTATAGCACAGGGAACTATATTCAATATTCAGTAATAAGCCATAATGGAATATGAAAAAGAATACATATCTATAACTGAATTGCTTTGCTATACAGCAAAAATTATCAATAACACAGCACTGTAAATCAACTATACTTCAATAAAATATTTTTTAAAAAAGAAATTTCTATTTCAGGCTTGCCATATGATGCAAGGTAACTTCCAACCATGATCAACTGAATGAGTCCAGTCTCTTCTGCCTTAGGAGCATTTGCTGGATATATTTTAGAGGTAATGAAGAGATAATGGAAAACTTCTTCTTCCCCCACTTAAAAAATCTGTTTTGTCATGGTGCATCAAATTTCCTCATTAAGACTCACTGCTTTCTATCCCAGAAGCTCCTTATTGAAATAGGAATGTTCTGGGAAGCATCCTATTGTAAACCTTTATTGGCCAAAACTTTACTTGGGATAAAAGGCAGACAAGAATAAAAACTTAGAAAAAGGGACCCAGAACAAGGACCAGTGAGGGGACAGGACCACAAACACAAACTTAATCTCTTTGTGATTTTCCATTTCCAGGATTCCAACTTTGTGTGAGCTGAAAAAGTGAAGAGTCAGGTGGCATGACACCTCTTTTTACTCTTTTCTGTCTCTCTGCCTCTAAGATTTCTCTCAACACAGAAAAGGAAACAGTGAAACTCAGTGTGGTTCAAAATACTTATTCCAGGATCATGGACACAAAGGGGAACTCCTTTTTCTTCTGGGCCCCCTTTCCCACCAACACAGTCACAGGAGTGCTCGGTACAGAATAGGCTGAGGGGAGCTGAAAATGGTGCTTCCTCCTATTCTCTCAAGCCCATTCTGGAACCCAAGACTTTCCCTTAAGCTGGACCATTTTCTTCTGTACCATCTAATATTATTTCTGGGGTCTGAGTCCTTAATTTCTTGAGAGCTTATTATGTATAATAAGCACTGTGCTAAGAATTCACTCATTTAATCCTCACATAAACTCTCTGAAGCAGGTTATACAACTCCCTATTTTAGAGATAAAGAAACCAAGGCTTAGAGCAGTTCAGAAGCTGGTAATGGTGTGGTCAGGCTTCCAGTGCAGGCAGCCGGATCCCGAAGAACACAATTGCAACCAATGCGCCATCCTGCTTCCCCACCTGGGAATTCCTCTTGGTTAATTAGACACCACAGTATCTTTAGATTCTGCCAGAGCAATTTATGTCCTTTTAATAGGGGAATATGGGTCGGATTTAATAAGCCAGTTGTCTTTCTGACATCCCAAAACTTAAACGCAGTACTCTTCAGATAACCAAGACATTAGCAAGCAAATCCAAAGAACATTCTGTTTGGGATGCAAAATGATCAGTAATAGGGAGTATGAGCTCAGAATGTTTTCATCTGTTGAGTTTTATGCATCCTCTGTCATTCAGCTCCTTCTAAAGTCACAGCTGGTAAAACCAAATGGGTCATTTTACCCCAATCAGACTAACGTCACAGTTCAAGAAGCACCATTTGTCCTCTAAGGCAAAGCCATGCACCTAATTACAACACACTGTTAATAAATTTATAATAGACAAACAGAAATTGACTGCTATGGATTTATTTTTCCCCAGCAAAGCAAAACCATTTAAAGGGCATTTTGCACAGCTATTTCTTCTTTTATGTTTCAGTAAAGTTAGCAATATATTCTAGACAGGAAAAAGCAGAGCAGACCTCAGATGAACAGATTGTATCATCAGATCCTACCACATTGTCACTAATGGGGGAAATTAGCAGCTGAACATCAACACCTGTCACCATGAGCAGACCCTGGCACACACACCAGGTAGGAAGACTGTGCAGCTCCTTAGAGCAATCTGAGCCTAGGCCACCAGAGCCAGCGTGCATGCCAATGCTCACAGAAGCAGGCTCCATTTAAAATCAAGTGGATATATTAATGCCAGGGGAGATGCAGCTGCAGTTCCTAAGGAAGACTGGGTGTTTTTAAGTGTGAGCTCTGAAGATGTTTTATGGAGATTGTGCTAACTGCCAGTGGAACCACACAGACTTAGGCAGAGAGACTCGCCCCAGTAGAAACCACTGAACATTCATCCCCTTGCAAGGGCAAAAGGTACCACCAGAGCAGCAACCCCCTCTAACACCTGGGTGGCTTGAGTCATGTCTCCAGTGGGCAGATAGGGCCAATTGTTTCACCAACCTCAAGATCAATTGCAGTCATTGAAACTGAATGAATTATGGTGCAAGTCCTGGCAGTCTGTAAGCAAGCCCAAGTGAACAAGCCCACATTTATTTCTCTGACATCATAAGCATGTCTTTTCTTTACATGGGCTTTGACCATTTTCCTACCTGGTTGCTTAGCAACCTTTTGAAAGAACAGAAATATGGGAGAGGGATGCTGGAGACATACCAATGAATGAATTTGTATTTATTTCACAGATTCCTTTTCAAAAATCAATCTGTTGTCCCTCCTGGGGTGTGGGTGGGTGGGGGAGGAGGGGCTGTGTTATATTATCATATAACTGTGCTGCTACTCTTATAGCAGGAACATACAATGCCAGCAAGTATATTTATACAAGCATACTCAGCAAACAGAGGGCAGGGGAGGTATCACTGGTTACTGCACCTTAAGAATATTAAGAACAAATACATCAACATCAAGTCAAAAGAAACATACTGAGTAAACACAATGCCCATTTCACTGTTCTCTCTCAGGAAGGTCTCAGACCATGCCTGAGGAAAACCTGTAATCTCTTTGATTTCCTCCTGGTTGTGAGTGGCTGGTGAACAACACAGCATTCTCATCTGCCTGGTATCCTTTCTTTTGCTAAATAATATTTCCCTACAAAAAGTACCCATTCCATTCAGATGCTCAAGTTTATTTGCAAGGAATTGAGCAAAGTAGCCTCCCATGATTCTTTTAATTTCCTCAGTGTCTGTGGTTACTTTCCTCTTTTTTTTAAAATTTTGTATGTTAAAACTTTACTTTTTCATGATTAGTTAACAATTCATCTATTTTATTATTTTTATCCAAAAAGAGCTTATGGGGGCTTCCCTGGTGGCGCAGTGGTTGAGAGTCCGCCTGCCGATGCAGGGGACACGTGTTCGTGCCCCAGTCCGGGAAGATCCCACATGCTGCAGAGTGGCTGGGCCTGTGAGCCATGGCCGCTGGGCCTGCGCGTCCAGAGCCTGTGCTCCGCAACGGGAGAGGCCACAGCAGTGAGAGGCCTGCATACCGTAAAAGAAAAAAAAAAAGAGCTTATGATTTATATATTGGTTCTATTGTTTCCTATATTTTTGCTTCATTAATTTCCACTTCTATTTTATTAAATTCCTTCCTCTACTTCACTTGGGTTTAAACATTTTTTTTAAATTTCTTGTGTTGGAAGCTTAATGCATTTACTTTCATTCTTTCTTGATTATTAATATAAGTATTTAGAGCTATGAATTTGCCTCTAATCCCTGCTTTAACTATTTCCTATTAATTCTGATATGTAGTACTTTGATAATTATTACTTTCTACATATTCTTCAACTTTCATTTAGATTTTCTTTTAAGCCTAAGTTGTTAAAGATGATTTTGTTTTTTTCATACCCCGATGGCAGGTAATTTTTGTTTTCTGTGTTTGTTTATTTCTAGTTTGTTTGCACTGTGGACAGTGAATGTTGTCTGTACTGTTTATACTTTTGGAATCTGAGAATGCCTCTGTAGTCTTTGTAATAGGCACAACTTAAGTATATATATTTTTATATAATATATGCAAATAATATATCATATATATGATATATTATATATATACACGTATATATAAAACCTTGTCCCTCAAGAATAGAGAATGCTCCTCTTTTCAAGCACTCTTGAAACATTCATAAAAACTTATAGTATTGCTTACATTTTTTAATGTATTACAACTGTCATGGAATGAAAGAGGTTCAATAAATAACTTTTGCAATTAATGTATAACTCCTTGTACCTTCTGCTTTATGAATGTGATGCCATAAATAGATATACATCTTATATCTTCATTAAAAAATAGCACCTATTAAAAAGTGCCCTTCTTGGACTAATTTAATGTTCTTGGTCCTGAATTCAATATTGTCTCATATTAAGAACACAGTGTTATAATTATTGCTTTACAAAATCATGTATCTTTTAGAGAAATTAAGAGAGAAACTGAAAAAAATATACTTAAAGAAGTTTTCATATTAACACACATATTTACCATTTCCTGTCTCTCTATTTCTTCCTGTGGACTTCAGTTACCATCTGTTATCATTCCCTTTCAGTATGAAAGACATCCTTTAGTATTTCTTATAAGGCAGGTCAGTTAACAACAAATTTTCTCAGTCTTTGTTTATCTGGGACTGCCTTTATTTTCATTTTTGAAAGACAGTTTTGCTGGATATAAAATTTTTATCAGTATTCCCCAGCACTTTGAATATGTCATCCCACTGCCTTCTGACTACCATTTTTCAGGTGCTAAATCAGCCATTAATCATATTGCTGTTCCTCTGCACATTATCAGCTGTTTTTCCCCTGCTGATTACAAGATTTTCTCTTTATCTTTGTCTTTCAACAAACTCATGCCTGTAGGTGGTAGTTGTCATCAGGCTCCAACCCACACTAACAATTCAGAATCACATCACTCCACCTATTAAATGATGAGCATTGTTTCTGCAACAAAGCACCCACTGCTCTACCTTTCCCACCCACTGTACTGGACCCCTTGTATATGACTATTATTTATTTGAGCTCAAGTTTGTCCAAACTCCTTGAAACAATGGAATTTGGTCTAGGGTCAACGATCCCATGGGATACAGCCCAATAAACACATCAGCAGCCCAGGTTCCAGTTCTTCCCAGTCCTAGCCCTCTTCATCCTATTGGCTCATGGCCTTGAACATCTCCTTCACCATGAGTCACCACTTCCCAGTCCTGTTTCTGCACTGACTGCAAAGTATCTATGGCTATAATATTTGGCTAAATCAGTATGTCAGTGGAATGATCTAGAAAGCAGTATTCTGAGAATTTCTAGTTAACTACTAATGTGGTATTAATACAAACCTAGGTGAAATAAACAGATCAGATTTTCTAGTCCATTTGGCCAGTCTAGGCAAAGTCTAAGCAAAGATGAAGACAAATTGTCCAGTGTTCACTCTCCACTCTCCAAACTTGCATGCAACTCATAAGTTTCTCAATGAACGTGACCCTCATAAGTTTTCCAATGACAACTAATGGCACGTTACACTTCACAAAGTACCTTCATAAATGTATTTCATTCAATCATCACAAAAACCCTGTGATCTAGGAAAAGTCACATGATTACTCCCATTACACAGATGAGGAAACAGGCTTAGAGAGCATAAAGTTACTGAGCTATTTGGGTGCAGAATTGAAGTTACAAACTAATTTTTCTTGCTTTCAAATCACTGAGTTTTTCAGAGTGTGTTCCATGAATCAGTAGTCCCATGAGAAATGCTGTGGTCAAAAAGTTCAGGAAAATGTGAAGATTCTGCCATGATAAAGTCTCTGGGAAACACTGAAGTAAAAAAATCTAGTTAACTTTGTTTCCTGCAGTGTTCCTCACACTTATCTGACCATACAACCCCTTTTTTCCTAATAACTGTTAACATGCCATAGAACTTTGGGAAACACTGTCCTACACCAAGCTGCCTTACAGGAAAGCCAGGGAAGGCCAGATTGAGTGAGGCTAGGGGATACTTGGAGGAGCATGCTCCTCTGAGCAACCTCCCCCCTTTCACCAAACATTTCCTCCATCAAACATCATCCCTCTCAAGTAGAAAGGGACTCTGGTGATGGGGAAAAGTAGACTATTAGAATGAGGGCAAGGAACAAATCAAAATGTACAGATATACTTACTATAATATCGGGAAACTTTCTAAAGTGGCCCTAACTCACTGTTTGTCACAATGGAGTTTATAGTAGCACTTGTGCATCAGAAGCATCTAGGGAATCTAGTGACCATGAATATTCCCAGACAACACTCAAACCTGATGAAACAGAATCTCTGGGAATAGGGCCCAGGAATCTGCATCTTAACAAGCTTATGAGGTGATTTTGCCATGATTAGAATCTGAGAAGCATAGCCTTAGGTAGTCAACAACAGATGTGAGATACTTTTCCAATTAAACCAAAGTCACAAACCAAAGTGAAAATGATCTGAGATGCATCCAGTAGGGGACTATTTGGTTCCATGGTAAGTAACCCATCTCAATAAGACCAGCCTTCCTGGGGAAGACTATTCCATGGTCTACCAGATCTCTTCATTAGGGAACTTCCCTGCTATTCCATCTAAGTAGTTTTCCTTAATTTGATCCTATTACTCCCATGTTTTATACAAAGCTGAGTACAGCAGTTACACTTAATAAATAAAAATGCTATATAAATGCCACTCCAGGCTCATTTTTCTACCCAATTACTCTCAAAAGGCCACATCTCTCTACAAAGTGAGGGTCCACCTAACTGTCCAAGGCAAGATTCTGTAAGTCTCAAATCTTGATTTGGATCAGTAGTGCCATCTTCAAAGTCAACTGTGCAACCATCAATGGCCCCATTCTTGCAAACAGACGGCATTCTCACAGCTTCTCGGCCACATTACAAAAGCTGGGACTCAGAGGGCTGTTCAAGATGGAGGCACTTAAGGAAATTGAAATGTGACCATAACTACTGACTCAGTTATAAATGCTGTGATTTCCTAGCTTTGGGAAAAGGACCACAAACAGGATAACATCAGTATCATGACAATCAAATGGAATGAGCCAAAGCAGCTGGAGAGGTTTGGATCACACATCAGGAAATACCTGACTATCTAGATTACTAGGAATGGCAATAAGCTGCCAAGATAGGTGGTATGGTATCCTCAAGGTCAATAAAAATATAAGCACAATCTTCCAAGAAGATTTCCTGCCCAGGCATAGGTGGGTAAACAAGATGACCTTTTCAAATTAGAATAAAGATTTTAACAAGTATTCAGAAGATGCATTTAGAGAAGGTTGTTCTGAGGAACAACAACAAAAAAAAGCTCTTTGGAAGAGTAAATGATTCATTTGGAGATCATCTGAAAAATTTCAACAGATTTTCCTGGGAATACCTTGGTTTCAGAGTAACTGGGAGAGACTTCAGCAGATTGATACACCTAAAATAAATAATTAACTGTCTAAATCTGATACACCCCATCATCTATACATACACACACACATACTATATACATATGTATATACATGTGCATGTATGGTTGGAAGGTTGTAACACTAGGAATTTTCAGTTTGGAATACTTGGCAAGTTATTCCACCTAAATTGTAGTAACAATCAATAGTAATCCTGCCTACAAAATAATAATAATAATAATGCTTTGGAATCATCTCTGAAATAGCCCAGACATCTGTCACATTTGTGTTGATCTGCCTAGATCCTGGGAGATAAAGAATGTGATCTTTCCAGGTATTTGTCAGGCCCACAGTTCCAGTCACAGAAAGAAGCTACGGCTGGGAGAACCTGCAAAATGTGGGCTCTTGAGTTGGACCGCCTGGGTTCAAATCCCAGTTCCACTGCTTACTGTCTGCATGAGCCTGGACAATTTCTCAACCCCTGAAGCCTCGGTTTCATCATATGTAAAGTGAGATCGCAATGACACATACAATATTGGGATCAGATGAGATCAGTAAAAATGATTCACATAAAACATTAAATGCAATATCAAGAGCCAAGTAAACATTCAATAGGTGATGTTAAAATTGACCTTACTGTTAAGAACTATAAGTAAATCATAAGTCTCTTCACTCTAACTAATTCTCCAGATAATCCCTAACATTGTACAATAAATTTATGAGGACTCATTCTGCAAAATAAAGCAGACTTCCAGGAATCATAAGATAAATGCTTCTTTTATTTCCTGAAACTTCAGTCTTTTCAAAAGCAAAGGGATGAGGAATTATGTACTGCTTATGAATCGTGGGAACCAAAAAACAATAGAATAAAAGAGTAAGAACAATAAGGTACGAATGATCTGAAGCAAAATTTGTCCTAAATTTGTCCAGTCAGGGCCTTAATCACCCAATACAAATTCCATACAGTTTATGAACTCCTGTAAGGAATGCCTGATGCTATATGAAATATATGGCTATTGGTAGACCAGCCTTGAGGAACATAAGTGGGGACAAAATTGAATAATCTTGAGTAATACAGCTTTAGTGTATTCTTTTATGTATTCTAACACCAGAGATTCACCCCCAGCACAAGATGCTTTTCTTCCAACACTTCCCATTCTAGGACTTCCTATCTCTGTCAACTAACCCAAATCTTACTCTTCCATTAGGACTTGCATTTCCCCATAGCCATCCCAAGACATTTAGCTTAAAATACATTGTTCCTGGGCTTCCCTGGTGGCGCAGTGGTTGAGAGTCCGCCTGCCGATGCAGGGGACACGGGTTCGTGTCCCGGTCCGGGAGGATCCCACATGCCGCGGAGCGGCTGGGCCCGTGAGCCATGGCCGTGAACCATGGCCGCTGAGCCTGCGCGTCTGGAGCCTGTGCTCCGCAGTGGGAGAGGCCACAGCAGTGAGAGACCCACGTACAGCAAAAAAAAAAAAAAAAAAAAAAAAAAAAAAAAATACATTGTTCCTTATGTGAACATTCATTCATTCATTCATTCAATACTGCTTAATTGAGTGCCTGCAAACAAAATATAAAACTCTGTACTCAGAGCTGAATATTGATGTATTTTTGTGTATATATTCCTCCCTTTTAAGCTGTATTTTCTGTCCTTAACAAGTTAAAGATCCAATGAAAGATCGTAAGACAGAGCAGCACAACCAAGGGAATTTAGGGGAGGGAGAGAATGCAATGACTGGGATGAGCCTGTAAATGGCACCCTAGCCTGTCTAGGGAGGGGAAGCACACTTCATAGGGAGGAATGCAACTTCAGCTTTCCCCTCTGAATCTGACTCTTCGTGCTGAGTTCATGACAATTTTGGTTGGATGAATACATGATTTAATGAAATAGAGCCTATTTAACCTTCACCAGGAAAATGGGCACATCAGGTCCTAGCTCAAGGTTATTGAGGCCTTCTGCGATGAAGTGCTTGGCAGAATCTAGCCACAGTCCCAATTCTAAACTGCACATTAAATAAGCATAATAAAGATGAGAGCAGGGAGGGGAATGGCCAGCAGGATGTGATTTTTATGGAAATGGCGTGTGAGTTGGGGAACGGGGGGCAGAGGGGGGAGGCAGTAGGGAGGGAGCACAGCCCCCTCCTTCCCCTCTTATCTGTCAAAACCCAAATGGACCCTTGTTTTCTTTCCTAGGCCAGTATGAATGGCAGAAATTATCCACGCGGGGCTCTGTGTGAGTCACGAGGCAGTGCTGGCTCCCATCTCCTTGCAATTTTGAGCAGTGTGTGTGTGTGTGTGTATGTGTGTGTGTGTGTTCATCCACTACTATTGAGGGGTGGAAAATAGATTACAATTACATTCCAGCTGGCTTCTGAAGACTTGATAGACAGCTGGAGAGAAATCTTCCCTGCAGCTGCCAGAATGAGAGGGTGACCAAGAGGTGGGTGTGGAGAGAGGATAAGAGGCCTTGTCCAGAGAGGAGGAAACAATACAACATGGATTCAGTACATTCCCAGAGGAGTATTTTTAGAAGATCAGGGTTACTAATGTTAAAAACGAATCTGGGGTCCAGGTGGCTGGTTGCATATCTGTGGGAAGTAAGTCCCTTTCAGGAACATTTTGAGTGTTAATTTCCAAAGATGTTCTCACTGGATCATACAGCAGCAAGATCAGACTTGGACAAGGCTGGCCCTGAGGATAAGTGCAGCCTACAGCTCTCAGTCAGAGGACTCAGCTGGACATTTCTCCCTCTGCATCTGGAATCACTTTTCTAGGTTACAACTGATATGTTTCTCCAAGAGGTTAGATGAGATGATTTTTATATTCCCTTCCACTCCACCCCAAGTCTTTTTTTTTGTAAGTGTGTGTTTGGGGGTGGAGGCAGAGGAACTCTCATTTATTTCCTGAGCAGTAAATCTTGCCCCTAGGCCATACGTGTTATCTACCACCCCGTGTAACCCCGACCACTCCCCTGAGAGGGAAAGGTCACAGCCCTCATTTTACAGGGGAGGAAAGTGAAGTTCAGGGAGGTGAAATAACCAGCACAAGGATGTTCAGTGTCAGGGTGAGCAGCCCCGTCAGGGCCACTTCAAACTGAGTCTCCCACCCACAGGGCAATGCTGAGCCTTCATCTGGTCACAGCAGTCACAGTGCTCTGTTCTCTGAAACATCATCTCCCTGGCCATCAGAACCTATTACTGAACTTACTACCCCATTATTGAGGAATTGTTGGCCAGAGTGTGGGACACAGGAACAGGCAGTACAGACGAGAAGGGAACAAGAAAGGCCCCATGCCCTGGGTCTGGTTCTGGGAGAAAAGCTTATGTGTGGGGCATGGAAAGACAAGGACGGGAACTGTAGGAGGAGTACAGGGGACAGTCACAAGTAGGGCAGGTCTCTGCAAAGAATGGCAAAGCTGAGCTGCAAAGACAAACTCAACCTACATCCCAGCTTGCCTTAGACCAGCCCTGACTCTGGGTTGTGTGTTCAGTCCCACACACATCCATCCTAGACCACACCAACAATTCTGTCTCTACAGCCTGAAGAACTTTCATAGTGAGTGCACACTATGACCTTATTCTCACAACATCATTGCAAGGGAGGCCTTTTGAATATATGAAGACCATAGGTATATCTTTAGATGGAGCTTGTTCAATGAGTCAGACAGCCTCAAACAAACCTGGGTCTCCAGAAATCAAGGTATAAGAATTGTCATACATTCCTCAGACTACAGGAGACCTTGTAAGTCTTCCTTAATCTGCTTGGAGTATCTCTTAAGAGAATTATACCTTAGCCTCCTACTCATAAAAATAAATAAGAAAATGATTTTAAAAAAAAACAAAAAATATCCTGGTTTGGAGCAGCTGGCCCACATGTGACCTTTTTCTTGACACACTGGAATGTGTGCAAGTTGCAGGTTATAGGCAAAATGAGCAGGTGTGAGGTTTCATTTACAGCCTGACCAAGAACTATTTATTCTCATTTTGTTTCCAGCTTCCTTTGGTAAGAACAGATTGCTCTGGAACACTAAAAACTGTGGTTAAGGGGGAAGGAGGGAAAAGACAAATACCTCTTCACTAGCTAATGGTCACCCTCCAGGCTAAATGCAATATGTCTATGGTATTTTACCCAATCATTCCTGTGACTGAAATGGCATGTCAAAGCAAGGAGGCAGATCAAATTGGGCATCAAGGATGCAGAAGCACAGTAGAGATTTTGTTTTTAATTTATAAAATATTATGCAGTATTTTGTTTCTATTATACCTTTAAAACTACAAATTTGGGAAGCAAGAATGTCAATTAATGGAAACAGTGGAGGGGGCAATGCTAATATGTTTATTTGTCTTTCTAAAAATAGATACCCACTTGTCTAGGTCCTACAATTCCACAGTGGTTAATAAAATAAACACCATTACATCACAAATTAAATATAGATAGCACCTCCATGTATAGTTTACATACATTTTCAGATATGTGGGTATAAAATCCCCACACCATATAAGGCACTGGGGAACTTGCCAGCTTTAAATATAACTAGAATTCAGACAATAATAGTAGGTAAACATGGCCCCCAAATTGCAGGTAGGCATGATTTCCCTGGCTAACAGATGGCAGTGATCTCAACAGGCCTCTAAACTACAGGGAAGGTGGTTAGCACAGTGGTCTGCATGGACCACATGGAGCTGCCAAGTAAAATATTCAGAAAAGTCTCCCCTATGCTTAGCTAATTGCCAATAAACATTTCCTCTCCTTCCCACTAGCCTTCCATGCAGGGTTTGCTGTGGTGGCATTTTGTCTATTGGTTTAGATCAAAATTAGATCACAATTTAAAAACTGGTTTACTAACGACCAGAAGCAATTCCTTTGTCACTGGGATTGGAACCCTTCCCTAGATGTGAGACAACATTTACCCACATTTGGTCAGGGATTCCTTTGTTCAGTAATATACTAAACAGGCATAGTAAGCTCCTACTGAAGGCAAGGGTCATTAAATATCAGAGGTGCCATCCTTGCACTCTAACTGCTTACAGATTAATCACAGATAAGTAAATGGACCACTACAAAATGCTGTCTGGGTGTCCCAGCTGGATGGGTCAGAGACGGATGCTGTGTCGAATTTTTGGCTCCCTGCTATTTCATCCTATCCCAGACCGTGTTCAGAGGTTATTAGTATCACGAAATCACAGCAAACTCTACTCCCCAGAAACATCTGTGACAGTGAAAAGAATGAACACCTAAAGAAATGTGCATCTTAGGATACTTACTATGTGAGTGATGGAAAGGATGGAGAAGAAGGTATGCAAAGGAATGAGACAGCCTTAGGTACAAGTAGTGATAATCCTGTGCCAAAATAATATTGGAAAATAAGAACAAAGTTAGAGGACTCACACTTCCAGACTTCAAAACTTACTTCAAAGCAATGGTAATCAAAACAGTGTGGTACTGGCATAAGGACAGATATATAGACAAAAGAAATAGAATTGAGAATCCAGAAATAAACCCATATATCTATGGCTGATTGATTTTCAACAAGGATGCCAAGACCATTTAATGGGGAAATAACAGTCTCTTCAACAAGTGATGCTGGGACAACTGGATATCCACATGCAAAAGTACTGACCCAGACCTCACATCAAATACAAAAATTAACTCAAATGAATGCACAATCTAAATTTAACAGCTAAAGCCAGAGAACTCTTAGAACAGAACAAAGGAGTAAATATTCATGACCTTAGATTTGGCAATGGATTCTTAGATATGATACTACAAGCACAAGCAACAAAAGGAAAAAAAGATGAATTGTGCTTCATAGGACACCATCAAAAAAGTAAAAACACAACCCACAGAATGGGAAGAAATACTTCCAAATCATATATCAGATAAGGACCTAGTATCCAGAATGCATTTTCAAAAAAACTCTTACTGCTCAACAATAAAAAGATAAACAGTTAACTTAAAAAATGGGCAAAGAACTTGAATAGACATTTTCCCAGAGAAAATTTACAAATGGCCAATAACCACATGAAAATATGTTCAACATCATTAGTCATTTGGAAAATGCAAGTCAAAAGCACAATTAGGTACCACTTCAGACCCACTAGGGTGGCTATATTTTTAAAATGGAAAATAACAAGTGTTAGAGGGGATGTGGAGAAATTGGAATCTATAGGCATACCTCATTTTATTGCACTTTACTGCATTTTTTTTTTTTTTAACGAATTGAAGGTTTGTGGCAACTCTGTGCTTTTCCAACAGCATTTGCTCACTTCGTGTCTCTGTGTCACATTTTGGTAATTTTTGCAATATTTCAAGCTTTTTCATTATTACTCTGCTTGTTATGGTAATCTGTGATCAGTGATCTTTGATGTTACCACTGTAATTGTTTTCAGGCATCATGAACCGCGCCCACACAAGATGATGAAGTCAATCCGTAAATGCTGTGTATGTTCTGACTGCTCCACCAACCATTCTCTCCCTCTCCTTGAGCCACCCTATTCCCTGAGACATGACAATATTGAGATTAGGCCAATTAACAACCCTATAATGGCCTCTACGTGTTCAAGTTAAAGGAAGAGTTGCACATCTCTCACTCTAAATCAAAAGCTAGAAATGATGAAACTTAGTGAGGAAGGCATGTGGAAAGTTGAGATAGGCCAAAGGCTAGGCCTCTTGTGCCAAACAGTTAGCCAGGTTACGAATGCAAAGGAAAAGTTCTTGAAGGAAATTAGAAGTGCTACTGCAGTGAACACAAGAATGATAAGAAACTGAAACAGCCCTATTGCTGATATGGAGAAAGTCTGAGTGGTCCGAATAAAAGATCAAACCAGCCACAACATTCCCTTAAGCCAAAGCCTGAGCCAGAGCAAGGACTTAAGTCTCCAATTTTATGAAGGCTGAGAGAGGTGAGGAAGCTGCAGAAGAAAAGTTTGAAGCTAGCAGAGGTTGGTTCATAAGGTTTAAGGAAAGAAGCCATCTCTGTAACACAAAAGTGCAGGGTGAAGCAGCAAGTGCTGATGTAGTAGCTGTAGCAAGTTATCCAGAAGATCCAGCTAAGATAATTAATGAAGGTGGCAACATCAAACAACAGATTTTCAATGTAAGCAAAACAGCCTTCTATTGGAAGAAGATGCTATTTAGGACTTTCATAGCTAGAAAAGACTTTCATGGCTAGATGTGGCCTCTGACTATATTTGAATTCGTGGTCCCTTCTAAAAGAATAAGCTTGTTTGGGTGGCTTTTGGTGCTGTCTTTCTTGAAGGCTGGGGAAGGGAGGAGTGTGATAGTCTAATTGGGCAAGGTCTGTAGGAATGTGAGAAGGGGTCATTAACCATAATACATAACTAAGATGGTATTTTTAATACATCAAGGAATAAAAGGATTCTTGAGAGAAGGATGAGAAATTAAATCAACATGAGTGTCTGAACCCAGCCCCTTGGACTCTGAAGCCCAGAGACCGACATACACCCAGAGTATGCCCAGCACTAAAGATTCTGTCTGCGATCAAGGAGAAGGAAGCATGATCCCTACACAAGTCAAGATTGTTGTGGGAGCAGTGATTTCTGCACATCCACTGATGTAAATATTGGTGGGAGAGAGAGATCTATTCCCACCAGGCCCAGGGAGGTGCCTTTGTGCAGACACAGAGAAGGGAGGTGTCCATGTCTTACCCTCAGCAACATGGCTACAAAAATAATTACAGGAGGCAATGATTTCTTTAACTTTTGCTTTCAGGTCTCTGAATACCAGAAAGGCCTCCACAGGGCACCGCATACAGCAATTACAGCACCCCCTTGCAATGTTGTTGGAATAGAACATTCACATTTTCTCAGAAACTGAGAATAGTCTATTATCACTGTATGTTCTGAGACAATGGGGTTCAACAGGGCAAACAAAAGACTGGAAATAGGAGGCCAGTACATTTAAATCATTGCCCTAGCCATTCACTCAAAAAATATTTATCGAGTACTCATTGTGAGCCAGAGCAGGCACATGAAAGAATGACTTCCCATTTTCAGCTGAGACAAAGCATTCCCTCCACCTGTGAAACAAAGTGTCTTGCCCTCACACTGCAAGGCCATGTGAGGGGATGGGAAGCCTAAATTAATGGGATTTGACAGCTTTAGAGTCATACATGCCACTGATATGCAATGAATTCTCTATCATATTGATAATAGGAAGAAAGGTACATTGGGAAGAAAACTGACTCGCTGAACAGATCATTTTAATTTTCTCACATTAAAGGCGTAATTCACCACCTGTTTCTGAGCACCCTATTCTGTAGTGAAAGTACATATGCCTTTTCAAGTCACTGGTCAAGAGAAAAGCAGAGAATGTTGTGATCAACCTAAAATAAAAGACCTGGTAAATCACAGGGATTTTGAAATGGAAGAAAGATTATATCACCTGTGAATGAATGAGTGTAAAAGAAATGTTTTCCCCATTTCCATTTGCCTGAGAACACACAGAGATACTTGCAAAAAACAATAAACATAATAATTAAAAAACAGTTTTTTAATAGATTATTCAAAAGTACAAAATGTACGTGGGTACCTAATGACTCTTCATGTACTAAGATGACATCACAGACCCAACTAGAGAAGAACCTGGGTTTGCTTTCCCCCAAACGGTCATCTGTCCATGCTGTCACTTGGCATCCAGACATGTAATGGCGGATGGGTTAATGTGGGGCCAGAACTGCAGAAGTCCTCCCATCTCACATGAGGACCACATCCCTGGCCTTGGGGTCATGAATGCAGTGCTCCAGCCAACTGAACTCTACTTGACAAGGACATTTTGAAAATCACAAGCCAAACTAATGGCCAGTATTTCCAAGGTTAGACTGTTTGAGTTTGAACTTCCCCACCACACACACACACACACATAAATTGTGTATGTACACCCATGGAGTTCATAAAATAATGAAGAAAGGCTTCACATGGCTCTGACTTGTAAGTTCTAAATGCTGTGGAAGCATGCCCAAAACAGGTCATTAGAAACTGCCACATGCAAATGTTTTGTGATACTCTTCCCACTGAGAGGTAGGGTCTATGCCCCTATTAATAAGTGAGATCCATGCCCTCACCCCTTAGATCTGGGCCAGCTCTGTGACTACTTTGATCAACAGACTCTTGCAAAAGTGATGTAGTGACAGTTTGGGAAACCAGACCTTAAAAGAATGGCAGCCTTCACCTCCCGTCTCTTGAAACACTTGCTCGTAGAGCCTTGAACAGCCATGCAGATAACTACCCTGCTGCAGAGACCACATGCATAAGGAGAGGGGTTCACCTGAGCCCAGGCTTCTAGACATTCCCACCAAGGCACAAGGCATGCAAGTGAAGCCATCTTGGACCCTGCAGACTGGACCAGTTACCAGCAGAATACCACTGGGTAACCCCGGGTTATGTAGTGTGAAATAAAAGAATCATTCAACTGAACTCTGCCCAAATTCCTAACCCCAAAATCACGAAATGTAATAAAATGTTTGTTGTTTTAACCCACAAAGGTTTGGGGTAATTTGTTACGCAACAATAAATACGTGGAACAAACGCTTACAGGATCTCAGGGCCGGGACTACTTGAGTGATGGGCAAGGGGAAAGTGTCCTAGGAAGGTATTAATTAGCAGACAGAGGGAAGTCTGTATCTCCTTCCCCCCATTATTACTAAAGCCTTGATATAATGCTTGGTGACAAGGTTAGGAAACGAGAAGTACAAGGGTTGGACCAGGACTAAATAATCTTCAGTTCTAATCTGAAGGAAACTGCCTCTGACATTATCATTGCCACATTCTACTGTGAATAGCCTCTGGAAGAGGAAATGTGGGAAAATAGCCAGAAATATATTGGAAAAAAAGTGAGGATTCACCCTGTCAGCTAAAAAAATGTACCGTAAAGTAATTAAAACAGTATGGTACTGTTTTAAACACGGAACAGAATAGAAAGAGCAGAAACAGACCCATGTATATGTGATATTTCAGTGTGGGATAAATAGCCATTTCACTGGAAAAGGATGAACTATCCTTAACAATAGTAGAGAATGGAGGATATGTCCTATGGTATTAGGACAATAGGTTATTCACATTTTAATAAATCTAATTACATCCTTACTTGAATTAATCATAAAATAAGTTCCAGATGGACTAAAAATCTAACTAACTAAAAATCTAAATATTTCTATTATCTAAATACATGATCTCAAATGATAACATAAAGAATACTTTTAAAATCTGAGATAGGAAAGGGCTTCATGAGCATAATATAAAATTCAAGAGCCATCAATGGAAAAGTTGTCAGATTTAATTACACTAAAATTTCAAATTCTGTACAGAAAAAGATACATTAAACAAAATTAGAAAGCCAAAAGAAAACTTGGAAAAAAGTACCTGCAACACATAATAGTCAAAGGGTTAAGAGCCATAATCTATTATAAGCATCTACAAATTCCTAAGAATATATAAAAACCCCAATAGAAAAATAGATGAAAAACATCAACAAGCAATTCACTTAGATGGAGTGCAAATGGCCAAAAACATACAGAAATATGTTCAAATCTACCAATAACCAGAGTAATGAAAATAAGATATAATTTTACCCACCATGTTGATAAGAATTTTGAAGACTGAGAATATCCAGTGTTAATAAAATGCAAAAAGATGGGTATTCTCACACTGTTGGAGGAAAATATAAACGGACACAGCTATCTTTTAGAACAACTTGGTCATATGTGTTAATATTAAAAATAAATATATCTTTTGACTCACAGGTTCCACTTTTTACTAACTATCCCACAGAAATGCACAGATACACAAATATATACACAATGATATTCATGGAGGCATTGTCTATAAGAGCAACAAAAAAGAGAAACATCCAAAATATTTATCTCTAAGGGAAAAGTTAAATATATTATAAAACTTCTGTACTACAGAACACAACACAGCCATTTTAAAGAATAGGTTGATCTACATAAGACCTGACAAGGAAAGATATCTTTGATGAAATTGTTAAGTGAAAAAAATAAAAGTTAGTAAAATACAAATGGTATGATCATATTTTGGTGAAAAAGCAAATTTACAAAAGTGTGTGTGTGTATAAATATATGTTAGTATGTGCACAAGAAAAATCTAAGGGTGCACAAACACATAAATACATACATACGTACACGAGAAAATAGAAAATGTCTGAGATTATATAAACCAAGCTGTAGTCAGGAGCTACCTCTAATAGAGAGATTTACAGTACTTAGTATCTCACAATCTTTTTATAACAAGGACCTAATCATAGTCCTTTTATAATAGAAAAACCAATCAAACAATAAAGTGATCAAAAAGGTTTAGTATTGGGTCAAACCATCTGCTTTTTGTAATTGCATCATGACACCAAAGCTGCCTTCATCCTTGCCCCATAGTCAATACCTCTACATTTTAACTCTTTCTCCTGAAAAATGCTCAACATCTGAGAGATTAACTAGCATCTAAGAGTTGTTTTTGCAAGGACCCATTCTCTAAAGCAGTGATCTCATTGAGGGAGAGTGAAAAATTTAAAACGAAACACGCTTCATGCTCTCCAGATAATACCCTTTCCCCTACCCCTGCCATGGGCTTTTACTAGGATGAACTTCACAACTACGGAAAGTCCCTCCTTTTAGTATAGTATATGTTACACCTCTCAGGAGTTTGGAGGCAGGAAGAAGTTTGGGAACCACTGCTCTAAGAACTAGTTAAGTTAGCCCCTCTGAAATCCCATGTTGAAATTAGGGCTGTTCCCACTATGGGAAGTACTATTGATTGACATTACACAGTCCCAAACACAGCTAGCTCATTTAAATTGTGGAAAACAGATAACTAATTCTGTTTTTATTTAAAATAAGTACTTCCATTCCATATAATTTTTTTTCCATTTAAAACTCTTCATAATCATGTTAACTAACATTCATATATTAACTCTAAGAGGAAATACCAGGTGGAGTAAGAGTTAAAGAAATACAAGACCACATACAAAATTAAGAATTCTATTCACACAATTTCAGCTTCAACTGTTATTACTCATTGTGCCTATTCCTTTTTTAAAATCAGAAGTCTCGTCGATCTCATTCTCTATGGCAGCGTTGTGGGTTAGAGGAATTTTCAGAGCTGCTGAAGGACACATCCAGCTTGGTGGGAAGACTTGCTGATGCCTGCTCCCACACTGGAGTCTTGCTTCAGGGCTTCAGAGAAGTATCCAAAGCTCACAAACACCTACCTATTTAGAATTTCCCAGTAAGGCTTTAATTTGCCTCCTGTTGCTGGCTCTAATTATCTAGCCAGCACCTAAGGGAAAATTCAGGCTCCTGCTTCCACTCAGCCTAAGTGGCAGTTCTATGTTGCTTGTTTCCTATAGGCTTTCTCCTCTTTCGTGTGTCACAGACCCTGACACACAAAAAGGCCCTGAAATGCTAGGCTGGTGTGTCCCCACCATCACCTGCCACGTGACTCTGCACCACACAATCAGGAAACAATTGCTCATGATAACTATCATCTGTTATAGCAAGTAGACTATTGAAGATTAGTCATGAAACCACCCAGCAACTCCCAACCGCTGTTTTGTTTCTTGATGGAAGCTGGGATTCTGGCAAAGGGCATTCTCTTTAAAGGATTCTGCCTCTTTCCCCTTCTGATCATTTTAAGCGTAAATTGAATTTAGCAGAAGAGTTTGAATGCAGAAAAATTTCTTAGTAACATTCCACCTTAATTGGACTGTGTTTTGTACCCAGAAGTATACAAAAATAGGATAATCTATAACCATTATCAATTCAGTTTGAGGGACTATGATTCCCTCAAACTTCAGATAAATCATTTGATGTATAAAGTAACCTAAAATATCAACATCCCCAAATTCGACACCCTAATATGTTATTAGGACTAAGTAATTTATTCAAGTCTAGGATATCTTCATTAGTCACCTAGGATGCTTTTTCCTAGGTCTTCAGTCCCCAAAATAAAACCTGGTTGAGCAGTCGGTGTAGATAATTAAGGGTCCTGTGGTCTTTCCAGTTCAGCTGAGGAAGGGATCACCACACACTGACAAGAAGATTGGTTTAACATTCAGGGAAATTACTCTCATTGCCATCCAGTTGATTCCAGCTCCCCTGTCTGATGGAGCATCTTTCCTAGGCTGAGATGTCTTCTCCACAGGCCGCCTGCAACAGACGTAGCCTGCAAGAGTCTGATGTGCCTGCATGCCAGCACCCACCACGGTACATCAACTAACTGAAGAAACCCTCTCTTTGTAATTCAGCACCTCTTCTCCAGATTCGTTTTGAATCTCCAAGAGATGTCACATGTGGAGATCTGGTTCATCTTCACTCTTAGCTAGTTTTGAGATGAAGGACTATAAAAACAAAAACAAACCCTAACTCTTAAGTCTTACCAAATAAGTCATTTAAGATGTAAGGTGCTGAATCTCAAAAGGCAGAAGAATACCCTGATGTCTACCTCACTTTTGTTTTATGAGCACTAGTTGAAGTTGGTTGCAGATTAGATGTGCCAGGATGAAAAGCCAGCAAGAATTGGTTTTGGCTTCCCTGGTGGCGCAGTGGTTGAGAGTCCGCCTGCCGATGCAGGGGACACAGGTTCGTGCCCCCGTCCGGGAAGATCCCACATGCCGTGAAGCGGCTAGGCCCGTGAGCCACGGCCGCTGAGCCTGCGCGTCCGGAGCCTGTGCTCCATAACGGGAGAGGCCACAACAGTGAGAGACCCGCATATCACAAAAAAAAAAAAAAAAAAAAAAAAGAGAATTGGTTTCAATCTTGTCATTCTTATTGTTTCCTATAGTGCTTGACCCTCTACTTTTTAAAACCCAAAGGTGAATAGAAGAGGAGAAATAGGTATTCTCACATCTGCAGCACTAAGTCCCTGATTCTGCCACTCTGGCCCAGCCACCAAGTGCCCTTATTACCAACCTCCCAGGGACACCAGCACCTTCTGCATTACTACTCCCCAGAGGGACATGGTTGGCGGGCAGGGGTTGGCGTAAGATATGCCATAGGGTAAGGATTTAGAAGATGACATATCCTTAGATTGAGGGTTGGAAATGAGTCTTCTCTTGTGGCCCTAAGCCACCTAGTATGGTAGGAGGTGCTTACATGAAGATTATGACTCCATTCTTTTAATATAAGCCATACCCATATCGGTCCTGTAGCTGACAAGGCACACTATCAAGAACGTTGTCCATCCGAGTGTCAGGGGAAAGAGAACATGTAACTAACTCGCTTTTCAAAGGCTTCCACCCAGAAATGTCATGTGTTACCTCCACTCACATTTCCTTGGCCAAAGCAACTCACATGGTCGGACACAATTTCAAAGGCGTAGGTGAATGCAATCTGACCCTGTGCCCAGACAAAGGGAACTGGGATACTGACCAGCTCTATGCACTCCATACTTCAGAGGGGGTTGAATCAGATGAAACAAGATATGAAAGTGCTTTAAAAAACTGCAAACGCAACACAACAGTGAGTCCCCTTATTAGTGCATACAATACCACTGAGAGTATTCAAGACTTTTGCCACACCAAGATTTTATAATCTCATTCTAACAAGGCAAGCACAAATGTTTTTTGATATTCAGGAGATACCTCCTAGGCTTTTAGATCTCATCAAAGACCCTAGATAATTCTTCCTGTGATCTAGGGATGTACCTTTTTTCCTTACCAGCCTCTCCCACACTAAAAAGCTTTTTACCCTTATTTCTGGAATCCCAGAATTGAGCTCATTTCCATCTATACTCAGTCTCCTGGGAACAAAGGAAAAGAAATGGAAGCTAAACTGCTTGGTTGCAAATTCTGGCCCTAATACTTGCTAGTTATGAAATCTTAGCTAACCTTTCTGAGCCTCAGTTTCCTTCTCTAAAAAGTGGGCATAGGGGCTTCCCTGGTGGCGCAGTGGTTGAGAGTCCGCCTGCCGATGCCGGGAACGCGGGTTGGGTTCGTGCCCCGGCCCGAGAGGATCCCACATGCCGTGGAGCGGCTGGGCCCGTGAGCCATGGCCGCTGAGCCTGCGCGTCCAGAGCCTGTGCTCCACGACGGGAGAGGCCACGGCAAGTGAGAGGCCCGCGTACCGCAAAAAAAAAAAAAAAAAAAAGCGGGCATATTAATAGCACCTACTCTGCAAGGGTTTTGAAGGATTAAATGTATATAATAATATGTAAAGTGCTCAGCTCAATGACTGGCTTACCATAAGCATTCAGTGAATATTTTCCCTTTCCGTTTCTTTTTTTTTTTAAGAAAAAAGAAACTTACTGGAAAGTTATTTTAAGGGTCACAGTAGCACTGAAGGTAACTGTTATGTCAGCCAAGCCATTGGCAATGTCCAGGGAACAAGGATGGTCCTAGAAAATGGGACATGAGCCTGCCTCAGTGGATTCATTCATTTAATAAGTTAATCATTCAGGCATTTATTTCCCATTCTCTCTATTTCAGGCACTGTGCTAGGTCTATAACTCCAGAGATAATTAAGACACTATCCTTCCTTCCATGAATTCATAATCTAGTAGGGAAAGCAGATACATAAACACACTGTTCCAGAGCATAAGAAACATTGTAAGAGATATAAATCCTAAGTAGAGCTAGAGACAGCTCCTAGTCACCAACCATCCTGAACTCCCATGGCAGGTTATCTTGCTTGAGATTTTCTCCTAGAGTTCTAGTCCTTTGGTGTAAGGATTTGCCTCTCTTGTTAAAAAGAAAATAGTCCTGAGGGAAGAACCATATTATTCTCACTTCCTCCCATCTAAGACCAACCGTACCAGAGGTATGATCTGGCTGGTCTCTGGGGAAGGCTGTATCCTCAAATTCCCCTCCCCATTCCCGTCACAGGACCCAATATTTCACTGTCTGAGATTCACTCATTTGGATTACTCTTTAGCCACCTGGGACCTGATTTGGAAATAAAACAAATTACCCCTGGAATGATTCTAATTCTCTGGAAGAAAATTCACAGAGAACAAGCCCTGAAATATATATGGCATATATTTATATCAACGCATATATAAATATACACATTTATAAGCCTTCATCAAAATTCTATCAACTCTCCAAATAGTATTTTTAGGACATGATTATCATAATTATTATTTGCTCACCTAATCATTTTTCCTTCATATATTTGTGTCTTTGGTCTCATGATGGCACCTGTGAAAGGCTAGATTTCCTTGTTAAAAGTACGCTCACAAGCTATTCCTATAGTACTGCTGCTGTGCTAATCATGAACAGCGATTAAATATCTTGCAAGCAATTGTAACATTCGTCAAACTGATAATGGCAAGAAACAAAGTGGAGCCTTTCAGTGTTTTACCAAATGTGCTAATTCCTTATTACGCTATATTGTTCTGGAAACTATTTCTATACACAAACCAAGCTGAAATGTGCTCTTTGCTACAAAAATAGAAGAACAAATTTAAGCTACTTGCCACCCTGGGGATAATCACAATCACATTAAAATGCAGCTCAATGGCTCATCTTTTGTCTTTCCCCTCTATCAGTCAGTAAATTAATTCCCTTATAGACATCAATATTCTATTTTTGTAAAAAGTGCCTTTTTTTCGATTACTTCCTGAGAAAAGCAGAGTTACTATGGCAATCTCTGAATTTTGCACTCTGCAGCTTTAGACTACCACTGTTTTATAAATGGAAAGCTATAATTTAGCTCAATTCCTTTTGCAAGGTGCAAGGAGAACAACCACACGTTCTTAACCGTCTGAAGCAACAATGCGGGAGAGGGGATGGGGAATGAATATTTTCCTAAGGTGAATTTTTATATCCCAGCACCCAGTGAGGGCCTCAGTCATGAAGGATGCCAAGTAAGTTTGTTGAAGATGAAGAAGTAGCTGTGTATTCCCCCCAGGACTTCCTCCTATTAATAATCCTATTCAACATGCGAAGGAGACCAATTGGTGCAAAGGTTTTGCACTCCTCTGGGCTATGAAGAGTGGTCTCATGGCCCATGAGGACCCAGGTACCTCCCCATTACAGCCCTCTGCTCGGTTCTGTAACCTCCTTTTAATCCCACACAGTGCTATCCTGCAGCTTCCCAATACCTGGATAACAAGAATCTTCTATAATAGGTCTGCTTTAATGTGGAGACATCTAAATAATTCATACTGGAAAGCCCATTCAAACACCCTTCTTCTTGTATACCATGTGGGTACAGATGTACCATTAGCCACCAGTGGTTACACAGATGGATAAGTAACATCTTAGCAACTTATATTTCCACTTCAATTTCCATATGGACTGTCCTTTACAGATCTCTTCTGCTTTAGACCAACTTCTTCCTTTTGCCACTCCTTCAGCTACTCCTTAGACTGGAAGGACAAAAGAAGTACTCAACCCACACACAGGCCAGTGCCCTGCTCCTCAGAGTTGGAGCTTAGAAATGGAAAAGGGTCGAAATTCTACATGGAAAGATAGGGTCTGCCTCCCACAAGGAAAGACCGCCCACCTTTGGAGGGCCTATAACAAGTCTTCTTAACCTGGGGCCATGGATGAGCTTCTGAGCATGCACAATCTCTCAAACTAATAGGCAACATTTTATACATTTTCTAGGCAGAAGGTTATATGATTTTCAGCAGGCTCCTATGAGCTCAGGACCCGCGAAATGGGTGAAGCCCATTGGCTTAGCAGAGGTGGGCTTCAGACAGAGACTTGGAGCAGATGCCAGCATTCTTTGGAATAACATCTTCAACATACTGAGAAAAAAGAGCTCTCAACATGGCATTCTATTCCCAGCTAAGTTATTTTTCAAAAATGAAGATGTCTTATAATAAAGATAAATACAAGCCACAGACTTAGAGAAGCTACTTACAATACATAAAACAATAAAGAATTAGTCTCCATAATCTATAAGACGTTCCCATAAATTAATAAAGACAAAAAAACCTGTGGAAATGCAAGTTGCTAATACCTGTTTAAATTGAAGATGTGCATATCCAATAACATAGCTGTTCTACTTCTAGGTATGTCCTCCAGAGAAATCCTCATTGTACATGTACACAAGAAGACAACTACAATATTGTTTGTAGTAACAATGTAGACACCCATCAATAAGAACATGGATAAAGTATGATGTATTTGAATAATGGAATACTATGCAGCAGGTAAAATGAACAAATTAGATTTACATGCATCAGCATGGATAAACCTCAAAAACAGTATGTTTAGCAAGCTACAAATGAATATGTATAGTATGAGACAGTTTATGTAACATTTTAAAAGAATCAAACAATGTACTATTTTATTAATATATGCATATGCAATAAAAGTTTGCAAAAATTCATGGGAAAGATACACCCCAATTTTAGTGTGATGGAGAGAGAGGAATGAGATAGGTAGAGGTCCTTTACCTCTATTTATTACATTTTATTCATTAAGGGAAAGGAATTCAAGCAGATGTAGGAGATTCACAAGTGTCATATTATTTTCTAAGTTTTTCTGTATGTTTTAAATATTTAACACAATAATGAAATCAAAATTTAAAGGACTTCCCTGGTTGCGCAGTGGTTAAGAATCCACCTGCCAATGTAAGGGGACACGGGTTGGAGCCCTGGTCCGCGAAGATCCCACATGCCACAGAGCAACTAAGCCCATGCGCCACAACTACTGAGTCTGTGCTCTAGAGCCTACGAGCCACAACTGCTGAGCCCACGTGCCACAACTACTGAAGCCCACGTGCTTAGAGCCCATGCTCCGCAACAAGAGAAGCCACCGCAATAAGAAGCCCGTGCACCGCAACAAAGAGTAGCCCCCACTCACCACAACTAGAGAAAGCCCATGTGCAGCAACAAAGACCCAACACAGCCAAAAATAAATAAACAAACAAACAAACAAACAAATAAATTTATTTTTAAAAATTAAAAAGCCTAGGCCACTCTCTTTAGGGAATAAATCATGTTACCATAAACACCTTTCCCAAAGTTTCCTTTCTCTTTCTTCTTCTCCCTATCATTCACCAAAATTCTGTGAAGGCCTCAGAAAAATACCCTGTTCTGCCTGCCTCTCTCCCTCCCTGCTCCACACTCCCTCTGGACACCCCCACTGGACTCGAATACTTCTCTGTTATCATAACTACCACACTGACACATACTGGGCTGAACCACAAGAGACTGCTGCTGTTTGTAGGTCAAAAACATTTAAACATTGGGAATGTCATACAGTTCCACCAATAATTATACTTACGTATCTGCCTTTTGTAACTAGACTCTGGGTCCCTTGAATGTTCGTGTTAGATTCACTGCTTTGTGCGGGAATGGCACATAGAGGGTGCTCGGTGGACATTCAAATTGAACAGATCCCAGAAGGACAGGCATTTCCTCTCTGCCTCTCCTTCAGTCCTTTCCCCTAGATTTAAGAGGATAGATGAATGGTATGAACACTCTTCCACTGTATATCAGCAAGGAGCTGTGGAGTGGTCATTGCTGTGGTCTTTGTTTCATGGAGTTCTCTACTTATGGAAGGAACTAAAAACAGAATATGTGAGTGAAGAATTCACAAGAACTGCTCAGCTGCGGGACAAAAGGGATTCTTGGGAAACTGAAGAGTCAGTTTATTGTAGCAATAATGCATAAAGATGCACATCTATGCATTTTTCATTCATTCTTTCACTTACTCGTTTGCTCAGCATCAGTATTCAACTTATCCAAACTTATCAGGAATGACCCAATAATCTGAACATAATGTGCCACTTTAACTGCCATTTTCAACTAGAGGCACCATTGCCCACCTCCAGCCTTCTGACATCTGCACAGAGAACTGACCAGAATCTTTTAACCTAGGAATAGGCAATTATGATTGCTGTTAGTGGTAACAATGCTGTTAGTTTCAGGAATGAGCCAGTTTGTGCCTGCTTTACAAAGGACCAAAGGATGGTGCACTTGTCCCCTTTCTTCTGCTTCTGTAAAAGGGTGTGTCCCATAACTGCTGTTTAAAGCAGAAGATACTCTAACAGGGAAGAACATCATAAAATTTAAGCACCATAATGAATTCTTTTTAGTGTTTAGGATATTTGGACTCTTATTTAATAGCTTCTAAAGCATTCAGCTGTTGCCAAAAATAGATGTCTGCTAGTTGAATTCCAAAGAGCTGTTTTATAAGGGAAATAGAATGAATCGTAGAAGGGATCCTGCGTGTATAATCCTTTCCTACATTCTTGCTGAATATAGGATTTTAAAATTCTTAAAATTTCAAGCCTTGCTCTGGTTACCTTGGTGATAAATTGGGGATAAAAATTACACATAATTGCTGTTGATGTCACTACTGCCATATTGTTTCCAAGGCTACAGATTGTCTCCATATAATTGTAATGCTTTGTGCATTGGAAGACCACTATGTAGGTAAAAGCTTAGTACTGAAGTTATTCTTTCTACATCTATCTAATAAACCACCCATGGCCTCTCAGGGCCTTTGGATAATTATGGAGATAAATAGGCACTGAAAATGCCTCATCTTAACCTACTCCAGGAACACAAACATAATTTGAAAAATCTAACATATAGAAAAGTTAGTTTCTTTTATGATATATCAGAACATTTCCGTCTAAAATACATTTTCTCTAAATGCTAGCTGGGAAAGCAAATTGCAGAAGAGTGTGTGTGTGTGTGTGTGTGTATTCTGCACGAAAAATACAAATGTGCAGCGAACTGTTGACAGTGCTACTCTCTGAGGGGTAGGATTAAGGCAGGCTTTCATTCTCCGTAAGACATATATTTGTGTAATGTCTGAATTTTTTCAGTCAGCATATATTACTTTTGTAATCAGATAAAACAGTACAGTTAAAACAAAATTCCTAGTTCCCAGCAGAGCTATCCTTAAATTACCAGCGTAAAAGAAATGGTTTCCTAAGTTGCATGAATAGATGAAGCCATTTATAAAGGACCACTTCCCTCTAACCGGCTTTCATTTGTAAAAGCAGTGCTCAGTGAGTTCTTTGTGCAATCACACTCAGCCACAGTACAGTTACCCTTATAAGTTACATTAGGCACAAATCAAGAATCTCTTTGAAAACCAGCAACTGATGTACATTGATTTAGTAACTTTTTTTTTTTTTTCTGCATCAGCCACAGATGTTGACTGCCCAAGAGATCACCACAAAGCAGTATGGTCAGTGAAAAACACCATTAAATTTTAGCTTCCTGGGAAATCCTATTTAAAGCACAATATGCTTGAAAAACAGTCTGGTAATGATGTGATTAACCCTAACAATCATTAGAATAGAGTATGTGTGCTTCCAAAGCCCTCAAACCTACTGCTAAGCCTGGGCTTCTAGGTACACCCAGAGCCCCGCATTTCAGACGCTTACTTGACCAACAGCAGAGAGAGCAGGAGCCTTCCGACCCGCGGCTGCAAGAACCTGTGCCGCTTGATGACACTGGGCTTCAGCAGTGACCTGTCAGCAGGACATTTTCCACAACAGCAAACAGAGCTGGTGCTCACTGTATCTTAGCCGCCCCTGCCTGGCTGAGCAGCAGGTTTTGCAGAGTAACAATTTACCTTTGGAGCCCATTTACCACATAACGCATAAAATGGCCCATATTTGGGGGGCAGGGAGGGGGCTCACAGAACAGTCCTCATCTTTTAGACTAAAATATACAGAAACCAGAAACAGAATTATGATCCAAATAAATAAATAAATTATAAAGCAAAAACAGCCCCTTTGTATCAGAGTCCTGACTCTTTTTCCGCTGGTGAAATTTATGCTGGAAATTGCTGCTACAAAAGAGATTGGAGATCAAAGAATTATGTTTACAAGACAGGTAATTGGCTATACTGGCCAGGCATGATTTTATCCACCTGTGAAGAACTGAATACTAACTACTCCCACTTGCCTTTTTGATGGTCATCACTTTAGGCTCCAGTAATGATTTGATGATCTATTCCTGTGCTTCCTGTAATTGGCCAGGCACGTGACTACGCCCACATTCACAACCTAATGACAGCTGCAAACTGTATGATGGCAGGACTGTTTAAGCTACAGGGTTTGCAGACTACATAAAATGTTTCCTCATTTTACCAAAGTGGACTTTGGAAGCTCTTAGATAAACATAAGCATATGAGTTCTACTCTAGAAAGCTTTTTAGGGTACCATGAGACCAGAATTAACATAGCTTGGGTTTTCTGAATAAGTAGTCTATCAATAATAGAGGACCCATTCATATCGGTCCAAGGTTCTCTATGTTACCCATTTATTTGCCATTTAAACGGTCTGTACTAGGAACAGTTCATTTAGGTCTTGAACCAACATTACTTTCCATACCACCCACTCCTGACTTCAGTGAAAGTCTCTTTCTATGACAGCAGGTATAGATGGGAAACCCATTCCAACTTTTTGTATCACTTCATTTGTCTAGAGTGACAATCACTGTTCTAGGAATAATATTTACAAGTGATCTATGAATAATCCCTTCCAGGAGATGACACTGGCTAGCATAAAAAGTATGGAACGGTACCTCCAAGGTCTTCACTCATTGCAGCTTGGATTTAGTAAAGATTACAAAATTCTGCTGTTAAAAAAACATAAATGATGGAGAGTATTTAAAGGCCATGACCACTGTAACTATATACAGAATCACACAGAGGTGCTTATTTTTGTTTTATTTTTCCCTGTGTGAACAAAATATAAGCACTATTATTTAAGATGAAAATTTCTACCTTTACACCCACAGAATGCCCACTGGTTTAACCTATTCATTGTGTGTTTTGTTTTCTGCACAGATTTTACTGGTTTTATGGCACTATGTGTTTTCTGCAAAGCATGAAACAATTCCTTAAGAAACATGCCTCAGGGCTTCCCTGGTGGCGCAGTGGTTGAGAGTCCGCCTGCCGGTGCAGGGGACACGGGTTCGAGCTCTGGTCTGGGAGGATCCCACATGCCGCGGAGCGGCTGGGCCCGTGAGCCATGGCCGCTGAGCCTGCGTGTCCGGAGCCTGTGCTCCGCAATGGGAGAGGCCACAACAGTGGGAGGCCCGCATACCACAAAAAAAAAAAAAAAAAGAAAAAAAGAAACATGCCTCAGAAGTCAAAACAAAAGGGTAGGAAAACCATTCCTGCCCTGACAATGAGCCTTCCTTACAAGCACCAAAGACTTATTTTTAAAATAAGCTAGTACTGAACTAATGTATGTGTTATATGGCATAAACATGAAAAGTTCAAGAAGCCCTAGCTCCATGCCTTTCTAAAATAAAACAAAATAAAATTAATGCAACAACACAGTATTTAGGACATAGTACACATGAAATAAGTCATAGTAACAGTAATGATTCAATTAAATCAAGTTCCAAAGCAAAGATGTAGGAAGGGGATGGAAATACCTGATAATTTTGGATGAAATGGGATTGGCAGTAATCTAAGACATTTGCAAATCTCAGTATCTCATTTCACAGACTCTATTCTAAGACATCAGGAAGTCCTGAAATAAGAAAACCTGTTTACTACATCTGATAAGGGGTTAATATCCAAAATACATAAAGAACTCAAAGAACTCAATAGCTAAAAACATTTTTTGCTGCCAATTTAAAAAATGAGCAGACGATCTGAATAGACATTTTTCCAAAGAAGATACACAGATAGCTAACAGGTACATGAAAAGATGCTCAACATCACTAATCATCAAAGAAATGCAAATCAAAACCACCTGTCAGGGGACTTCCCTGATGGCACAGTGGTTAAGAATCCGCCTGCCAACACAGGGGACACAAGTTCATTCCCTGGTCTGGGAAGATCCCATATGCCGTGGAGCAACTAAGCCCGTGCACCACATGTACTGAGCCTGCGCGCCACAACTACTGGGCCCGCACACCACAACGAAGAGTAGCCCCCCCTCGCTGCAACTAGAGAAAGCCCGCATGCAGCAACGAAGACTCAACGTGGCCAAAAATAAATAAAATAAATTTATACAAAAAAAACCCCCACCTGTCAGAATGGTTATTATCAAAAAGACAAGAAATAACAAGTGTTAGCGAGGATGTGGAGGAAAGGGAACCCTATACACTGTTAGTGGAATGTAAGTTGGTGCAGCCACAATGGAAAACAGTATGGAGGTTGCTCAAAAACTTAAAAATAGAACTATCACATGATCCACAAATCCCACTTCTGGAAATTTATCCAAAGAAAATGAAAACACTAACTTGAAAAGATATCCGATTCCCATGTTCATCACAGAATCATTTACAATAGCCAAGATATGGAAACAACTTAAGTGTCCATGGACAAATGAATGGATAAAGAAAATGTGGGGTGTGTGTGTGTGTGTGTCTATCTATATATCTATATATATATGAAATATATATATATGCAATGGAATATTATTCAGCCATTAAAAAGAATGAAATCTTGCCATTTGCAGCAATGTGAATGGACCCTAAGGGCATTATGCTAAGTGAAATGAGACAAAGACAGACAAAAAACACATGATCTCACTTCTAAGTGGAATCCAAAACAAACAAACAAAAAAAAACAAGCTCACAGATACAGAAAACAGATTGGTGGTGATTGCCAGAGGCAGGAATTGGAAGGGGGTGGTTTGCCAAAGTGGGTGAAGGCAATCAAAAGGTACAAGCTTCCAGTTATAAAATACATAAAGCATGGGGATGTAATGTACAGCATGGTGACTGCAGTGAATAATACTGTATTGTATATTTGAAAGTTGCTAAGACAGTAAATCTTAAAAGTTCTCATCACAAGAAAAAAAAATTTGTAACTATGTATGGAGATGGATGTTAACTAGATTCATGGCGGTGATCACTTCACAATATATACAATTATCAAATCATTATGTTGAACCCCTGAAACTAATATAATGTTGTATGTCATAATACCTCAATTAAAAAAACAGACAAACTAAAACAAAAACAAAAAGGCCTGTTTACTTTGTTTAAACCAGAATTTCCCAAATGCATTTGACCCTAGCAAGCTTCATAAGCTGTAATTGTTGTTGGTTTCAGTTACCCTGTTTAAACATCCTATGAACCAGTGTTTAAGTCTGGGAGATGCTGGCTTAGGATAGTATAATCAATATTGCTTCAAGACCTTAAATCAAATAGTTAATAGGCAAAATGTTTAAATGAGGGTCCAGCAGAACCTAGAGCTCAGGAAAGTGGATGCATTTCTCTTCAAGCATAATCTTCTGTTTCTAACACTACTCAGAAGTAGAAAGTGGAGAACTAGTACCTTCTATTTTGGCAGCACTTTGAATAATGTCGAACATGCCAGAAAGCAAAATCATATTATCTGGAGACTAAGGGCACAGGAAAAAAAGAAAAAGAGAAGTGGGTAAACTAAACAATAAAAATGTTTTGAGATTCTTTATTAGGAAATTAATATGTTATGGAGAAAATCTTATTTTACTTTGCTCTTTTTTCTTTCTAATTGATTCATTTATTTAGGTCAAGTTTATTGAGTTATCATTTATGTTCAGCAAAACGCTCCCTTTTTTGGTGTACAATTGTGTGTGTTTTAACAAACATATACAGACGTAATCACCACCAGAATCAAGATAGAGAACATTTCCATCACTCCGAGCACCAAGTTGCTTGGTGCTCCTTTGCAGTCAACCCCCCCCCCCACTCCCCCTACACCTTTCAGTTCTGATTCTACAGAATAATTTCCTAGATGCTCTGCGGCGTCCTTAGTGCCTAATGTTAGTTCACTCATTCAAAATTTACTAATACCAGGATACAAAATATACAAAGGGGAGAAGCCTTGTTATCTTCCCTCAGAAAGCTCCCAGAGATGGGCTGGTTAAAGCTCTCCTGTTTGCACTGAAGAAAAATCTGTTTCAAATAGCTTGAGCAAAGGGAGTTTTATTTAAGGCTATAGCATTCCAATAAACCTGAGAACACAAAATTACATTCAGACAGGTCCCAAGTGAACCAGGCTGGGAAGAGGAAAGGTACGTAAAATTTGGATCATACTCCTAAACCACGCTGTCTCACCGACTCCTAGTCAGTTCTGTTCTCTTTTCCTTCCTCTCTCTGTCTCTCTCTGTCTCTGTCTCTCTCTCTCCCCCCTCAGCTGGCTCTACTTATCCATCTTGCTATAGGTCCATTATGGCCATCCCAGCCCCAACTCTTTCCAGCTTTTCAGCTCATATACTGCAATAGACTGAATGTTTGTTTCCCCTCAAAATTCCTATGTTGAAACCTAGTCCCTAATGTGTTGGTATTTAGATGTGGGGTCTGTGGGAGATGATTACGTCGTGAGAGCAGAATTCTCATGAATGAGACTAGTGCCCTTTTGAAAGGGATTCCAGAGAGCTCCCTCAGCCCTTCGTCCATGCGGGGACACAGTGAGAAGACTGCTGTCCATGAATGAGGAAGTGGGCTCTCACCAGACACCAAATCTGCCAGCGCCTTGACCTTGGACTTTTCAGCCTCCAGCACTGTGAGAGAGAAGTTTCTGCTGTTCATAAGCCAACCAGTCTATACTGATGTTATACCACCAGTTAGAAGACTCTCTATGTCTCAGTTAAAATTTCTAAGAGAGGAAATCTGACTGGCCCAGCACCACACTGTGGCTTCCACAGCCACCCTCCCCATTCAAAGTGGAGTCTCCAGGCCTCTTATGGCCTCTTACCTATGGCCCAGGAAATTGGGGGCATTTCAAGCTTGGGAATGTCTTACTCTGGAAATAAGGCAATTGTCACAAAAAGTATTTCTTAGACCAACATTATGTGATAAATACATGAGCCCAATCCTGCCTGATGGGTTTGAAGAAGGTTTCACAGAGGAGGTGAAATATGAGCTGGGTTTTAAAGGAGGGTCAACATGTGGTTAGTGGCAGGGCCCAAGGGGAATGTGGAAGATGTGGAATATGTGAGAACGAGGGGGCAATGAGCATTCCAGGCTAAGGATACAGTATGTGAAAAACATAGAGAACTAGGAAAGAGCATGTCTTCCTTAGGAAACTTGATATGAGTGGAGAGCAGGGTGCATTTGGGCAGTGTCAAGAAAAAGCAAGTGGGAACCAGAATATGAAGGGCCTTATAGGCTGTAGCAAGATATCTGGACTACATCCTGTGGGCAATCATGGGTCACTCAGGGATTTGAGGCAAAAGGAAGATCCTAGGTTTGTTAGGATAATATACAGCAAGGACCCAGGGTCTCAGAATTCTCAGATCCCTACATTTGCCTCTAGTTCCCAAGAGAGAAATGCAGAAGGACTGTTCCAGGCTTCTCTGTTAATTATCAGCTGAGGCTTTGACCCTAAACACCTGGATGGTCATTGCACGAGATGGGTCAGACGTCAGAGATCTGAGAAGACCCCTTTGGCCTAGGCTCCAGGCAGCCCTCAGGCTTATACTAAAAGCACACTGAGTAGCCTCTATGGATCCTTCTTAGAGAGCCATTCTTGAATCTTGACCCTCTTGATCCTGTCTTAGCAAATAAAGTTGGTCTCCAGGAAAACACATGCACACCACACAAGCTCATCTAAGAGAAAAGGAAGAAAGATCAGTTACCCAATATTCCTTCTCGTAATGGTTACCACCCCCCACACATGCCCCCGTCACTACCAAGGTCTTACTGCATCCACTGCCTGGGGCCACCCCTTGCGAGTGAGTGGCGTAAAGGGGAGAAACTTGGTCTCCCTCTACAGTGTTGAGTGCTCCACTAGTGACTAGACAAAATTGGCATTTCATTAAGAAGGCCAACAGTGACATGGAGAATGGATTGGAGAGGTTGACTTGAAGGTAGGGAGACCAGTTGGGAGGGGCTGCTCCAATGGCTCAGGTCAGGGTTCATGAGGGCCTGCACCAAGGCAGCAGAGGGCTTGGAAAGGAGTCAAGGGGGAATGGCCCACCCAGGTGTTTTCAAGCCTCAGGGAGCATCAGAATAGGCCACAGCGTTTGTTAAAACACACATCACTGGGCCGAACCTCCAGTTTCTGATTCAGTAGGTCTGGGCTAGGGTCTGAGAATCTGCATTTCTAACAGGCTCCCGAGTGATGCTGATGCTACTGGTTCAGGGACCAAGCTTTGCGAACCACTGGAAGAGAACCATTCCATGTGCCAAGTCAAAAATGAAGTATTCACTTTTGTTCTCATTTAGAAAGATAAGTCACCTGTGCTAGAGGCATTAAAATAAAACGTAGAAAAATAACAGTCCCCTAGCAGTCATCTGGCATCTGCAAGGTTCCTAGACACAAAGAGCTATTCGCACCTTGCCGTGTACGGAAACCCAGGAACACACAGGCCACCCAAACTTACTAGTCCCCACCCCAAATTCTGAGACTACATTCAAAGCAACTTGAAAAGGCAAAAGCAATTTTAAGGAAGGTTTCCAAATCCCATTGTAGGTAGTATCAGAATCAGTACTGGGCTTAAAGCGAGAACTCATTAAATTTGTTTTCTTTGTGGTAAAAATTCTCATTATGACTCTTAGCAATTTTTGCAATTTCTTAGACCAGGCAAGTAGCACTAATATCTTACTTTTCACAAGATAACACAGCTTAAGGAATCTCTGGGTTCACTGCATGTTAAAATGGTTCATTCCAGCCACTCAGCATTAGGCCATGTCGTACTCCATCCACTGGGCCGCGCTTGACACAAGCAGAAGCAGCAGATGGAGGAGCTTAAAAGTATCAAATACCAATGTATCAACTTTGCTAGGCCACCTCCCTTCATAATTTAGACACTTCTGTTGGAGATTTGAAAATATATTCTAGGCAGATGGACATGTTAACAGAATCATTTCATGGTTCAGTGTCCTCTCACTGTGATTTATCTCTATCTATAGACACCAGAGGCCCCCCATTCAAGAGATTTATGAGCTACCTATACAATTCTATTTTGTTGAAAGGAAATGTGCGCATTACTGAAAAACAAAATGAAACTATTTAAGATTATGCCACTTTCCAATTAGAAGCTTTAGAGCTAAAACATGTTCACCACATTTATATTCCCCCGCCCATTTCTTTACCCCATTAACAAATACTAAAATAAACTAAAATAATACCCTGAGGAGAACAGGGAGAGGTCCTTCTCATTTCTGAATTCTTGGGCCTGGACTTGAGGTTACAAAAACTGGATGTGATTTCCAAATCTGCTACTTAGGAGCAATCTTTATGGGCTTCAGTTTCCATATCTAGAACATAAGTATAACACTTCCCTCCAGAGTCTGAGAATTAAGTAGAGAATACGTGTAGATACAGTGTGCAAAGGGTGAAGTGTTACACAACTCCATGGTTGTGGGGCTGGTAGTAGTAGCAGGAATGGTAGTTGGAGTAAAACACTTTTCTTTCTCCTCTCTCACATTTACTATACAAATTCAAGTAAAGAAAGGCTGATGAAATAAACAGTGACAGTTACCAAATGTCTAAGTTCATACAAAGGCTAGCCAGGAGGTGTAGCTCCCTTGGTGAGTACCCCCTTCCCTCAGGTCACAGCTCCGACTCCTCACCCCTACAAAGTCCTATCCTAAGCTACCACCCCATCCCAACACCTTGCAACAACTGGAGGACACAAAATGGCGGCTCCACCCATGACTGTCAGACTATGGGGGGCTTTCACGGGGGGCAGGGCCACAAGGACAGGAGCCCAAATTGTGCAAGTTAGTAGATAGCGCAGGTTTAAACAGCACTGGGTTAAGAGCAAGGAGCAGAAACATCAAATCCCAAATCTGAGAGAACAGGCTCTGGGAGAAGTAAAGAGGTGCCTCAGATCTAAGCGGCCCTGTGTCCAGCGTCTGAGAGCGAAGCAAAACTCAAAATGAACGCTTTGGATTCTGTGGCTCTGTCACCCATCAGTATCCGTCTTTCTCATCCAAACTCTAGCCCTGTTTCTCTCAAAACGACTGAACAGACTTATTAGTTCTGTTTCTTTTTATAATTTCTCTTTTTAACATAAGTAAAACATAAATATATCCCCCATGTAAAAAACTGAAATAATACAGAAGCATAGAATCAAAGCAAAAGTGCTGCTTTTCCTCAGAGGGAAGCACTGTTAACAGTTTGCTATAGTATATCTTCTGAGCCTTTTTCCATGAGTTTATGTCCATTCAAATATGCAGAGATTTGTGGTAACTAGGACCGTACTGTACATAATGCTCTGCAACTTGGTTTTCTTCATTGAAAGCTGAGTTCTGGAACAGCTGTTCTCAGAGGGTAGACCCCGTACCAGCAGCAGCATCGTTATCACATGAGACTTGTTTAGAAATGCAAATTCTTTCTGCCCTGCCCCCCACCAGACCTCCTGAATCAGAAATCTGGGGACAGGGCCCAGCAATCTGTTTTAACAAGTCCTGCAGGTGATTCTAATGCACACTAAAGTTTGAGAACCTCTGTTTAAAATCTTTCCAGGTCAGCACATACAGATCTATACATTCTTTTTAATGGATGCATATCATTCCACAGAATGTATATATCATAGTTGTTTAGCCATTCCCCTACTTAAGAGAGTTTTTTCCTAATATAAAAACTGCTGTGATGAACATTCTGGTACATTCACTTCAATGAACTTTTGTAGTATGTCTGTAGATGGATTTCTAAGAGAATTGCTGTGCCAAAGTGTATTTTTATTGAGATTTTGATACTGATAAACTGCCCTCCAAAAGGCTACCAATATTACCATCGACAATGGTAATGCCTGTTTCCCCACATTCTCACCAACACTTGTTATTAGCAGTCCTTCCCTATTTTACAAATCTAATGAGTGAAAAAAAGTGGCACAGTAAAATCACATGTTACTTGTAGCAGAATGGAGTGTAGGTTCTGAAGTGGTAAGGTTAAAAAAAAAAAAAAACATACAGTCAAAATTACCTCTGAAGATCTCTTAGGAATATGTTATTTTGGTGACATACACACTCGCTTCAAATAGGGACAACTCAGTCAGCTTTTTTCCTAGGCTATCTCTGGAGCTCCAGATGAGTTGTTTGGGGGCCTTGTCATATGAAAAGTACACATCATTTAAACACCAGGCCCACACTCTGTTGTGGAGGAATCTCTCACATTAAGAAGGCTTAATGACATGTGCCACCACCTGAGCAAATAGCAGGTCCCCAGCTCTCATGTTACCTTCACCTGGGCAGAGCTGGATTCAGGTAACTTTCACACCCTATGAAGCAACTCAAGTGTGTCCCATTATTTTATTTCACATTTCCTTGATGTCTCTGTATAGTGATTTGAACAGTTTGAGCATCATCCATATTTCTTCTGTAGAATTCCAATTTCTAACTTTTATCCTTTTTTCAACTGGACTATCTTTTTCTTACTTATTTGAAGGGGGTCCTTATATATTATGGATATTAATTTTTTATCTGTTACATATGTTACAAATATTTTACTTCCATCTCAGTATTGCTCATTGGTACTCCTTTATACACACACATTTTTCACATGTTTCATATGTCTTTCTAACTAGATGACTGTTAAGACTGAAGAATAGTGAATGTGTCTTACATTTTAAAATTTATCTCCCCATCCCCTCTAGCCACCAAGGTTGTAGTAGAGTTACCAATAGGCAGAAATGTTCATAAATTGAATGAGTTACCGTACAGAAAAGCAAAGTTTTAAGCATATAAACCCCATATTACTTGACATTCAATTTAATAATTTGAACAGTTTCTGCTAGGATTCCTTCTTTCAAACACTCTGTCCACTGGCCACTGTTTTACACTATTACCACCAGAAGCAACCTGTTAAGAACAATATAGGACTGTTTATAGCTCTTATTGACCTTTCTTTAATTTCTGACTCCACAGATGAGAATCCATCATGAACTAAGAATTATGAACTCACTACAGATCCCTAGTTACTATGACACTTTCATAGAATTTGGGACTTCCTTCTCTCACTTGCGTCAGTCCTTCCACTCCCCCATGAGACAGAGAAAAGGATAAGCTCACTTCTACATACAGAGAACTGACAAAAACTGTTAAGAAATAGGTGAGAGATGAGCCGTGGAAAAAGATTACTTAAGAATATTCTAAAACAAGTCATAATTTCTGGTAGATACCCTACAAAAATATAATTAGTTTAAAACCAACAATAAACCACCTTGATCAGTTACCTAGAAATCCATTTGTTTAACTCAGGGAGTATACCAGGAAATGACATGGATTAAAGTTAGCTTAAAAATTAAAATTAGATGCTTTACTAACTTTAGATGTGTTTTGTTTTATAGCCAGAGTGGGCATTTAATCTATTACTCTAGAAAATCCAAAAATTAATCTTGTATTAGGCCAAATCATCAGAGAGCTATACATATGAACTGCACTGTTTTATTAATTTTGACTGAATTTTTCTTTATAGTCATAATATCAATCTACATTGAAAAACCGTTGTTGGATTTACCATGAAGATGATAGTGAAAACATTGTTTACTATGTTACCCATCCTGAGCACTCTGCTTTTGTTTTTAATCTTCTGAACACTGTGCAAATCATGTAACTGATTGTATTTTTATTTTTGCCTTGACAGCTAGGAAGCTCAGAAACAAATGTGTGGTCCATGAGTGAATGAGAAAGTATGGTGTGCATTTTGTTTATCACCCTCCCCTTGGCTTAATCTTTTTCCTATGTTTGTTTTCTATCTATGCAAATTCCTTCCCTCAAGTGTTTTCATCTGGTTGCATAGTCTGCATTTTCTTAAATGGCCTTAAATACTTTTTGGAATAAGCCAAGTGATGGAGAGATGGATACCTAACTAGAGAGAAGAGAGAAATCAAGGTATAAGAGTGGAAGCTGGGAAGTAGTAAAACCCGCTCCGTGGGAGGCGGGCGCGCTCTGGAGGTGGCTGGCTGCTGGGATGGCAGATGAAGAAGAAGACCCCACGTTTGAGGAAGAAAATGAAGAAATTGGAGGAGGTGCAGAAGGTGGACAGGGTAAAAGAAAGAGACTTTTTTCTAAAGAATTACGGTGTATGATGTATGGGTTTGGGGATGACCAGAATCCTTATACTGAGTTAGTAGATATTCTTGAAGACCCTGTCATAGAGTTCATCACTGAAATGACTCACAAGGCAATGTCAATTGGAAGACAAGGTCGGGTACAAGTTGAAGATATCGTCTTCTTGATTCGAAAGGACCCAAGAAAGTTTGCTAGGGTTAAAGACTTGCTTACTATGAATGAAGAATTGAAACGAGCTAGAAAAGCATTTGATGAAGCAAACTATGGATCTTGACACCTTTTGTACTTTCTGAAGCTTCATTATTTTCTGGGGAAACCATATTTAATAACTATATTTTCCACAGTAGGGTTCTGATATCTAGCCATGTGAATGAAAGATAGAGAACCACAAAGTTTTCAGTCTATTTTCATGTCTTCAATTTTAGAGTGATATTTGAGCCTTTAATTGCCTGCCATTATATTACCATACTTTGAATTACTTACTGGATTTTAATGACCACATGTAAGTCAAAGTACCTTGCAAACCATTCAGTTCCTTCTGATTTTGTGCCATTGTAGGCTGTACTGTAGCTGTTTAATATGTGAAATCTAAATGGTACCTTTGATAGCTAAGACATGTGTTTCATGTTTCTAAAGTTTTTAGATTACAGTAGTCTAAGTTATTAAAAGATAGTGAGGGCTTTCCTGGTGGCGCAGTGGTTGAGAGTCCGCCTGCCCATGCAGGGGACATGGGTTCGTGCCCCGGTCCGGGAAGATCCCACGTGCCGCGGAGCGGCTAGGCCCGTGAGCCATGGCCGCTGAGCCTGCGCGTTCGGAGCCTGTGCTCCGCAGCAGGAGAAGCCACAACAGTGAGAGGCCCGCGTACCGCAAAAAAAAAAAAGAAAAAAAAGTGAACTGGTTTGTGTTTCTTTTAAGGAGAAAATGATAGAAAATACAGCCTTTTTAAAGAGTGTTTATTTGTCTTAAGATAATTTGTTTTAATACTGTTTTCTTTAGATAACAAGTGATTTTTTTGATTTTAATTTTTTACTCTTTGAGAAACTAAAAGTTTCCTATGAATGCTTCTGTGTTGGAAGACCTATTTGATTTTAAATCTTTGGGGCTTATACTGTTTGTCAGGTTTTAAGAGAACTCATTTTCCCAGGTCAAATTAAAGCTTCTAAATATAAATGTTTTCAGTAGCAGGAATGGCATTGCTGAAAAAGCTGATGGTAGGATAAGCATTTGGGGTGGTGTTTTATTAACATATTTGTTAGTACTTGTTCATTGTGGAAATGTGTACTTGACTAAGACCATGTGTGGCTATGGAAACCACGTTTGTAGTTCAGCATATACAGGTTTTGTGTGTATTTAACTTATTGTATTATTCTTGCACTTAGCTTGAAGTAAGGATTTAAAATTGCATTTAAGGGGATCATTGGATATTACTGTTTGTGAAACTGAATGTTTTGTGTGCTGCTTCTAAACATTATCTGTGAATCAGTACTTAGGAAAATTTTACTTTCTTAACCTATCAATATAAGGAATAAAGTATGAAAGATTAAAAAGATTAAAAAAAAAAAAAAAAAAAAAAGAGTGGAAGCTAAAAGTAAGCCCTCAGTAGGATCACAGATTTTCTTCAAGCAACGAAGTCTGGCATTACCTGAGCTGTAATCCAACCAGGGAACTAAAGTCCTTTAACTCCCTGCCTATCTCTCTACCTTGAAACCCCTGGTTTGGACATCTCTCTGACCTGACAGCTCCTTTACTTTGTGTCCTGGCCCCTGCCTTGCCTGACCTTGACTGCCTTCTGCTTGTGACTACCCACACCTTGGCATGGGGCCCTGGGGCCCTGGCTGTGTTCCTAATAACTTTAATTTGCTGATTTTGGCCCCAGCCATGCTATAATTACTCCCAAATTCACATATGATGTAGGTTTTTATCACATTTACCTTCCAAGTTATTCAGAAAAGTGCTTTCTTTTAGAATCTTTTTGGAATGCATGAACCTTTTCAGAGTTTTAGAGTCTCCAGTGGTGTGATTTATAGGCAAAGAATTCATAGTACTCTGAAATTAAGGCCAAGACTTAAAAATCTAGAGGAGCTTCAAATTCTTTAAGTGTCTGTGTCCAACCAGAGGGAGACTTTGGAAGGTGAGAGGACAAGAGACCCCTCTATCACGAAGCAAGAAAAGTTAAAGAGATGGAGTCCTGTTATGAAAGCAAAACTCAACAGCTTTCTGGCTCATAATCACAGCATTCTAAATATGAATCTGTAAAATTTTAAGAAACCTCTTTAAAACCTCTGCCCTCATCAATTATCTCCTTTCATATGTCATTTTCCACCTCTCCGCCTGCCCTTCTGTTTAACCTGGTTTCCCCACATGACAGTCCCTTTCACTTTATTTCACCTTTCATTGCCAAGCTGTGCTCACTGCCCTCAAATCCACTTACAGCTTAACCTTTGCCACTGGCTTTTTCTAATCACCCTGCTTCTACTTTCTCCCAAAGTCAGGCAGTCACGAAAGGTTTCTTAAATGTCATATCCAACAGACGTCCTCTTGCCAATTTTCATCGAACTTATCCTTTGAGTGCGTGTGACAGTAGCAATAATAGGAGCTACTATTTATTGAGCACCTACTACATGCCAGGGCACTTTGCCATATCATCTCTTTCCCTCACAGCACCCAATAACATTGATATTATCTCAGCTAAAAGAGTTCACAACACTTACCCAAAATCACACAACCAGCAATGGCAGAGCCAGGATTCAAATTCAGGAATGTCTGTGTGGTGGATTACAGATGGCTGCAAATTCTCTGCCAGTCCTCCCTCGGAGAGGTGGAGTCTATTTTCCTCCCCTTGAATCTGGGCTGGCCCTGTGATGCGTTCTGACCAGTGGAATGTAGCAGAAGGGATGTGTGTAACTTCCATGGCAGGGCCTTATGAGAGCTGCAGCTCTGCTTTTGTGCACTGGGAAGTTGGCCGCCACATAGGGAGTTCGACAACCCTGAGACCACCATGCTGTGAGGAAGCCGGTGGAGAGGGGAGGCCACGTGCAGGAGCCCAGGGCATGTAAGTGAAGACTTCTCAGAACTCCCGGCCCAGTCAACTACTAGCTGAAAGTAGCAGCTCCAGCTGAGCCAATACTCCAGCTGATTCTCACTACGTGGAGCAGAACTATCCAAGCCTGAATTCCTGACCCACAGCATCACGATAAACCATCAACTGCTGCTCAAGTCACTAAGCATTTCAGCCATTTAGGGTTGTTTGTAACACAGCAATAAACAATCAAAGAAGCCTGATGCTAAAAGTCTATGCCACGTGGCCTCTCTAATTTTCACTGTCTCCTATTTTCCCGTGAACCCGTTTCTCGTTCTCTGTTTTCAGACTTATTTAATGATACATCTACTCTCAGTTACCTCAAAATTACTCTTTATTTTAAACAAATTTGAGCATATAGTATGCATACAATTTTGGTCCTAGGTGCTATGACAGATATAAAGAGTCAGAAAGTTATAGTCCTAGTCCTCAAAGGCCCTTACATCCAATCAGAGAGATAATCAAACTACACAGATGACCCCAGATACACAAAGGAGTGAGTAAAGATGCATTTGAGAGTGAGAACTTGACATGGAAAAGCCCAGGTTCAGGGTTCTGACTGGAACCCTCAGATTTACAGAGAGGCCTCAGTACACGACTGGGGTAAACACACCCACGGCAACCTGGGCACGGATCAGCCTTGACTTCTACCTGCTGACCGTGCCCCACAAGCATCAGCAAGTCCAGACACCTGTGCCCCTGCGACCCCTCCCCCTCCCCCGGCGGTGTGCTGTCTTGCTTGGGCCCTGGCACAGCCTCTGTATGCCCCCCTTGCCTCCTTGCTCGTACTTTCTCCAGTTCATCCTTACTCTGTCGTTATCTTACTAAAACACAGGTGGAGTTTTTGTCACGGTTCTCCTAAAGACTAATGGCTTCCAGTTCTCTGCAGTCCCAACAAACTGCTCCAGGTGGCCATCAAGACCCTCAGCACGCGGTTCTCCAAGTCACTTTCAAGTCCCAACTCCTATGCCCACAACTCCAGTCCTGGACCCACTTTTGCACTTTTCCCCTGCTCGTGTTCTCACTTCGCTTCTGAAGTATCACCTCATCCATCCGTAACGGTTCAGCGCAGGTACAAAGCCAGGCCTTCCTGGATCTCCTTGGTCAAAATCATTTCTCCTCTTACATCTCCACAGACTTGACACCTTCCCTCTGTCTGCCTTACGTGTGCTCTTCGTTACATGAGGGAGTTTCAAATAGATTGTGAACTCCTGAGGGCAGAAGCTCTGCCTGTCTGACCTCTGCATCTCCACAGGTTTGAGCAATCCTTCATACCTTGTCGGTACTTACACATTTATATTCAATGGATGGTATCCTAAATATTTAGATCGTTGACTTTGAGCTTTGATTAAGCTTGCCCAATCTATTTTATTCTCAAACATTTGCATCCTCAACCCCAAAGATGCAGATTAACAACTGAGATTATCAAATCATCCTAGGTGGGACGTAACATTGCTACATATAGAACCATGCCCCAGGCAGGCACATATGGTTCTCTAGAACATAGTTTTCATACTGCGTGCACTTCATAATGAAAGACTACATCATACACATAACAAAGACCACGGTCTTATGCATGCGTACTGGCAGTGCCCTACTAATAGCACTCACAGATACAAATGACCACTGAAACTTAGAAAATGTATTCTTCATCTCCTCCTTCGGCTCCCATCCCATTTGTCTGCTCCCTTTAGGGCAAACTTATCAAAAGAGTTGTCTCTGATCACTCTCAACCCCGCCTCCCTTTTGAACTGCTCTGTTATGTCCTGTATCATGTAAACTCTGAAGCTCGTCTAACTACCACCCAGCTCAAGAAACAGAATTGCCATCACCTCAGACCCTACTCCAGGTTGGTTTTCATCCCCATAGCACCATGGAACTAGCTCTTGACAGAGTCACTGGTTTCCTCCATGTCATCAGATCCAATAGTCAATTCTCAATCTGCATCTTACTTGACTCATGAGCACTGCTACATTTTGATCATTCTCTCTCAACCCTTCCTTCTTTGGTTTCTGGAGTACCACCCTCATTTAGCCCCCCTCTTGTCTCGGTGGCCACTACTTATCAAACTCCTTTCCTGGTTTCTCTTCATCTTTCCCATCTCTAAATGTTGGAGTCACCTTCAGGACCTTGTACCTTCTTTATCTACACCCACTGTCCAGGTAAAGTCTACTAGACGCATGACATTAAATATCATGTATATTCTGAGGACTCCCATCTGAGGACATCAGACCAGATGTCTCCACGGAGCTCCAGACTCCTGTTTCTCACTGCCTGCTCAATAGCTCTACTCGGATGACCAATTTGCATTTCAAACTTAATGTCTGAAACGGAACTCTTATTTCCTGCCCCACCCCCACCAAGTCAGCTCCTCCTACAACCATCCCCACCGCAGAAAATGGCCTGTTTCCAGTTTCTCCAGGCAACAACCTTGAGATCTCCTCACTTTTTCTCATGCCCTACATCTAATCCATCAGCAAGCCTATCAAATCCACCTTCAAATTATATCCATAATCCAGCTACTTCTCACCACCTCCACCTTGGTCCAAGGTGCCGTTCTCCCCTACCTGTGTTATAACAGGTAAGAGCCTCTTACCTTCCTTGTTTCTCTGCCTGTACTCCTACCCACCCCTCAACATTCCATTCTCCATGTACTATTCAGAAGATCTCTTTAAACAGAAGTCATTTCATGTCACTTCTCTACTCGGAACTCTAATGGCTTTTGATCTCTTTCATAAAAAATCCAAAACCATTACAGTGGCCTACGAGGCCCTGCCTTTCTCTCATCATGCTCCAGCTTGGCTTCCTTGCTATCCTAAAACACGCCCACCTCCTTCCCATCTCAGGAACTTTGCCCTTTCTTTTTCCCTAGGCATGGCTTGCTCCCTCACTCCTTTTAGACTCTCCCCTCTACCTTACCAGAGAGGCTTTTTCTCAGCACCTTGTATAATAGTAAATCCCACCCCAGCTGTCACCCTCTACTCTCCTTGTCCCACTTTATTTTCTTCAGTCAGGCACCTATCACCACTTAGCATATTACATATTTTGTTTGTTTATTATTTCTCTCCACCCCCCAAATAAAAACTCCATGAGGATAGGAAATTAGTTTTGTTCACTGCTGTGCCTGACACAGTGCCTGATCACAGTGTACGCTTGATGAATACTGATCAGATGATTGAATAAATTAATTCCGAGCAACAGTTTACAATCCATTTGTAAGTAGGTCACTATTCACACACATGCTCCTAGTTTTAACTAGGAAACTCTTACATTTTGCCAAACTTATTTGGCAAATATTTTTTACCCTAGAGTCATTCTTCCCTGACTTGTAATTTTGTGCCAGATGCACTGATTTTTTTCAACCCCTTTCCAGTTAGAGAGCTTAACATTACCAAGCCAATGAACTATTTCCCTGTTCATATACATATTTAGTTACAGTTGAGTTTGTTTTTTTCCCCCTCTTTTAATAGACGCAGAAGTACCAAATGTGAACTTTTGGAAGGAAGTGAAGGGGGGAGCAGAAGGAAGACCATGATCTCCAGAGAAGTACATCATCATCAAGGCAAAGACACAACACACTTTCCACCTGTTCCTTTAAAGTCATCGGCAGAATGGTGAGACATGCCAAATCGAGGCAGACCACCAAGGCAGAACCAACAACAAATCTAGTGATGAAGGGAAAAGGCCAATTTCTCCACATTCACCCCTCCTGGCCTTGAAGTTGAACTGAGGAGTCAGAATGTGTGGGACTCAGCCACGTATCCCTCTTAATTAGCCACATCATCTAGAGAAACTCTCAGCCTCTGGGCTTCTTCCTCTGCTCATGATTGTACTGGATTACATCAGTGGTTTTAAACGTTTTAGGGTCCTGAACCCCTTTCAGAGTTATGGACCATTGTATTAGTTTCCCAGGGCTGCCATGACAAAGTACTACAAACTGGATGGCTTATATTTTACCTCTGGCAAGACCATATTTCCAAAGAAGGTCACATTCTGAGGTACTGAAGGTTAGGACTTCAATATAACTTTTGAGGAACACAATTAGACTCATGACAACCATCTTCCTAAAAATGGTCCATTTTGCATTCAATCTTGGGGAGTTTACAGACCACTTGAAGCTCACCCCCTGCTACGTATCAGCTTCTATTAACTGTGTGTCTTGGAGCAAACCATAACTCTTTTGAGCCCTGAATCCTCAACTCTAAAATGACAAAAACCTTACCTATCAGAATTACAGTGGAGATTCAAAGAAATTACATTTAAGACAGTAAATGTGAATTGTGAAGGGACAAACGATTTTAGAAGAACTATTTACAATGGTTGAACTAGGGCCCAAAGCTACGTTTAGAAGAGTGTGGTCTCCAAGTTTTTTTGATTGTATATTTTATCAGTAAGAAATTTTTGAGTGTACCCTCTAATAACAATTTCCTTTCTTATCAATTGTGTACAAGTGTTACTCAATTTAAAAAAATGAATAACATGAAATAAATAATGTGTTTTTTAACATTACTCCAAAACATTCAGCAGTTAGACTGCAGAGGTTTGATTGGCTCATACTAATGACTTCGTGCACAATATATACTGAGGAAGAGGTTTATCATTAACAGTAGTGGATATAAAGCCATAGTTCAGATAGTCTTCATGGTAATTTTGGATTTTAAAAACTGATTTCTTGGCATAGCTGATTAGCTTATCATTGTTTTGAACCTCATGTGGCTGATGAAGAGCTCTCCTAGGAGGAGCCGTGTCATCATCTCAGCAATTTCTTTCTGTTGCTTGGATGTGCTTGCATTAGGAGAATCAGATACAATCCAAGGTTGCTTTGCAGAAATCTTTTAAAGCCTCTTGTCCACTTTGTGGAGATCTACTTAGTTGACACTTGATGGCATTTTCCATACAACCACTTAATGAGGCACCCTATAACCTCAATGTTTTCTAGGACTCTACACTTGAACCTACAAGTGGGGCCTTCTCAGCCCCTTGGCTGTGGAGCTCCCTCGTGATTCATCTGCAGATCAAACCAGAAAGGACCATCCAACACATGGACTGAGTGAAGGCACCAGGGTCAAGCTTCATATTCAGTAATAGGAAAGCATAATTTGTTTCTTGGTTTTTAGATTTAAAATGCATAGGTATAGAAGACTTACTAGTTCCTCTCTGTACTAAGATGGGTTGTCCTGTATCCTCCCACCCTGGAGACCACTAGACAGTCAGCACCTCTCCTTTATTCAGCTTCAACCTCAAGTGTAGGTTCACATGAATAAGAGCATCTATTGACTAACTCATGCAACCAAAAGGATTAAGTTTGGAGCAGGGGAAGTACAGAGGAAGGTGGAGGGGGTGGTGTAGGTTTGTTTCCTTTCTGTCTCCTTGGAATGATTAAGAGAATGATGATAAAAATAGAAGAACCAGGCTTCCCTGGTGGCGCAGTGGTTGAGAGTCCGCCTGCCGATGCAGGGGATGTGGGTTCGTGCCCCGGCCCGGGAGGATCCCATGTGCCGTGGAGCGGCTGGGCCCATGAGCCATGGCTGCTGGGCCTGTGCGTCCGGAGCCTGTGCTCCGCAGCGGGAAAGGCCACGACAGTGAGAGGCCTGCATACCGCCAAAAAAAAAAAAAAAAAGAAGAAGAACCTGTTATTCTAGAGGGATTTGATGCTACTCTGTCAAGAGAGGAAGCCCAGAAGCTGACCAAAATGATGTGGCTCTGGGCACAAGTAGAGTTGCACAGGGACGCAAATGACAAGAGTCTAGCTCAGAGCTAGAGAGGCTACTCTTCCCTTCTTCTGGGTGGAACCAGTGCTTTGGCCTCCAAAGACCAGAGCCTTTGGGCATAACCAGAACCAGCAGCCCCATAGGCAGGGGTGTTATGGCATTTGAGAGGGCAATAGATATGGGCAAAGAAGAGTCAGACATGAGAGAAATAAGAGGGCAGAGGTCACACAATGATGGGAGCTCAAAATGGCTGTGGCCACAAATGGAACACACCTTTGAAGATTTCTAAGAATTCCTGGGCAGTATTCTGAGGGGTATTGTAGGCAGAATAATGGCCCCCAAAGATGTCTGTGTCCTAACCCCCGGAATCTGCACACTAGGTTACATTCTTAGGCCACATAGCAAGGGAGAATTAAGGTTGCAGATGGAATTACAGTTGCTAATTAACTGACCTTAAGATGGGAAGATTACCCTGTGTGGGCCCAGTGTAATCACAAGAACTCGTAACTGGGGAGGAGGAAGGCAGAAGAGCCAGTGTCAGAGTGATACAATGTGGGAAAGCCTTGACCAGCCATTGCTGGCTTTGAGGATGGAGGAAGAGGCCAAGGAATGCAGGTAGGCTCTAGAAGCTGGAAAAGGCAAAAAATGGATTTTTCCCTAGAGCCTCCAGAATGGACCTCAACCCTGATGACTTCTTGATTTTAGTCAGATTTTAAAGATATCTGACTTTCAGAACTGTAAGATAATACATCTGTGTTGTTTTAAGCCACTTACGTTTGTGATCATTTGTTATAGCAGCAGTAAGAAATTAACACAGGGGATGTGCACCTCAGATCTTGCTATTATGGGGCTGCGCCTGAAGACATTAGAAAAATATATAAATCAGTATTATCCTGCAGAAGCTGAGTGACTTCCAGAAATGTCCAAATCAGGCAGATTCCCTGTGACTTGGTGGCCTAAAGGTAACTAACTTCAAACCTCTCCTCAGTCCTTCAAACACTAGGCTTCCCATCCCCTCACTCTTCCAGAAGGAAGGCATATAGAAGGAGTGGACTGCAGGATAAGGGCAGCAGGAGAGGCCACACCCATTGAGACTGATAAGTAATGCAGCATGCGTGCTGGAGCTTCCAACCCAAGAGACAGGTGGCACAGAAAGAGGGGTAGCAGGGGACCAGGACTCCAGAGAGCAGAACCAGAATTCACACCAAGAATATGAGGCCAAAGTAAGCAGGAGCTGAGGGTTTGGATGCAGAGGAAGCAATAAGGCCATAGGGCCCAGGAGGAGACCCCCACACACACACACAGTACTCCTCACCGTTCCCTAAACTGGCCACAAGCTAGGTGTGCAGCTAAAGAACAAAACCTGGATGAAGCCTGGTGGAAGGCAACACCTGCATCCCAGAGGTAGGACCAGGCATGATGCTGGGATGCCCATCTGTCCTCTGTGCAGGTGGAGAGGCCCTTTGGGACATGGAAAGCGCATGATTCTGCTCATTGGATTGTGCTCCACTGTGCTTGGCCCTGCCCAAAAGGACATGTGGGTCTTCTGGGACATCCTCACCTGCCTCACAATACCTGTCCCAGATACGTGATAGGCCACCACAGCTACTTCTCAATGCCCCAAGTTCTACCATGTGGTTCCCTTTATTCTCAGATGGAGCCATTTCCTTTCATTCTGGTACTCCACTCCACAAGTCCAGAGTCTGGAAGGAACTCAGAGAAGAAATGCAGAGCTCTGTTCTCCATGCTGAGCACTGTGGAAGGGAGGGACTCTTCCCTGCCCAGGTAGGGCTGGATGGGGAAGGAAGTCTTGGCTCAGTGGGCCAGAGCAAGGGAGGGGAGGAACTCTCATGTACCCACTTCCTATGTGAGTCCTGCTAGGCATGGTATGTAAGAACGCCTTGATTTCTACAGAAATACCCCCTGGGGGTTGATGGAGTGGAAGTCTAGCCAGTCTAACCCTCCCCCACTACCCCCTCCCCCAGGACTCTTACAGGCCAAACTTCTCACTCCTATCCCCAAACCCCCAGCCCTAATCATGACTTAGGCAGTCGTCCAGGACCAACAGGCTCCAAACAAGATAAAATTGCTGTATTCTTTTCCTTGGGCTGCTGTAACAAAGTATCACAAACTAGGTGCTTAAAACAACAGAAATTCATTCCCTCGCAGCTCTGGAGGCCAGAAGTCCAAAACCAAAGTGTCATCAGGGCCAGGCTCCCTCTGAAGCCTCTAGGGAAAGCGCCTTCCTCATCTTTTCCAGCTTCTGATGGCCCAGGTATTCCTTGGCTTGTGGCACTGTGGCCATCTTCCTGTATGTCTTTGTCTTCATATGTCTGTAAGTCTAGGTCCAAATCTCACTCTTCTTTTTTTTATTTTAATAATTTTTAAAAATATTTATTTATTCATTCATTCATTTATTTTGGCTGTCTTAGTTGCAGCATGCGATATCTTCATCGCAGCATATGGGGTCTTTAGTTGTGGCATGCGGACTTCTTACTTGCGGCATGCATGAGGGATCTAGTTCCCCGACCAGGGATCGAATCTGGGCTCCCCCGCATTGGGAGCACGGAGTCTTACCCACTGGACCACCAGGGGAGTCCCTAAATCTCCCTCTTTTTATAGGGACACCAGTCATATTGGATTAAGGACCATCTCTGCTCCAGTATGATCTCATCTTAACCTAGCTAATTACATCTGCAATGACCTTATTTCCAAATAAGGTCAAATTCTGAGGTCCTGTGGAATTAGGACTTCAACATATCTTTTTTTTTTTTTTCTTTTTGCGGTATGCGGGCCTCTCACTGTTGTGGCCTCTCCCGTTGCGGAGCACAGGCTCCGGATGCGCAGGCCCAGCGGCCATGGCTCACGGGCCCAGCCGCTCTGCGGCATATGGGATCCTCCCAGACCGGGGCACGAACCCGTATCCCCTGCATCGGCAGGCGGACTCTCAACCACTGCGCCACCAGGGAGGCCCCAACATATCTTTTTGTGGGAGACAATTCAACCCCGGACAATCACCACTGACTATTCTGATGAAATGCTTTTTTTCTGCTTTTACATTCTTTATAATGTACAACACACTCCCACCTGTAACATCTCTAATTTCTCGATTCTCAACCAGGGGGTGGGGATGGGGAAGGCAGGAACCAGAATTTTCAGGGGAGACACTGCAGTTTTGAAATATAAATAAACAAACAACAGTCTAATAGTTGTTTCAGGGCAGGGTTTTTCTCAACCTTGGGTGCGCTTCAGAATCGTCTGGGGGAACCTTAAAATACAAAACTATATGCATATTATTACAAATGTATATATTTGTAAAAAATAATTATATATTAATATAAATGCTGAGTTTGACTCCAGACCAATTACATTGGAATCTCTGGGGGTGGTGCCTAGGCACTGGTATTTTTTAAAGCTCCCAGGAGATTGTAAACTGCAGTGAAGATTAAGGACCTCTGTGCCGGGTGAGACTGGCTGCTTAGGGAATGGCTCCGGCCCTGCAGCTGGTGACTACTCACGTTTCTCTCTGTTGGTACCCATAAAGCGTAGGGAGGATGCTGAAGGAAACGGTTTACACAGGCCTTGTTATCTGAGTGCCAAACATTCTGCTTAAGGTGGTGCCATTTTTGCCCCCCTGAGAGGTGAAAGGATGGACCGGTGACAGAGCAGGAGCAGAACCAGAGCTGAGTGTCCGAATCCCAGTTTGAAATGCCAGCTCCAGGCCCACTAGAGTTCTCTCAGGGTAAGACTCTCTGGCAGCATCTTCAGTGTGGTGCCCAGAACGAAGCCATCATTCCAAAGGGGGTCTGGTTGGGATGGAGCCAGTGTGGGCTGGTGTTTGTTCTGACTTCCAAACGTGAACCATGAAAGACTGTCTTACTGTTTGACCCCAACTGAACTTACAGCCACAATTAAATTCATTTTCCACCCATGAATTCTCAAGCCATGGCCCTCTCAGCCTATACAGCTCACCAGAGTTTCCAAGCCTACTTGCTTGTTAGAGAATCCCATTGTTCTTGGCAGTAGAGGTCTTTGGGGGATTCCAAGTCTGCCATGCAGCATACCAGCTACCCTTATGTGACCAACAGGCTACTGTGTCCTGCAACTCATTACACATTTTAAAACATTCAGCAGGCAGGACAGTCAGCAGAGCCCTGCCCAAGGCCTCCAGGACTTCCCTCCATGTTGACACCCACACCATCACCCAGTGCTCCTCAACACAATCCTTCCTGGACTATGATCCATCAACATCACCACCACCATCCTCCAGCCTGTGTTTCTCCATCTTGGCCACAAAGACATCACAATAGATTTTAACCTCAGGGCAATATTCCAAATATATTCTGTATAAAACAGTCCCCATTTGCTTTCATCTTGCAGTAACACCAAACAAGGACATTAGTCGAACATAGCTTATTTTTAGTGAACCCATGCCAATTCCTAGTGATCACAGCTTTTCCTTCTAAGAATTCATAAGCTATTCAAAGAAAAAAAAGAATCTTAATAATTAGCCCAGCATAAAGTCAAGCTCACCAGATAGTAGTCTGCAGGTCCTGCCTTCTTCCCTTTTCTGAAGAATTAAAACACATTCTCCCTTTCCACTCCTCTAACACTGTTCCTGTCCTCCAGAATTCTTCCAAGATCACTGTCAGTGGGTCAGCAGTCTCATCTGCTCAGTCCCTGGAGTATCACTCCTCCCAGCCAAGAAACTTGAACTCATTTGGAGCAACGAAGTGCTCTCCTTACAATCCCCTCACCTGGCTTGGGTTTCAGTCTCCCTTTGCCAATGTTTATAGCCTTTGCAGGCTGAGCTGGAAAGAAATCATTCCCTCTGGAGGAGAAAGTGGTAGCAAAAAGAAACCCAATCTTGACAGAGCTCTTACCATTGTCCCTTTACCTGGGGACATGAAATTTCCAGAACCTGGGGGAAGGTTATACCTACCCAGAGGGCTGAAGGGACCCTGTAGAGGGAGGCAGCCAAGCCCCCATCACACAACTCACCCACCAAGCACAAACCTGCCACGAAGATGGAACTGAGAGGAAAGGAAAAGCCTTGCAGCCTCAGTTCTCAGAGGATGACAGTGTCACCGCTCATTGTAGACGTCATGGGAATGGGGACCAAGGCCAGCTCTGCTCCCCAAGGGGAAGTCCCATGATCACATTCATGGGTGTGTCTGGGGACGGGGGGGGCTGGGTCCACATCTCTTAGGAGTGGGTCTGTTAACAAAGGAGTTGTGACAATGGATATTCAGGGCAGATTCCCTCAGAGAGACACAGTGGAAGTAGTAAGGGTTTACTGAGAAATCAGTCTTCCTTCTCAATGTCCCATGTAATCATCAATCAGTCAATTAGCTAAAACCCTCAAATGATTGATCTCACAGGTGGTTCTTTTGAATGGAAGGTGTCAGTTCTTGAGCTACAAGGGAAAGCAAATTCCTTACAATATAAATACACTTTTGAGATTTTTTTCTTCGATAGCAGCCAGCAAAAATGGAATGCTTACTATATACCGTTCCGAGCAATTTACATTCATTAACTGCTCACAGCAACTCTATGAGACTGATACCATTCATATTTCCATTTTACAGAGGAAGAAACTGAGGTGCAGAGACAAGTGATTTGGTCAAGTTCATACAGCTTGAAAGTAGTAGAACTGGTATTTGAACCCATGCCGACTGACTACAGAACACTGAGGTCAATGAATTGTAAAAATAGCCCAGTTTTCTACCCCTTCCTGTATCTATGCTTGGAACCCTGTCACCAATGTGAGACGTGCCCTGGCTAGCCTGCTAGATGATGAGAAGCCACATGTAGCAGAGCCAAGTCGTCCTAGACAAGGCCATCCTAGACCAGCCAGCACCCAGCCAAATCCCCAGCTGACCACAGCTGCACGAGGAAGTCCAGCCAAGATCCACCCAAGAACCCACAGACTCATGAGAAACAATAAATAATTGCTGTTTTAAGCAACTGAGTTTGGGGGTGGTTTGTTACCTACCAGTACATAAGTGACACAAACACCGATGCTTGACCACTACGCTGTATTTTCTTTCCTATGACACTGGCTTCACCTGACTCCAGGATTCTCCAGGAACGGACAGCTCCAGCTGTGATGAGCCTTCACCCAGATAACCACCTTACCACCCTTCATCCTAGTGCTGCCCCTGCCCGACCACTATGCTAACCCAGGAAGGCAGTTTATAACTATTCTTCACCTTGACTCCCTGGTTTTCTTTGGAATCAAGAGGAAATGAGGGTGCCTCAAACCCTTTGGTACTATTTCGAGCTCTATTTCCTTGCCTACCCTCTTTGCCCATCTCTCCACCATTCAGGAGCTAAATGGGAATTAGCCAAAGTGGTGCCAAAATAATGAAATCAGAGTCATGAGGGAGAAAGCGCGGATAGTGCTTGAAGTCAACACCTCTCATTCACTGGCCTTTCCCTTCTCTCAAGGTGGGCTTCTTACTCCACGGGGATGGGGACCAGCACTCCCTGGAGGCACGCCCCTGCTTTGCCACCTGATCCCTAGATGAAACCCTGCAAAGCTGAACTTTCCCTGCCTGTCAGGATTCAGGAGGGGCAGCAAGCCGCACCTCCACAGGAACTAACAGCCCCAGCTGCTCGACTCAAATTAGAAAAGAGTTTGGAAACATGTTCCACAGAGCAGAAGCCTTCTGGGGCATTTCTACCAGCTGCCTCCAGCTACTATGTTATGTTCTCAAGGAAATGGAGGGGATACCCCACAGGGAAGGAGGGCACCCCGAAGGCATCATGAGGGGTAGGGATTACAATCCGCTAAAATGCGACTAGAAAAAAAACAAAGAAAGAAAAAGACTCATAAAAGACCATGGTTTTTCTACTGGAGTATTTCAAAACTTTTTTTGCTCTTAGGCACTCAATAAATGCTAAATGATGCTAATTCTTCTAGCTCTTCTTGCTTCATGAGTGAAGCTGGGATTGGGAGGGTTTGTTGCTCAGGCCAATAGCTAAGTGACCTGGGTTGATAAAGAGAAACCAAAGTTCCCCCAGGGTAAACCAAGCCTTACTGTGCCATTAAACACCCACCCCCCTTCACTGATTACACTCCAACAATAGTTTAGCTTTAATTTCTTTTCCTTACATTTCACAGCCATAAGGGAAAATGTCCTGTGACAATTCTGTGACACTAAGACAATTACTGGTGACTCGGGACTCCCTGCTGCCTCTGAATCTTCTCACAGCTGAGGAGCTGGCTTCCCACCCATGTAGGAACAATTTGCTTTGTGAATTGGGAAATTCAGAATAAAAGAAATCTTTACCCTTTAAAAATCATAGAAATTCAGATGAAATTCGATGAAAACTCAGCCCAGGGAGTCTGTTTCAGAACAAGAGTCAATTGCAGGCACTGAGACCCACAAAGACTCATGCTTTCTGAGCCCTGCCGTCCACAGCATCCAGGTAGCCCAAGAGTATCCTCTGTGATTTCTCCTCCTTTCTCCTTTTTCCTGGGTATCCGACTTCTGCCCATTTCACCTCTGCCAATGAATGGGGGAGGGGACAGTAAACTATGTTCTCCTTGAGAGAAAAAAAATCCCTGTCTTATTCATCTTGCAACTCAAGCACTCAGCCCAAGCCTGACTTAGCATGAACAGAGTTAGAGATATCCTAGATTAGAGGGCACGCTCACTCTCAAATCCCCAGCAGACTGTGTTCCAAAGCACTTTTGTAAATGGGTAGTTTAGAGCTTGGAAAGCATTTTTTTTTTTTTTTACATAAGCATGAAGTTCTAGAGACAGGCTATGTCCTCAGACTCAATTATAAAACTCGAGTTGGCCATAAGAGTCTAATAATGCACGAAAAGTGAGAACTTCAGGTATTCCATTGACTCCTCCTAAATAACCATTTTAAATAGTTTCTGTGAGAAAACGCATTCCAAATCAGGATGCCAGAAGCAGATTTCCATTTATTCCACAACCAAAGCAAGGTTTTCCTACTGAAAAAATAAGAGGAAGATGAAAGGGAGGAGATGCTGCCCCTACCAGAAACAGCCCTGATGTTCATGGCAGGTGCAGGTTTTGCAAGGAGGGTGGGATGGGACAGAAAGGACTGGGTACCAATAATGATAACCTGAAATTCTTTAGTTTAAACACTGGTCTTAAGTGTTCTAAAACAGGAACTAAAAGGCAGCTGCTTGAAGGGGAGTTTGGAGAAGGGAGGGATTTCTGGTTTGGGAGTCATAAATCAATGAGCCAAGGAGGGCCTGTGCTCACCTATGATGACTCTTGATTTCTGTTCTTCAGTTCCTTGACTGACACACTCACTGATGCTAATAAAATTCTAACTCTCAGGTTTACTGTGTCAGTTTGAAATTGGGAGCATGGAGAAGGAAGCTGGATTGTGAGCTTCTTAAAGGCCGGGATATCCAATTCATTTCTGTCTCTGTTTTTTTTTTAAAGGAAAATTTTATTCAAGCCAAATATAACTCAGGAACAGCCTCTCAGAAAGCTCTGAGAACTGTTCCCTCCTATTCATTTCTTTATACTCCAGTCCCCTTGGTGTGAATTCATAATTCATCAATAAATAAGTATAATTTAAGGAAGGTCTTTAACTTTTCAGTGTAGTTGCAAAACATGAGGGCTTTGGAGTCAAACTTCACAGATTCAAATCATTTTCCTTCTATAGGTGCAGGACCAGCGGCTTTCTCCCAGGGCTTCCAGTTTTCTCCTCTAGAAAAAAGGGTGGTGATAGCACTTACCTCAAGGGTCACCGTGGGAATGAATGCACTTGTATTTGTGAATCGCATAGCACTGTGCCTGCCACATAGTTAGCACTCGATAAATCTAAGCTATTGTTTTCCCATCATCCTGTAGCTACTTGTCCTATATTTTGCCCCCCAAATTAGTTTCTCAGGGAATGTGGTGAACATGAAAGTTGGTTGGTGCAGTGTGTTGAATTGTGGTCCCCTAAAGATATGTCCCCTTGGAACCTGAGAATGTGACATCATTTGGAATAAGGGTCTTTTGCAAATGTAATTAAGACAAGGATCTTGAGACGAAACCATCCTAAATTAGGATGAGACCTATATCCAATGACGAGTGCCCTTACTGGTCAGACAGAAAAGAAGACACAGAGAGACAGGGAAGAAAGCCACGTGGAAACAGAGGCAGAGACTGGAACTATGCTGCCACAAACCAAAGAGCACCAGAAGCCACCAGAATCTGGAAGGGGCAAGAAGCAGTCTCCTCTAGAGCCTTCAGAGGGAGCAGGGCTCTGCTGACATTTTGATTTTGGATGTCTGGCCCCTAGAACTGTGAGAGAATACATTTCTGTTAAGACACGAGGTTTGTGGTAATTTGTGGTGGCAGCCCTAGGAAACTAACTTGCTGGGTACAGTTTGGAACAACCTAAATTTGGTGAGGAAAACAAGCCCGAATATAAATTGGAATTATCACAAGTTCTTTTCCCAAATCATGTACTACAGGGAAATTTCTCTTTACGAAGGAAAAATCACTGGCTTCAGGGACTGGAATGTTCAAGCCATTCTTTCCCATCCACTCCCAACCGAGGACATTTCTGCTGGGAATCCTGAAAACAGGATTTTTCCACAGGAATGCGGTGGAAGCACTCAACGTGCAGTAAGACTCTGCACAGAGTCAGCAGCTATCTGGCCCCAAATAAATGGGCAGGTGACGTGGCTCCCCGTCCTTGTCCAATAAACACACGCACGCTAGTCCCTGCTGTCCCCCTGACCCCATCTGTAGAGGTCCAAGAGGTCATTAGCCAAAGACTCCAAGCTAAGGAAAGATACCTGGTTGCCAAGAAATGTACATAATTGTATACTCCTAATTCTATGGGTTCTTGCAAATAATCTATGAAACAGATCTCCTTTTAAGTGAAAAATATATCCTGGTCATCTGCAGGATCCTTCTAAGCCTTTGGAATTTACAGTCCTCAGGAGAGAGTCCTGAGAGAGATGTTGTCGAACCCACTGATGCCTAGAGAAATGGTTTACATTCCTTTCCTCTCTTCTAACTCCTGGAGAGAAATAGCAGCAGCCAGAGCAGTGACTGTCAGAGAGGGGTGACTTTTTTAGAGCAAAGGCGTTAGACAAGATGACACATGCTGACAGGCTCAGCAAACAGTGGCTGCTCTGCCAATCAGCAGACAATTTCTGTGCATCTGCAATGTAGGAAAGATTGTCAGTCAGGCAGTGTTTCAAAGACAGGTCACGACGACCCCATGTGTCATATTCTAATGCCAATCAGCAGACAATTTCTGAGTGTCTGCAACTAGGAAAGACTGTGAGTCGCGCAGTGTTTCAAAGACAGGTCACAACGACCCCGTGTGTCATCTTCTAATGTGAAGGTCAAAAGAAAGGGGAAGGTGGGTGGAGGCAGAGAGGGGAAAGCAGGAGACCCCTGTGCAGGCAAATCAAGCACACCCAGGCAGGTCTCGACTCCTATTTTCTGACAAAGCCTGGGGAACCCGTGTGATCACCTGCTTCGTTGACATCTGAGGCTCCCACCTCACATGTAACCAGCACTGCATTAATTCCTAAGTCCTTTAGAACTCGTGAAAGTCACTTCTTCCCGGACTGAGGAAAGGTCTTTTCTTTCCTTACTTGGTAATTTACTCAATTTCTTTCCAGCCAGGAAAGGGTTGTAGGGAAGAGGAGGAAGCCACACACAGGACTCTGGCCCCCAAGAGTGCCCTGCAATGGACTTCATCGTTTAATCGAAGAGAATTCCAGAACACCGACAACACTCATAACCAAAGAAAATTCTGAAGCCTAATAGATTCAAAGGATTTTTGTCATTACCTGTCATTTACTCTTCTCCTATTACAAAAGGAAACGCTGAGATAGAATGAGAGAGAGAGCCCCATGAAACATACAGGTAGATAAACTGAGTGCCTGTTTAAAATACGTAAATGTTAAATTTCTCCACTTTCCATCAAAAAGCTTTTCTGAGGAAAGGATACATTTTTACCTCTCAAGGTTAATACAGAGTATACACATGCGCGTGAACACACATGAGACTGCACTTGGTCAATCCACAGCCCTTCATAAGAGAACTGCGTGATTCTAATTAACAGGATACTTTTTAAGTAAATAACTTAGTGATTATAAAAAGCTATACAGTACATACAAATATGTTACATTTTTTAAAAAAAACCTCCATCCTTCCTGTCCAGAAATGTCCAGTCGGCCGTTAAGGTTGTGATAAAGGCCAAGTGTTGAGCACACGTAATCACACTGAGGGTCCTGCTAACCGACTAGTGCTGACGTTCCCTAGTTCAACCTGATTCATCTCTTGCACAGGAACCAAGAGATGGTAAAAGGGTCGGAGATTACACCAGGAGGAAAGAAAGAAAGCTTCAAGCTACTTTGGGATAAGGATCCTTGTCACCCCTAAGATCCTTTTCTAGCAATTGCTCTGTTCCTGAAGTTCACCCTGTCCTGAGGCAAGCAGTAGGGGGCTTGGTTATTTGTGTTTCAGATCTGGAAGCTTCTCCCAAGATGGAAGAAGAGAGGGGAGCGAAAGTATAAAGGTTATTAGATATCAGAGGTTTGGCTGGGCACCACAAGCAAGCTAAGAGGAGTCACTGGAGATGAACGGTCTGTCAAACACATACACATTTGCATGTACACACACACACACACATACACACATACACACACACACACACTTTCTAGGCTGCCTCGTATTAATCACCCTATGAAATTTTTGAACAGTTGCTCTGTACACAAATGCACACTAATAAATAAATAAATAAATAAGACAGAGAGAGAAAACATATCCAAGTAGATGATCTCTTATCAAAAGTACATGTCTTGCTAATCAGAAACCACATCTTAATTCTGATAACTGAGAAATTATGTGGCTACTGTAAATAAAGAGTAAACCATTTGTAAAAAATCAAAACACACAAATCATCCCAGATACCAGTTCTCATTTCCTGACATATTACTGCACACAATACTGTTTTGGGGTCCTGCATTCTTACATTGTTTTGAACATTCATCAGACTATTAATTTTAAAAGCCAGGAGCTTTGTCCTAATCACCAGGACCTGTTTTTGTACTTTGGAAAAGGCAAAAAAACCAACTCTGACTTGGGTGGGAATCATTTTGGGAATAATGGTGGGTGGTTGTTCACATCCGGATTAAGTATAAAATGATAACATTATGATGATGAATGCCACAGAGCCTCATCTGCATATAAATAGACCTAATCAGAAATGCAAATTGCAATCAGGAGACATTTTTAAAGACTGTGATAGCTGTGTGACTGTGCAGATAAGGAAAGGTTAACACTTGTATTGTTAAAGCAGTTAAATGGCTCCCAGCCGGCCCAGGGCCTTCCTCTGAAAGAGGCATGTGGAAGGTACAAATCTCCCAACCTGCAACACTCCTGGATGGAGCTTTCCAGAGCTTCATTTTCTATAACTAGAAGCTCCAGCCAAACATCAGCCCTATTCTGACGGAAGACAAACAACCAAACCTCTTGTACAAACCCTTAATGAATACAGACAATAGATAATAAACTGGCATTTAAATACCCTTCAAACAGATCTCGTTCAGCACAATTGCCCATTGAGACAGAAATTAAAGGATGGAGAGAAAGTCATGACTGATGTAACATTTTTCTGATATTTTTTAGTGCTGGTATACATTTTTTTGTCCCTAAATTTTTCAGCATACTGGAGAAAGATTCAAACTGGGAAAAAAAAAAAAAAAAACCAGACATGATTATATAATTTAAAAAGAAAACACCAGTATTTAGACAGATTGCCTAATCCAACACCGCATTTTCAGTCTTCTCCTGCAAAGCGCAAAAAATGAACATGTCAAAAAAATAAGAGTACTGAAAATATACAATTGTTATGACATAGTCCTATCATTTTTAGACTATGTTACCTTTCAGGAACACCCTCTCCCCCACTTCCCTGCATCCGCCCCCACCTCCCCCCAAAAAAGAAATACATTTTACAATCAGGCTTTCACAGGTTTGGAGAGAAACTGTTAATGAACTATTTATTATCCTTAAAGAGCCTCTTTCACAAAGAACTAATAAGCCAAGAGCGCCATCTTGTGTCCTACCTTGGAATCTTAAAAAGCGTTTTCACAGGATGCATGTCAAAGAGGGGAGGGTCTCCATCCCCCAGTTCAATAGCTGTGATCCCCAAGGACCAGACGTCACAGCGAGCGTCATAGGAAGAGTCATACTGCTGCTCACAAGCAATGACCTATCAGACAAAAGCAGGACACAACACATCAACCCCACCGACACCGCAGATGTCCTGAAAGGCCCTTGGCCGATCTTAGCCCCCTTCTCAGTTCCCTTGGCTATACTGATATTAAATTCCAGTAATAATAAGATGTCCGTTTTCTAGGCCTTATTTGTGTGATTGATTTATCATCTGATATGTTCATTAACTTTTAAAAATGTATCAGTTCAGTTCAAGAAACATGCATTGAACCCTCTAGATACCAAGAACAGTGCAAGGGGAGGCACAAGGGTGAATACATCACCACAGCCACCCTGATGTCCTTTAAGGAAAGGCTTTGTCTAGATCCTTCATCTCATTACCAGCTGCTGAATTCAACAGTGAGGAGTGACTGTTCTCAAAGATGCCTATCTCCTGCACAAAGTCCCTAGGAGCAGGGCATTTGAGCACAAAGCTGCTGGGAGACTGATGTGCTTAACTTAAAAGAGGAACCACTCCCTCCCATTCCCCTTTTCCAAGAAAATCGGCCCCCTCCTCATACCCCAACAACTGGTTTGTGTCTCAGCCCAGCTGCTGCTTCAGGTATTAGCTCTACTAGGTGCAAGAGAAGGGGAACCAGAAAGTGCCCTTGGGCTTGTCATTGGTTTGGAAAGTATGGAACCTTGTGGGGAAATCTTTTTCTATCAACGTTTTGAGCCAGACAGGAAAAGCCCCACCACTTAGACTCTGGTGGCTATCACAGTGGGGTCAGGAGAAGGCAGGGGTGGGCCAGAGGCTGTGCAGGAACCAAATGCTCCTGTTTGACCTTAAATCTGCTTCCTTGACCAAGTATGACCCATGGCTATGAGCAGGTGGGAGACTTTTATTAGAGTCTGATGATGTATGTCCAACAGCCTATGAGGTAGATATACAGCATCAATGGAGACCTCAGCAGGGCCAAAGTGATGGTCCTGCCTGCCCTCTTTGGCCATCAGAAGGTCTCTGACTTTGAGTAAGATGGACCAACTGGCCATGGGGAGTAGAAGAGTGACGGATCTGGCCTATGTATTAGCAGGTTACTGTGCTGAGGATACTGTATGTACCTGCACCCAGGCTATTGTGTTGAGGATACTGTATGTACCTGCACCCAGGCTACTGTGCTGAGGATACTCTATGTACCTGCACCCAGGCTACTGTGCTGAGGATACTCTATGTACCTGCACCCAGGCTACTGTGCTGAGGATACTCTATGTACCTGCATCCTTGGCCTGATCCCAGCCCAATCCTCTGAATAGACTATCCTGCCATAGAACATCCTTTTAACACATAAAAGTCATACTTTTAACACATTATTTTCAAATATGCATTCAGCCTCAAGTTCAAATAATTCCAATTTTGGAAGCAGAGGCCATTACATTGCCCCCCGAAGATCTCACTTTCATCACCTCAATCTGGTGAGAAACTACATTATTCTAAAAGGTCTCTAGAGAAGGCTATTTACCACCTTCCCTTCCAGAAATGACATTTCCAAATGTGTAAGACAAACATAATTTTAGACCTATCAATCAGCAAATAGTTCACCATTCTTATACATTCTTGTGAAAGAAAAAGAAATAAGACTCTATCCTTCTCCAACAGGAGCTACGGCCAAGTGAAATTTAAAGTGAATCTATAATAAATTAAATGACAAACCTTGACAACTAAAAATGTCCTAAGACAATACGTCCTAGCATGTCCAATAAAGGATATGGGCTCCAAAAGCTTGGGATATTACAGGGAGACCAATTCAGGCTAAGCAAGACAACAAAAAGTAAATAGTGCCCATAGTCCACAACTTCCAGAAAGAAATTCAAATCAACTTCTAGCTATCTTGGATGGGACACAGAAGGCAATTCCAAGAACCCGTCCAAATGTGGGAATGGAGACATCCTATCGATTCCCAAGTGCTGTCATAAAATATTCAAAACGTTTATCTGGTTTCCACTTCTCTTTACAGACAGTCACACACTATCTTCAGCTCAGTCTGATTAATAGAAGAGTATCCGTTGGCCAAATTCTCTTCCCTAAACTCAGGTTGTAATGTGACAAGGGAATTATTTAAGCTTAGCCTTCTAGAAAAGTTTAAAGAAAATGTCTCTAGTAAAATAACTCACAAATAATTATTGAGTACCCATGAGCCAGGCATGGTACTAGGTAGGTAGATAATCATTCTGTCAGGTAGGTACTAGTATCACCTTTTGTAGGTATGGAAACTGAGGCATAGCACAGTTAAATAGCTTCCCCAGTACCCATAGCTAGTCATGGTCAGGGACAGAATTTGAACGCAGGCAGAGGAGAGACAAGTAAACAGATTATCACAATGTGATAAAACTACTCTAAATAATAAAGGTTATATTCAAGAATCAGTTGAATTATCAGCATCTGTACACATATTTTGACCAAACTAATCACGTTTTCGTGATTTTTGTCACCTAAATTCTATCTCTTCAGAGGGAGTCTCTCTTTCCATCTCTCTTTACTGGGTTACATGTGATGGGATTCAAAGAGGTACTCTGAGAGGTTGCACCCCAACTGAAGGTCAACACATCCTAGAACTGGATTCCCTATCAATCCAACAACAAAGTCTGCACCTATTTCTTTAGGAGAAAAAGTAATTTCATTCTCCTTAGCTCAGCATTCTCCTTGTCTCTAGGTAAACTAAAGCTGAGTTAAGAATGCTTAAATGGTCGATTGGTCTTGCCCCCAGGAGGAAGTGACCTCTCAAAGAGCTCTCTGAATCAGTTGTTACAATGCTCCCCAAAGAAAAGGAGAGTGGCAATGTCAAGTAAGTGCACTGCCCTGGCACCAGGTTTCCCAGGTTCTGTAAGTCATTTTAGAGGGGTGGGGAGTGAGGAGTCTGAAATGGTATTGACACAGGCCCAGAACCCCAAACACCTTGTCCTCTTCCACTCCTCCACCTCACCTCTACTGCCCCCAGGAGGAGACATGCCTAAGGGAAGTGTATTCTCTCCTCTACCTCAAGCCTTTACTTCAGTCATAGCAGTATAAATGATGTTGGTGGCAGTGGAATGGGGAAGACAGAATAGGTGTGAGAGAGAGTTCAAGGCAAGACTTGCAGGACTTGGGAGGCTAGGAAAAGGGACACACCAAGGAAGACTAACATGATGACCCTGGGTGACCAGGAGAATGATGGTGCCATTTATAAAACAGGAAGTCAGGAAGAAGAAGTCAGTTTGGTAGGCAGTATAACAAGTTCAAATTGGGTCTAAGCTCTACCTCTAACCAGGTACAGAAAAATCATGTGTGCTCTTGGAAACTCACTTCTTTTTTTTCACATGTAGATGCAATAAGAAAAACAAAATTCCATCAGGGTCAGAAGCAGAATATACTAAAGGGTAACAATAGAGCACTGATATGTTATCAGTGACTTCATGGAGTTTTATATTATAGTAAATATATCTTACATTTCGTTCGGAAAACCCGAACGAACTTTCTAGCCAACCCAATATATCATGAACTTTAACAAACTGGTAAATTTATCTTAATCCAGCATTGTGAATAGAAAAACTGCGAATGAATGTCAATTTTACAAAGTAAGAATTCTCCAAAGTTGATTTTAAAGTCCCACTAGCATGTTCATATGAAGAGGATATGCCTTCTGGAATGTTCCAAAAGATGTGTATGTAGACTGTTACAAAATATTTAGTGCACCTGGCAAAGGCTAAGAGCACAGAATTAAATGAATCAAAATAAAGAGAGCTCTAGTGCAGTATTTGCTAATGGCCTATTGGCTCCAAGATTAAATTATTGTCTCGCTGAGTCTCAACGAGTTTCAGGATGTATAAGTCCCTGCATACTTCTGCATACTCACCTTTAACAATCTTCAACTCTTTGTCATGACATCGGTGAGTGTTTATACTGTTTCTGAGTTTTAATGAGTAGTTTTATCTACTTGGTGTTAATCTATCATTAACCTCATCACTTCTTCTAGGTTTTAAAGGGGCCAGTCTTAGGATCTCATCAATGTGACCTCTGAAGTAAACAGAAGTAACCCAGGGTAAGGATTATGTCTTATCTTTCTTCCTTCCTCATCCACATCAATTTGTGGCACTCATCAGAGAAGCTTTGTTGAAAAATCTTTGGATTGGAATCAGAAAGTCGGAACTCCATTATTCACCAGCTGGGTCCCTTTGAGCAAGTCCCGTGAAAACTTTGAGCTGAGGATTCTTTAGTTATAGTGACCTCACTTTCTAGATCTATAAGATGGCAAGGTGGGGATGAATCATCTCTACTAACCCTTCCAGCTCTAATATTCTATGACTTAATGATTTCCAAATAAGTGGCTTTCTTATCTCAAAAAGATATCTCAAACTGAGAGACTAACCTCTCCATGCAAATTACCTAGGAACAGTAGATCATTCTGGGGTGTGAACTGGGTGGCTGGAACCTTGAGGGGATTTTATTGCCAGTATTTTGTAGGTCTTAAGGTCTATGAAAAGATGCTGGTTGCTGTGACGATGCCTCCGTTAAGGAAGATGAGTTTCAGCGACAGAGCAATTGTTTGGATGCTGGTTCATGGAGCATGTCCACGTTCCTACCTTGAAATGCAAACTTATGGCTTTTCTGATACGTTTAGACTACACTGCTGCTTATTTTAGGAAGGGGAAAGACACGAATACTCGGATAACTAGCAATATCTATGCACTAACAGCCTCAGTGCTCAATGCCAATTTTACCCAGAGGTGGGCTTGAGCCTCCCAAATGTTGGTCATTACCACCTTGGCTGCCCAAAACTTCTTTCTGGAGGGAACCAAGGACAAGAAATAAGTTTTCACTATAGTTTAGCTCTACTGGTCTTTGTAGCAAAGGCCAGCAGTCAGCTTTCTTTGTTAGGGCAGTTCTTTGTAAGCCTTCTTCAAGCTAACGGGTTCCAAAGTTGTAGACTCTAAATCTTCCCCAGTCACTCCCTCCTCCCCTCTCCTAAAGGAGTTTATAGGGTAAAACTGCACCCACAACTTGATAACGCAACTGCTTTGACACATGTCATCTCCTTATCCATCCCGGGCCTGGTCCCCTGAGTTCTGTTGAGGAGGCTGGCCCTTTCCTCAGCCACGAGCTGGAGAAAAATAACTGTGAAAAGCTCTGGGACCGTGAAAAGACTTGCACCTCTGGATGGTGCAAGAAAATCCCAGAGCAAGCCATCTTCATTTTGGTTGCCACCCCCTCACTGGGTAACTTTAGCAAATTATTTAATCTCCCTGTATCTCTTCTTCCTATGCAAACTAAACAATCCCTTCCTCATGGGTCTTATCTGAAGCACTGCTTAGGAAAATGCAGGTTACCCAGCTTTTTCTATGGCACCAAAATGTTAATAGTAGATATCATTAGGTCACTGATGTATGGGTAATATCCATTTTATTTATTTACTTCTTTAAAACTTTTTGCATTTTCTAAAATGTCTACAGGGAACATGGATTATTTCTATAACAAAAAAGAACAAATTTTGTCTGTTTTTCTGTCTTGAAAATGTAAATAAGTATTAGAAAGTTTGCCTTGATCTTCAAGGGTGTGTTTCCTTCCTCAGGGGTATGTACTGGCTGTGGGGATTCTTCATCAGCAAGGTGACAGGTTAAAGGTGTTGTCTTGGTTGTAAAACTAGGGTCCCATGAATTTAAAAAGAATTAAAGAAATTCTCTTCTCAACCATATTCTTTTCCATTGTAAGCACCAGACTAGAGTTAGTACTTACACTTTCTCAGGCCACCACGATCCCATGAAATGCCCCATGATTACAGTTTCATTTCAGCCTAGACCAAGAGTAGGGCTTACTGATAAAGTTCCCAAGATAGGGGGTAAGATCCACCCTCTACCTCTTGCAGAAAGACTTGGGCTATAAGAACCTTAGAGAACAGTTTCTCCTCATCTCAAAGTCTTCATTATCTATAAAGAACATCTGTATTAAACTGGATGTAAAGGGGACAAAAAACAGTCAACGTACGAACTCCTGCATTCAGAAAACCTAGATTTCTCCAACCTATTTAACTTAAACCATTTATCAAATGATATATCAAAGAGCTGCTGTGCTGAAATCTTTCAATAATGTGATTTTTAACCAATACTTTCAAGCAAATAATATTATAGTAGCACCATCCACCATAAGGAAAAATGTTTTGCTCTTATAAAAAATGATTTACCAAACTTAAAAAACAATAGATGTTATTCAGACTATTTTATTTTTCCACTAATATTTTTAAATGTCATTAAAAATGCACTTAGGTTTGCTTTATATGATCTGATTTCTCACCTTACTAGAATTGATCATGTGATCCAAAACTATAACAAAAGGTCAAGACTACAATTTCACTCAAGTACAGAGGCAAAATGCTGTTATCTCAAGAGCTAAATTTCAGCTCACAAAGAGGCAAAGCAAATAAACCTAAAGCTATTAATCTTTGGCTGACCTTGAGCCCCAAAATACAGTCAATAGAATGGCAAATAAGATGGGCTGAGAGGTAAGAAGGCAAATAGGATTCTTAATTTTGCTTACATAATTCACATAGCATAATTAATAAATGTTATTGATCATAAAGATTTCGAAAATGGAATTTCCCTGGAATAGTAAATTGCAGTTATAAATATTCCAGTGGCAAATATTATTCATCAGTTTTACATACAAACATCTTAAAGTGTTACAAGCTGAGATACTGAACAAGCACATGAAATCTCTTCCCTTGGATGAAATGTAACTTTGAGGGAGGATACATTTGAGATTTGAGCTTTTTTGCTATAAGAGGATGTGGACTAGAAGAACTGAAATGTATGGGGTTTTTTTTTTCTCTCTCTTCTTTTTTTTTAGTTCATTCATAAAACTCAAGACTAGAACTGAATCTATATTTTGTACGCTGAGAAACTGCCAGAAATAATTTAAATTATACTGTTCTTATGAAATTCAGAAAGGTCTCTAATTAAAATATGACGTTCTACAAGTTTTTTCTCAGGATTGTAACATTCAGCGTATGCCTTTAGAAAAATAAAACAAAGTTCAAATTAAAAACACTCAGGGCTTCCCTGGTGGCGCAGTGGTTAAGAATCTGCCTGCCAATGCAGGGGACATGGGTCCGATCCCTGGTCCGGGAAGATCCCACATGCCGCAGAGCAACTAAGCCCGTGCGCCACAACTACTGAGCCTGTGCTCTCAAGCCCGCGAGCCACAACTACTGAAGCCCGTGCACCCACCTAGAGCCCGTGCTCCGCAACAAGAGAAGCCACCGCAGTGAGAAGCCTGCGCACCGCAACTAGAGAAAGCCCGCACGCAGCAATGAAGACCCAACACAGCCAAAAGTAAATAAATAAAATTAATTAATTAATTAATTTAAAAAAAAAAGACACAGAACACGCATACACAACACCACTTCCCACCATGGCTGGTGGAGGGCAGAGGGGAACTGTTCTGGGTCTGAGGCCAGCATACACACTGATTTTTGCACTTAAATTCCCCAAAGTCCTGGGAACATATCACTTATACTTAACTATATGGTAAGCCCTGCTCTCAAACTCAGGACCAGTATCACAGAACTCCCCTGTGAAAGGTAAATCAACGACCCCAAATTTTTGTATCTGTCCTTAGTACTCAAAGGCTCCAAAGGAACACATTTGCTTAGAGACCCAGGATCATCCCACCACCCTCCCCGGCTCCAGCAGCTTCCCCACATCAGAGATGGATGCTGAAAGGGATCCTAGGATTCATTAAGTCAACCCCCCTATTTCACAGAGGAGGAAACTAAGGTGCTGGGGGAGAGCTGACCTGTCCAGAGTCACAGAGCTGGTTCGTGGCCAAACCAGGAGCAAACTCCATGGTTCCCGCATGAGGGAAGTATCTCCTGGGGATTATTATAGTACACAGAACGCTGAGCCATTGCCAAAGGGATTCCGTGCTCCATAAGCCATAGCCACACCATACTCTGAGCATGTAAGCAGATGGAGTTCCTGCCACCTCTCCCTTCCCCTGTCCCCTCACTTTCCCTTCCACTGCCCCTTTCCTTTGTCAGCTAGTGCTCCAATTCTACCAGAGTTCAGTTAAAAAAAGAATGAGTAGGAGCTCTATAATTCAGTTCATTTTACAGCTGTTAAGTCAGGTATTCTTACCCCAGGTGAGGAAAAAGATTAGGATGGGCTAAGAAATTTCTCAAAGTCATACAGCTAGTAGGTAACGGAACTAAAGCATAAACCCGTGACAAGAAACTAACTGGGGAGGGGGGTTCTCCTCCACAGTACATCTGAAAAACAGGAAGGGAAGCAAATCAAACAGAATACCTGAATGCTCCCGCACGGGCAAACCCCTCTACCTGCACGTAGTCTCTGGGTCTGTCCTCTCCCAGGCTGATGTCACCAGGCAAACCAGAATGCCCTTGGGAATGTCACACATTCCTACCAAACAGTGATTTCCTTTAACCGTTTAAAGAAGGTGTGGGGAAAAGCTGGGCCATAACAGAGCACCATAACTACAAGTCTGCACACCCCTACCTGCTCCTGCCTTCATCTCCACCCCAAGGCTCCTCTGGGTCCCATTCCTGATGCTGACTGCCCGCCTCCCTTTTCTTTCCTCCGACAGCTCAAGGACCGTCGGACAGAGGAGCCGATGCAGCGTTGGCCTAGCCGTGAACTCCCTTTCCCTTTCTTGGGGCTGAGCCCCTATGCCCTGGGCGGGGCAGTGGAAGCACTGACCAGAGGGTAGCCACCAGGTGATTTGAGCCTCAGAGCTCAGGAAGAGCAGAGGTGGGCTCTGACGTTTCTTCAGCGAACACTTCTGCCCCTGCGGGAACAGTTCTTCCTCTTTGGTGGATAAGGAAGGGGAAACAGCAGGTGTCTTGCCCTTCTCACCTCCCCAGAGAGGGGTGGGAGGACAGCCTGGAAAGTTCCAAATGCTCACAGAGGCTATTACTTTGAAACATCTTACTTAGCACTGAGCAGAAGGCAGGATGGGGAAGGGGGGATATGAGGCCTCTGCTCTGGGCTCACGTGCTTCTGCACATCTGGGAGCTGAGGCCTCAGATGGGGTCCTATATTTAGACCCGCCAGGAGGAGTGTAACAAGTCACCGTCACCTCCAGGGCCAGCCCCCCACCTCCACACTGACAGATGACATATGACTCAACCCCACAGAGCTCCAGCTGAGAGGGGAGCTATCACTGAAGCTGAGGGTACAATCCAGGGCTGCACCAGTCACTCTGCCCTTGCTCTGGGCCCTTTACCCGCCGAAGCCCCAGGTGCCTGGGTTGTGCTCCAGGCCCCCTGAAGGCAGGACCACTCTGGGAATGCAGGCAGGGTCAGCCCCAGAATGAGAAGGGAGGGAATCCCTGCTTCTTAGAGACTGACACAGGAATCTGGAGGGAACCAGGGAACACAAATGGCTACAGAATCTCAGAGGTGAATGTCTTGGGGGAAGACACACAGGTCTTTCAGCCAAGGATCCAAGGTTCTAAACCCCTCACTTGAATCTGTTGAGCAACCAAAGCCTACATTCCTCACAGTGAAGTAACTGGCAGATGGGATCCCAAGAATCCTCAGCCTTTTAGAACAGAGTCAGGTAAAATCAGACCCTAAAGGTCTCGCCATTGCCATTGTTTCACCCTTATTGAGATCTGGAGAGATCCCACCTTCCTTATCTGACTAATACCAGAGGCACGGAATGTGAGAGCTGGAAGAGGCTCTTCCCCCTGGAAACCATAAATGTTCTCTGAGACACAGAAGGGACCTAGGAGGCAGAGACTACCCAGGCCAGTCTCCTTCCAGCTGAGAACAGGATAGGGAGGGTTGGGCTCAGGCAATAGGCACCACCATTTTTTTTTTTTTTTTTTTTGTGCGGTACGCGGGCCTCTCACTGTTGTGGCCTCTCCTGTTGCGGAGCACAGGCTCCGGACGCGCAGGCTCAGCGGCCATGGCTCACGGGCCCAGCCGCTCCGCAGCATGTGGGATCTTCCCAGACCGGGGCACGAACCCGTGTCCCCTGCATCGGCAGGCAGACTCTCAACCACTGCGCCACCAGGGAAGCCCAGCACCACCATTTTTAAAGCACTTACTATGCTGGGTACTGCAGCAAGCACTTTCAGTACATCGTTTCATTTTGTCCTCTGACGCTGTTGGTCAGTGATCAGGTGGGTAAGCAGGGTATCTAGGATTTGCTCCCAGGTCTATCTGACTCCAAAACTTGTACTCTTATCTCTTCTACCAAATGTGAAGCCATATTAAAATAACTGAACCACAATCGCTTTTTTAAAATGAGTAGCAGAGCTGTAACTATTTAAAATCCGAATCTCCTAAATTCTATTCTGAAGAACTTTGTTATTTTATTTTTCCAGATCCTTCCCTTGGGCATTAATTACATTGGTTTCTAGTGTCATGTTGAAATACTGCACTTTCCTCAACATATTAGGAAGTATAATTTTTATCTAAAATAATTTTTAAATTGGAAAAAAAAGATATTCATCTTACCTGGTACACTGGTGGTTGCAATTAAATGGTTTGCTTAGCCACTATACTAGATGGAGTGGTGGTGGAGACACATCATTTTAAAAGACATACATGAAGGACCTATCACCTGTAACGTATAGGTTGACTAAACTTTGCCATCCCACCAATGAGAGAAGCAGCGTATATATTAAGGATCCAGTTTACTTGGAATCTTCCTAAAATAGGAAGGAATCTTCCTAAAATATACTCTAGTATAGTGGCTAAGAGGGAGGATTTTGGAGCTAAATACCTGGGTTAAAATCCTGGTGGCATCACCTAACAACCTGTCCAAGGACAAGAACAGTACTTTCTGTGACTTATTTACTTTCTCTAAAACATTGGACTAGTAATAGCAGTAACTTTATGGGGTTATTGTAAGGATTACAAATGAATTAATTCATACAAAGCACTTAGTGCCTGGCACATAGTAAGCACTCCACAGATGCTATTAATTCTTATTAGGTACCAAACCCATTAGCTAGAGCTTAGGGAACAAAACGGTAATAATGACAACAATAATATTTCAGCTCTGTAGTGGTTTATGGCTTTCTCAGCCCTTCAACACAAAATATCTCTTTTGTCATGTCTATTCCTGGCAGTGCCAAAGGAAATAGCATTATTGTATCCTTTAGCTAGGAACGGCATAATTGACGAAGGCAAGAGTGGTTGCAAAAAGCCTGCGATATGTCTGCATTGGTGTAAGCCAGTTGTTATGGCAACCGTCCCCAGTCAACCCCTTGCCAGGGAGAGAGAGACCCATTTTTGGAGCTGTCGCAGCACATCTGTTTTTCCACTCAGCTGATTAGCTCTTGTTTGCAACAATTAGCAGATGGAAGTAAAAATGAAAAAAAAATTTTTTTAAAGAAGCAAATATTTATTTTATCCACAAGTCTGCTTTCTAATACAGAAACAGACCTTTGGTTATTTTAGGAAGATTCCAAGTAAACTGGATCCTTAATATATAGGCTGCTTCTCTCATTGGTGGGATGGCAAAGTTTAGTCAACCTATACGTTACAGGTGATAGGTCCTTCATGTATGTCTTTTAAAATGATGTGTCTCCACCACCACTCCATCTCTGCATGGCTTTGTTGTAGGAGCTGACTCAGCACACACTTTCCACACTGCACATCTCATATGAACACACTGAAGCAGAAGAATACAAGGCTGGTGGGCTAGGAAACCTGAATTCTGGGGGCAAGTCTGCTCTGAACTAGCATGAATAGTATCCTCTCCCTGCCTTAGTTTCTTCACCTGTAAAATGTAACTTGGATTCCCATGCACTCTGAAAAGCCAAACAGCTCCAGTATTTACCAGATATGTGAATTTGGGCACAATACCTCCTACCCCTCTTTGAGCCTCATTTTCCTCAGTGGTAAAATGAAGAAAATAATATCTACTCTAGAGAGCTGTTGTGAGAATGAAATAAAATAATGTATTAAAAAAGCACCCGGGGCTTCCCTGGTCGCACAGTGGTTAAGAATCCAATGCCGGGGACACGGGTTTGAGCCCTGGTCCAGGAAGATCCCACATGCCGCAGAGCAACTAAGCCCGTGCGCCACAACTACTGAGCCTGTGCTCCAGAGCCCTCGAGCCACAACTACTGAAGCCCGTGTGCCTAGAGCCCGTGCTCCACAACAAGAGAAGTCACTGCAATGAGAAGCCTGTGCACCGCAACCAAGAGTAGCCCCCGCTCACCTCAACTAGAGAAAAGCCCGCGCAGCAACGAAGACCCAATGCAGCCAAAAATAAATATATTAAATAAATAGATTTTAAAAAAAAGAAAACTAAATGACTTACTGGGCATACAGTATATGACACCTTAGGTACTTAGTTTAAAAAAAAAAAAAAAAAAGCACCCATCCCAGTCCCGGTGCATTAGTGGGTGAGTCCTCAGTAGGTGAAAGTTTCCTTCCCACTGTATACTTGCTTAGTAGGTGGAATATTCAAACTATCTGACAATCAGCTGCACACGGCACTGAAACTGGTCCCTGAGGTCCCCTCTCGCCAGACATTACCCCCTGGAGTTGCTGGACCATTAGAAAATCTGGGTGTCCCAGGGAAAGAGACAGGCACCTCTCGTGGCCAAGGAGCACTCAAGGGGTTCTGGATGGCAGCTACTTACCATCTAGAACAGAAGTATTTCAATATTTTAACAATCAGCATGGTCACACCAGTGCATCCCAGCTACCTGTAAGGCGTTATTTTAACAGAGACTACAAATATCCTCAACAAAAACAATAATGATGATGTTGGTTACTTTTCTTGGGTTTCAGTCATTTATAAATATTCAGTTTAATTCTTCACTACATGTGATGGTGGGAAAGGTAGATTAAGGATCAACTACCCCTAACCCCCTGCCATCACTATAAATAAATATAAGTTAGGCTTGTATCCCTTTTTTGCTATAGACCAGGATATTAATCTGGTACGTGTTAGATGGAAATACTAGCCAAGCAATACCAATACTGACAGTGGGCATGGGTTGTACTGCACGTGCCTTAGTTCACTGAGTCACAACACAAAGACTCCAGTCACTGTTACCCACCTACCCACCCAGTGTCCCTGGGCACTTAGACTGGCAGAGCCTTGGATTCCTTGTCTATAAAATCAATGTCATCGTGCCTAACTGGCATCCTCACAGGTAGTGAGCACTTAAGAATAATATTTGTAAAAGTTCTATGCAGATCTGGGATGTTATTATTCTATTCTTATAAGAAACTGGCTATCAGGAGAGAGGGAAGGAGAAAAGAGGCAATAAACATGGGTAAAGGGAGGACTGTGTTAACATATATATATGTCTAAGATACAAGCCAATGTCACAGGCAGGGAGGGAGACCAGAGGCTCGATGTCAACAGAAGGTTGAGGGAAGTGACCTGAGCCAAACATCTCAGGAGATAATCCAAAAATGCTTGGCCAGAGAGCAGGTAGGACAGCACAAAATTTTCAAGGTACTGAGGGCTCACGTGAGAAGGCAGTTTGTTATGGTATGTCCAGAAGAACATATGGTACATTCTAGCACATACAGAAAGAACTGTGTTTGCCTCAAACACCTTAGGCTGAGAGAGATCAGTGTGTGTGTGTGTGCGTGTGTGTGTGTGTGCGTGCGCGCGCGCAGACAGGCAAAGCTGAGCTCTCCAACTAAGCTAGCGCCTGTAACATGAGGACCTGTAGGTTGCAAATGACTGACTGATTACCTTGGAAATCTGAATTATTTACTACAGAGGAGGGATGTTAAGTATTTGGAGGGTTGTTATAGGTTGAATCGTGTCCTCCAAAAAAAAAAAAAAAAAGATATGTTAAGGTGCTAGCCCCCAGGAGCTCAGAATGTGAAATTATCTGGAAATAGGGTCATTGCAGATGTAATTAGTTAAGGTGAGGTCATACTGAAGTAGGTGGCTCGCTAATCCAATATGACTGGTGTCCTTACAACATGATGGCCATGTGAAGACAGACAAACAGGGAGAACGCAATGTGATTACAAAGGCAGATATTAGCGATACGGAGCTGCTAGCCAAAGAACGCCAAAGATTGCCAGCAAGCCACCAGAAGCTAGGAAGAGGCAAGGAACGATCCTAGAGGCTTCAAAGGGAGCATGCCCTGCTAACACCTTGCTTGGACTTCTAACCTCCAGAACCGTGAGATAATAAATTTCTGTTGTTTTAAACCACCCAGTTTGAGCTACTTTGTATGGCAGCCCTAGGAAACCAGTATGGAGTGGCCACGGCTTTGATCCCAGGACAGGAGGAGAACCCACTTCAACTTCTTGGCTGGCCAAGGGCAGCCCCAAGGGAGTAAAGGGGGTGTCTGTTGGATTGTACCACGGGCGCTTTCACTGGTGGCTGCTAGAATACTGGGGCCCCTGCTGCCCCTCAGACACTCACAGACGATGTTGTCCTAACCGCCTCCAGGTCTGTCCCTAACAATGAAGCCAGGCAACTTGCAGCAGTCACAGCCAGGGAAATCTAAGAACCTGGGTTTCTGATGGCTTTACTGAGCTGCTGAATCAACAAAGTCTGGATTCTACCTCTGTACCATCTACCTCTGTACTCACAGGAGAAACTTCATTTCCTATTGCTGAAGTCATTTTGCTCAGGGTAATCTGTTAAATACAGTTTCTATGTTGAGCATCTTTCTTTCCCTCTTAAAATCATCTTCCCGAGTCATAGTATGCTACTGACGTACTCAGTTTGTAAAAAACTGTACTGACCTTGACTTTTAGATTAACCCTTACTATGCCAGCCAATATTTCCCCAGTAGCACTGTTTCAAAGTACTATCACACTAAGCGCACCCCCTAAAATTTTTCTTCTCCTACACTGCTGAGTTGATACTGTTTTTACCCAGCATCTTTCAACTTTCTGAGTGTCCACGTGAGATGGCAAGAGGAGATAAGTGGAGACTGTTGTGAATATGATAGTCAGTTCATGCTGCAGCTTCAAGCTGCCCCGGTGAACTGCTGTTTGGACTGCGTGTCAAAGTTTGACGGTGATCTGGTCACATTCCATTAGCTACCTGGTTTGAAGCATAGCCTATTTGAATTAAATATTGTGCTTAGGCTGGTGAAATCAAAATGGAAATACAAATGGGAAAAGAATAATTTGGTTCAATTTCTCAAAAATAAAATAGGATCAAGGATCATTCTGCTGCATTTTCAAAATAAAAGCACTGGTGGCATGCAATGGTTTTATTCCACTGGCATTGGCATCGCATACATTGCTGTCATATTTAATCTAAATACCACTTATTCACACAAGCAGAAGTGAAAGCATATTGGGATCAATATACTACACAGGCCACCATACGAAGACAATGTCCATTTGAACTACTACTGATTGTACTTTCAAGGACTCGTCTTACCCAAAGCCTGGCTCACGGAAGAGAGTATCAATGTTTGTTGAATGGAATGCTACTTAGCCATAAAAAATAATGAAATAACGCCATTTGCAGCAACATGGATGGACCTAGAGATTATCATACTAAGCAAAGTGAGTCAGACAGAGAAAGACAAATACCATATGATATCACTTATATATGGAATCTAAAATATGACACAAACGAACTTATCTCCGAAACAGAAACAGACTCACAGATATAGAGAACAGACTTGTGGTTGCCGAAGGGGAGAAGGGATGAGGGAGGGATGGATTGGGAGTTTGGGATTAGCAGATGCAAACTATTATATATAGAATGGATATACAACAAGGACGTACTGTATAGCGCAGGGAACTGTGTTCAGTATCCTGTGATAAACCATAACGGAAAGGAATGTGAAAAAGAATATATGTATATATATGTATATATATAACTGAATCACTGCTATATAGCAGAAATCAACACAACATTGTAAATCAGCTATATTTCAGTAAGATAAAAATTTTTTTTAAAGTTTGTTGAATTGAACTGACAAATGGAAGATTATTCCTGTGGACACTCTTAAAAGACTCTTTTTTGGAAAGAGTAATTCTCCATTTGAAAAATAAAAATGTGAGGTTTGTGTAGGACTGAGTCTCAAGAACTGCAGCCTGGTCCCAAAGCATCTTGGATGCAAGCACACATCCTGAGAGAATCTCTGAGTCATACACAGAGCAACTGGGCACTTGCTCCTGAGAGGCACTGTCAAGGTCTCCGCCCCATAATCTGCCTACTCCTCAATTTATCCACTACAGCAGGCAAAATGCAACACTGGCTTTTCCCTGATGAGAAGGGAACCAGTTTCAGGCAATCTGGGCAACAGAAGCTCACCATGGACCACTAAACTGCCCGTAAATAGAAACACTCCACATATTTTCTTCAACCCAGCTGAAACTGAAAAGTCACAAACACCTCATGAGAAATGTACAAAGCCAAGAGCAGGTTGCTCTTATTTGCATTTTGTGGTTCTGGGAACACCAACTTGCCGCGGATTGTAACGGGAACACCATCTTCTGAGTTATGCCACACTAAATATTAGTTGAGTGGCCTGTTATGCTTTCCTTTAATAATAAATTAATCAAAATCTACAGAGAAATTTGTGAATACCAATAGTTTTAAAGCCCTCCTCAAACTACCCTCCAAATTCATCTTCTCCTTTGACTTTTTTACCGATGTATTCATTCATCCAACAGATGCTTATTGAGCATCTAGCCTGTATCAAGCACTACACCGAGAGCTGGGCATCCCAAGTCCCTGCCAGAGTTTAGAGTCCAGTTGGGAGACCTGCTTACCAACAACTATTGGGTTGGCCAAAAAGTGACTTTGGTTTTTAAGTAAAAATAAAAGACACATTTTTCATTTTCACCAAGAACTTTATTGAACAACGTATTCAATGTTTTATTCCACTACTTTCTGCCATTTTTCAGGCAAATTCATCATTCCATCTTCCCAAAACTTTTTATCTTTTTGAACAAAGAATTCTTCCAGGTGCCCTTTACAGTCTTCCAGGGAATTGAAATTTTCTCCATTAAGAGAATTTTGTAAAGACCAAAATAAATGGAAATCTGAAGGTGCAATATCTGGTGAATATGGCGGATGAATCAAAACTTCCCAGCCAAGCTGTAATGGTTTTTGCCTGGTCATCAAAGAAACATGCAGTCTTGCATTACCCCGATGGAAGATTATGTATTTCCTGTTGACTCATTCCGGATGCTTTTCACTGAAGTGCTGCTTTCAGTTGGTCTAACTGGGAGCAGTACTTGTTGGAATTAATCATTTGGTTTTCCAGAAGGAGCTCATAATAGAGGACTCCCTTCCAATCCCACCATATACACAACGTCACCTTCTTTAGATGAAGATCGGCCTTTGGTGTGGTTGGTGGTGGTTCATTTCACTTGCTCCACGATCTCTTCCATTCTACGTTATTGTACAGTATCCATTTTTCATCATCTGTCACAATTTGTTTTAAAAATGGAACGTTTTCATTATGTTTAAGTAGAGAATCGCACATGGAAATATAGTCAAGAAGGGGTTTTTTTGCTTAACTTATATGAAACCCAAACATCAAAGCAATGAACATAACCAAGTTGGTACAAATGATTTTCATTTCTTGATTTGGATATTTTGAGTATGTCAGTTATCTCCTGTGTGGTATAACACTGATTGTTCTCAATTAATGTCTCAATTTGATCGCTGTCAACTTCAACTGGTCTACCCGACCGTGGAGCATTGTCCAGTGAGAAATCTCCAGGACGAAACTTTGCAAACCACCTTTGACACGTTCAATCAGTCACAGCACCTTCTCCATACACTGCAGAAATCTTTTTTTTTGCATTTCAGTTGCATTTTTACCTTTCTTGAAATAATAAAGCATAATATGCCAAAAGTGTTGCGTTTTTTCTTCCACCTTCCATATTAAAATGGCTACACAAAAATTCACCAATTTTGATAAGTTTTTCTTAAATGCACGCTGATATGACAGCTGTCACAATACAATCTAACAAAATTGTTCTGAATGAAGTTAAAGACGACTAAGTGTTACTAGAGCCATCTTATGGAGAAAACGGAACAAACCTTTTGGCCAACCCAATACAATACAATGGTCATGGTTTTCTAATGGAAGGTGTAAAGGCTGCAGTGGAAACTCAGGAAGAAGAACCTTAGTTGGCCAAGGATGAGGGAAGGCTTCCTAGGGGAGTTGCATTTGCACTGAGACTTGAAGATTGAGGAGGAATGTTCCAGAGTTCTGAGGGCCATCCCAGATGATGTAACAATATATGGAAAGGTTTAAAGGAATGACACATAAGGATAGATTTGGAGAATTACCTGTTGTCCATTTCTGTTGAGGCATTAAAAACAAGTAACTTGGGGAAAAGTAACCTGAAATGAGGCTGGACAGTACAGAAGCTGGAATATGAAGGGCTTTGTTCCCCATTCAAAGGAATCTTGACTTTGTCCGACAGTGTTTCTCAAAGTGGGGTTCATGAGGTCCCTATGAAAATTTTTATGTTTTTGCTTTTGTTTCAATGATAGTTTATTAATAATAATAAAATGGGAGAAGTTGCAGTAAAAACATGTTCCAGATCATCTGGATGGCTAATTGCCACACAATTTCAGTGCCCATATTTATGTTTATTATTAAGCCGGCACTAAGCCAACAGAGATGTGCCTGTTAGAGGCCAAAGGAGATGCTGTTTAAACAAACAGATCACTCTCGCTGAGTAAAGTGGTGGGAAAACTGGGTCACCACATGGTATGCGGTAGTAAGGTTGACAAAATAACTCAAAATAATCCATGCCGTCATGCTCTGAAACATATTCACATTGCAAAGGACAACTGAGTTTCACAAAACAATGTCATTTGTCTCATTAAATTAAAGCTGTTTATAGCATTACAAATATAAATGACTAAATAAGTGTGTGTCTAGTTTCATGGTTTTTAAAATCAATTTAAGATTTAAGTAAACACTGGAATCTGCAGGGATTTTCTTTTTCTCTAAAATGGGTCTGTCCATTATCCAAGTATGAAAGAGAAGGCCATTGAGATAGAATAAATTTGAGCATATTGGCGTAAGCCGATTACTGTGTTAGGAGACCACCTTGGCAGTCACACAGAGGAAGGAAAGCCCAGGGACAGGATGGAGATGGACAGACCTCTAAGGAGATGACTGCCGAGTCCTCGTATTAAAAGAACCCATTTGCTTGATCCAAGAGAGCTGCTCTCAGGCCAGAGTGCTGTGGAATTAACATGCTGACCTGACAAGCAAAGCTGTACAGTGCCACTGTTTCAGGGTATGCGGTAACTAGCCCGAAGATTCCCAAAACTTCTATATGTGTCATTTCATAGAGGATTCTGTGGTAATGCCAGTACTAAATTAGGGCGAAATCCCAGGTTTTACTACAGAGCCAAAAAAGTACACAAGAGAAGTTGCTATGTATCTGGTAACAAAAAAAACCACCAGGACTATGGCATATAGTTCTGTAAGCCAGCTGGAGCTGAAATCTGTCTCTTCACCAAGCCATGTGTCACTGGGGCTGCATCTATCCAGGGAAGGTGACTTTTTCTAATTTACACAATGGCTGGATGAACCTGTCAAGCCAGGACCCTTGTAGAGGGCTGCATCTTCTGGAGGGGGCACCTTTTTCTAACTGCATGAAGGTATTCTGCGGGCCAGCTGTGACTTAATCCCGATTTTCTGAAATTAAGTTCTGGTTTGTCATCATTATCACTCACCAAACCAGAACCCTCACAGCTCAATGAGGAAAAAGGATTTTCTTCTTCCTGAAAGTTCTGTGAAGTGTGTGACCTCCCCATAAAAAGGCATAGTACCAAGGCTCTCAGCAAATACAAAGAAAGAGTTGCCCTCTACTTACCTCAGGGGCCATCCAGAATGGGGTGCCGACAGACGTGTTTCTCCGCAGACGTGTACTGGTGAGTTGAGCTGAGACGCCTATAAGAAAAGGGTGTCACAATTCAGCAGTGAGCAGAAGATGATGCTAGACCAGGGGCTGGCAAACTTCTTCCATAAAGGGTCAGACAGTAAATATCTTAGGCTTTGCGAGCCTAAGGCTCTGTCACAGCTACTCAACTCTGCCATTGTAATGTAAAAGCAGCATAGACGACACAGAAGCAAATGAGTGTAGCTGTGTTTCCACAAAAATTCATTTATGGATGCATAGTTTTAACAGTCATAAAATATTTTTCTTTTGATTTTTTCCCAACCATTTAAAAATGTAAAAACCATTCTTAGTTCACAGGCCATACAAAAACAGGAGGCAGGTCAGATTCGGTTCACAGGCTGTAGTTTGCCAACCGCTGTGTGGGAGCACATATCTATCTAAATCGAGCATTTCTACCATACTGCTGCAAAATTGGAATCAAAAGAAAACATCAAGAACTAGGATCAACCCAAAATACCTTCCTACTATATTTCCAAAATATTTCAGGTGATATCTTTCTTAAAATGGTGTTTCATGTGATGGAGGAAGAAAATTGGCATGTATTATCTATAATAGAGCATCAGTGTAGACGTAAAAAGTTTTCAGTGCCTTATCTTACCTAGAAGGCTGGAAATCTGACATGAAAAATACATTTGTCAAATGGAAAAAGAAATTGACTAATAATATTATTATCTAGGGCTCAACGTTGAGGATCTGAATTTTAATATAATTCCAATGTACTTTGTCATAGTCTTAAGCCAGCCCTCTTCTTTATGCCATAATGGATGTAAAGGTACACTGGATTAGGAGTCATAAGACCTGTTTCCCTTCTCAATTATGTCTTTTCCTAATTGTATGACCTCAAGCAGACAACCTCACTCTGAGCCTCAGTTTTCTTACCTTCAAATTGGGGATAATGCTACTCATCACACCTATCACAAAGAGTTCTTCTTAAATACCAAGTAAGAAAACAACTATGGGGGCTTCCCTGGTGGTGCAGTGGATAAGAATCCGCCTGCCAATACAGGGGACACGGGTTAGAGCCCTGGTCCGGGAAGATCCCACATGCCGCAGAGCAACTAAGCCCATGCGCCACAACTACTGAGCCTGCGCTCTAGAGCCCATGAGCCACAACTACCGAGCCCGCGAGCCACAACTACCATAGCCCACGCACCTAGAGCCCGTGCTCCACACAAGAAGCCACCGCAATGAGAAGACCGCGCACCACAACGGAGAGTAGCCCCCGCTCGCTGAAACTAGAAAAAGCCTGCATGCAGCAACGAAGACCCAATGCAGCCAAAAATAAATAAAATCAGCAACGAAGACCCAATGCAGCCAAAAATAAATAAAATAAGTAAATTTTTTAAAAAATGGAACTGTGAAAATGATTTATAAATTGTAAAGTATTTTACAAATACAAGGTATTCTTTTATACCAAGCAAAATCTAATGCAGCCCTTAAGAGAATAACAATGGTGGCCACTAATGATGTTGATAAGAACTTAGAAATCTGAATACATATGCTCATCAGCAAAGAACATACCTTTAAAACATTAGGCATAGATTTGCCAAGGACCATGGGTTGTTTTTTCAGGGTAGTTGTTGTGCTAACTGCTTTCATTCCTTATTCTTTATTAGGAAGCCAAAGAGGGCTCTTTAAATTCTATTTAAACCCTCTGCAATTTTTCTTTGCTTTTTAGTAAATAAACCAATATACTTAGTGTAATTCATTTATTTTTGAGTAATTTCTTCTGAGTAAATGATTCACTGATACATTTTAACACTGAATTCTTTCTTACCAATAAAACAATGAATATTCAAAATCATCGATCTTTTCTCCTACTACGCTGACAATGATAAAGAACATTTTAAAAAGTGCTTCTGTAAATGGTTTCTCATTATTTATAACAATCATGCTGAGGTACTAATTGTTGTTGAACCTGTTTAGAAGACTAAACCATTCGATAAACTTAAAAAGGAAAACCAAATGGTTTGTTGGTTTGTGACTATCAACACAGGAGTGTCACAAGCAGATATTTAATAGTTCTCTGGCCTTAGGTGATATTGCTCTGCGTTTCCTTTCACACTTCCATTTCCTGTTAATGTTTCCAGTTCAACCAGCCTCACATGTAGCAGCAATAATCACAATTTAAAGGGATGTTAGCTTTCAGACCCAAAGGACTATTTTACCTTCTGCTCACTGGGAATAAGTATGCCTAAGGCTACAGAAAATCATTTGAAAGACCAAACTGCTTTCTCTTTTCATATGCAAAAAATAGACAAAATGTAAATTATAGACAATTGCCCTGAGATGTGAAATCCTTCCCAGAAAACCAAAGTTTTTCCCTCGAATTCTTCTTTTGAAACGCTTTTATATTCTCTTTTAAAAAAATTGCTTCTACAGCCGCATAGCACAGGGAGATCAGCTCGGTGCTTTGTGACCGCCTGGAGGGGTGGGATAAGGAGGGTGGGAGGGAGGGAGACGCAAGAGAGAAGGGATGTGGGAACAGATGTATATGTATGACTGATTCACTTTGTTATAAAGCAGAAACTAATTAGAAAAAAAAAACAAATAAAATTAAATTAAAAAATTAAAATTAAAATTAAAATTAAAAAATTAAAAATTGCTTCTAAAGCTGAAAATAGATTAACAAACAGCATCTCCTAGGGTGATCCATGTGGTGAACGACCCCCCATTCTCCAGCCTGTGTGTGACTGGAAAGGCCCTCAGCCCATGGCGTAGAAGAGAGGCCCCAGTCTTCTGAGACTGCAATAAATTGTTGCCCTTGGCTAAACTGCACACATCAAGAAAACAAACGACAAGCAGTCATTACCAAAGTCAACGAGCTTAACTCCTCCTTCTGTTGTCAGAAGAATATTATTCCCCTTGACATCACGGTGGATGATTCGGTTATTGTGCAAATGCTGAAGGCCCTGCACGGTGTCCCACCGCCACCAAACAACAGGAAAGAGAAAAGGAAAATTTGCATGGTTATTTTTAAACAGTTACCCTACTATTAAAAATCTAATCAAAGTCCACATTTGGCTACACCCCCTATTATACACCTTGCATATTATAGGGCAGTTTCCCCTTGTTAATATGCAATGGGGAGCCAACCAATGACAAATTGCTCCCTCTGCCCCCAGCTTGATGGATGTCCTTACCAAGAGGGCCCCATATAAGATGTATGAGATCACTGCTTCATCCAGCCGCTGGCCACACCTGAGTAGACTTTTGACAAGCTCGGTGACAGAGCCCCCATTACACAGCTGCAAGAAGAGGTGCCAGGGGAGAGAGACAGCAAGAGAACACATACAAAAAGAAAAGAAAAACATATTAAGAAGAAAAGCCCACTTATTACCGACTCAACGTAGTAAAATAAATTTGCAAATCACAAAACTCCAGGTCAGAACAATTAAACTTCCCTTTTCCATTACACAATCAAATCTCATTCTCTCTGTGTGTGTGTGTGTGTGTGTTTATTCAAGGTGATGATTTATGAGTGAAAGTACATGTCCAAAAAGTTGATTTTTTAAATTGTTAAGTGAAATATAAAAGCACAAGACATTATTTAGAAATTAAAAAGAGAAAGCATATAAGGAATCATGGTGACTTATGGGATATTTTCATTTTACATGAATATTGACTATTTTTTTTTTAAAAAACATGCATTTTGAAGGAAAGGCTGAAAGAGGCAAGATGGACGCCCTTGACACTTAGGAGGGAATACATTTTGTTTCAATCTCCCTGTCTCCAGTGCTGGTACTGCCAGCAGCAGAAGCCCAACCAGCAGCTCTTTCCCGAGTTGCCGCTACACGTCAAGTTTATGGAGTAGAACTGCATCATGTGTGCAGTTAACCTTTTCATGTTCAACTGTAGGAGTTCAGCAACTTTATGCTCTTCTTGTTTTATTCCTGTAATTAAAAACACTGTAAAAGTATATCATATTTGCTCTTTTTACATATTATACATTACTGAGATGTGAGAATGCGTAAGCCAGGCATACTATTCTTTCACAGCAATTTAAGGATTTTCAAGGGTGATTTTGACTAAGTGCAGAAGGCAATGTGCCCATTTGGGTCTGCTACATGCCATCTTAAATCAAGGGTTCTTAACTTGTTTCAGCAGGGCTTGTAAATACCTTGAAACTGTAGGCAGCATGTTGTATATGCATCTTGCACTTTTCTGCTGAGAAAATTCAGAGCTTTTGTTGGAGACTCAGAGCCCTCCTTGTCCTTATACAGGTTACAACCCTACTTTAGAGACCTAGGTTTCCTCCTGGCACTTTGTCTACAATCTGGGAAAGAGTTAACTAGTGAACAGTGGGGGGTCCTCTGGGTTGTGGCTGCTTGAGTCAACTGGCTTTTCATAAGCAAAGAAATGTGAGGGGCACAGATTAGCACCTTTCCTAAAAGAAGACACTCTTTATCAAGATAATAATACAGTAGGATCCATTCGACTCTGATGAACATCTGCAAGGTTTTAATAAATGGTGAACAGGTGCTTTTGTTTGATGTGTGTATCGTTCCCCACTACATATGCAGCAGATACCTTGCACACACATTAACAATCAAGATAAACTGGAAATGAATCTGCCCAAGTTTTTACCATTTAAGTTGCTCTTAAACAATAGTATTTGACTAAAAATATAATACAAAATGAGGAATCTTTAAAACTAGGATAAAATTACTATCTGTCAGGAATGATTCAGGAAGGAGCCAAGAACAGTGAAATGCACTGAAGGCTATAATGGTCCCATGAGTCTGGGATTATATGTGTCCTTGGAATCCTCTCTCTACCAATGTCAGTTGTAACTTGTAACTCAACACTGATACCTCTCATGGCCCTAATGTTGAGTACCAGGATAATGTCTTCCAAAGGATTCCACTTTCTTTTTATTTCAACTATGTCTTACATGACCCTGAAAGGGCACATAACATTCAATGTTCAATCTAATACTCTCTTGAGCAATGAATGCATTTTCGGTGTCATGATTCGTAAAATAATCTTAAAAGCTAAGCTTTCGACAAATATATAATAATTTTCTCAGGACTCCCCAAATTAGATTTATATTTCAAGTAACAAAAATTGGAGAACTGACCACAGAGTCAAATGATGACTATGAAAGAATGTAGGACATGACATGAGGGAAGTTCTCAACCCACAAAAAGAAAAGCTTTTCTGGGGCTGATGGCATAAAGCTTGGAGAGCTTGAGAGAATAAGATTGGGGTGAGGATGCTCCCTCTTGGGGGTGGTTGTGTAAGGGGATAATGCTAATGAAACCATTTCTTATGAACCTCTTTTTATATGGAAATCTAAGGAGAGACCTCCTCACAGGAGCCTTATGCCAAAAAAGGGGTGTTCATGCTGAGTGGAATGGCAGTAGAGTATGGTGAGGTCCATCAAGGCTGGGATTCTAACAGTTCCCTACAGCCTGCTCATGACTTGCTGGAGATTCAGAACTTAATACTCCATTTGGGTTCAGGGACAAGGCTACAGTTTGAATGAGAAGGAAAGACAGTGAGTGCAGACCTCACAATAAGAAGGAGTATCAGGGACCTGGGACATGGGGAGACACCAAACGCAGACAGTAGAAGGACTTAGGGTCACCAGTTGGAGGTCCCTGACCTCACTGCCATGGCTTTACATGACCATCTGCTGTATCCAAATCCAGACGTCACCCAGGAGAAGGAAAGATGAATGGGGAAAGAGAAAACCACTAAAAAACTAAGTCCTTATCCAAGTGACTAAGCTTTGAACTGGATTGTGAAAACGGGATACAAATTCCCAGAACTTGCCCCTTCCCAAAGAGGTCACTCTATGGACTAAGTTTAACAGGTTAAGTTAAAATCAATTGTCTTCTCTAGGCAGGCTGGGGGCTCAATAACAAAGTTGGGTTTAGTTATTAAAAAGAAAGTTACGTGCTGGGAAAACTCAACAGCTACATGTAAAAGAATGAAATTAGAACGCTTCCTAACACCATACACAAAAATAAACTCAAAATGGATTGAAGACTTAAATGTAAGGCCAGACACTATAAAACTCTTAGAGGAAAACATAGGCAGAACACTCTATGACATAAACCACAGCAAGATCCTTTTTTGACCCACCTCCTAGAGAAATGAAAATAAACAAATGGGACCTAATGAAACTTAAAAGCTTTTGCACAGCAAAGAAAACCATAAACAAGATGAAAAGACAACCCTCAGAATGGGAGAAAATATTTGCAAACCAAGCAACTGACAAAGGATTAATCTCCAAAATATACAAGCAGCTCATGCAGCTCAATATCTAAAAAACAAACAACACAATCCAAAAATGGGCAGAAGACCTAAACAAACATTTCTCCAAAGAAGACATACAGATTGCCAACAAACACATGAAAGGATGCTCAACATCACTAATCAATAGAGAAATACAAATCAAAACTACAGTGAGGGGGCTTCCCTGGTGGCGCAGTGGTTGAGAGTCCGCCTGCCGATGCAGGGGACACAGGTTCGTGCCCCGGTCCAGGAAGATCCCACATGCCGTGGAGCGGCTGGGACCGTGAGCCATGGCCACTGAGCCTGCGCATCCGGAGCCTGTGCTCCACAACAGGAGAGGCCACAACAGTGAGAGGCCCGTGTACCACAAAAAAAAAAAAAAAAAAACTACAATGAGGTATCACCTCACACCAGTCAAAATGGCCATCATCAAAAAACCTACAAACAATAAATGCTGGAGAGGGTATGGAAAAAAGGGAACCCTCTTGCACTGTTGGTGGGAATGTAAATTGATACAGCCACTATGGAAAACAGTATGGAGGTTCTTTAAAAAACTAAAAATAGAACTACCATACGATCCAGCAATCCCACTACTGGGCATATACCCTAAGAAAACCATAATTCAAAAAGTCATTGGGCCTCCCTGGTGGCGCAGTGGTTGAGAGTCCGCCTGCGGATGCAGGGGATACGGGTTCGTGCCCCGGTCTGGGAGGATCCCATATGCCGCGGAGCGGCTGGGCCCGTGAGCCATGGCCGCTGGGCCTGCGTGTCCGGAGCCTGTGCTCCGCAACGGGAGAGGCCACGACAGTGAGAGGCCCGCATACCGCAAAAAGAAAAAAAATAAAAAAATAATAAAATAATAAAAAAAAAAGTCATGTACTACAATGTTCATCGCAGCTCTATTTACAGTAGCCAGGACATGGAAGCAACCTAAGTGTCCATCAATAGATGAATGGATAAAGAAGATGTGGCACATATATACAATGGAATATTACTCAGCCATAAAAAGAAACCAAATTATTTGTAGTGAGGTGGATGGACCTAGAGTCTGTCATACAGAGTGAAGTAAGTCAGAAAGAGAAAAACAAATACCATATGCTACACATATACATGGAATTTAAGGAAAAAAATGGTTCTGATGAACCTAGGGGCAGGACAGGAATAAAGATGCAGACGTAGAGAATGGACTTGAGGACACGGGGAGGGGGAAGGGTAAGCTGGGATGAAGTGAGAGAGTCGCATGGACGTATATACACTACCAAATGTAAAATAGACAGCTAGTGGGAAGCAGCTGCATAGCACAGGGAGATCATCTCGGTGCTTTGTGACCACCTAGAGGGAAAGGGAGGGTGGGAGGGAGATGCAAGAAGGAGGGGATATGGGGATATGTATCCATCTAGCTGATTCACTTTGTTGTACAGCAGAAACTAACATACCATTGTAAAGCAATTATACTCCAATAAAGATGTTAAAAAAAAGTTACCTCTTTGTTCTCAATAGCTTGTGACTGCCCAGTTTATTACCCATTACTCAATCATGAACACAGTGCCTGCCCTCAAAGAGCTCAGCATCAGAAATGGACTCGTGAGTAATAAGAGTGGCAGGTGGAAGAAAGGGTGTGCCCAAGGGGAGTGTGGTGGCATCGAAGAGAGAATGGTGCCTTCTCTTGTGCTAGGGTGAAGAGGGAACAGTCTGGGAATCTTCCCAGAGGACATAACACATACAATGAGTTTGAAGGACATAGGACCTTATGGCAGGTGAACAAGAAGAAGAGCATCCCTGGAAAGGGAACACCGTGTGCAAAGGAGGGGAGCACAGAAGAATGAGGGGGGAGGTAGTGTGTCTGTCTGCCTGCACGTGTGTGTGTGTATGTGTCTATGTCTGTGTGTCTTTGAATTCTACATACTCTGCCACTGTTGGGACAAAGGGACAGAATCCTAGAGCAGGTAAGACAGGGAAAAAAAGGGGGGAACAGGGAATGACAGGTGTGCCCTTCTAAGAAGTGTGGGCTTTATTACTATACACACACATATTATGATACCATAATATACCATTAGATAGGAGTGGTAAGCTATTGACAGGTTTTAGGCAGGAGGTCTGTTCAGATTTCTAGAAAGATGACCTTGGTAGCAGATTGGAGGGTGGACAGAACAGGAAGACACAGGGAGCTGGACACCTGTTAGGAGGTGTTGAAGCAATCGAGAGAGGCAGGGTCAAAAAGTCAAGAGTCCTGAGGACGAAGAGTCAGGGACAGATATGGGAGACTTTTATGACATAGAATCGACAGGAATTTTGTACCAACTGGATAGAGAAAGTTAAGAAGAAACAGAGTCTAGGGATCTTGTGAGTATAAGAATAGCAATAAAGTTCTTTGATCCTCTAAAGCTAAAGCAGCAATAGACATACAAGGCACTGTAACGCCTTCAGAGCCACTCCTCAGCCTGGCTCCCATCTCAGGGAGGCACATGCTTTACTGTACTGCAAGTGCACTATTAAAATTCTACCCAGAGAACATTTAAATTAAGTGCTGGGTGATGATCCAAGCTAACTCAACCCTGGAATTTTCCCCTGAAACCTCATTTGAGTCTCTCCTGCCCTACTTTAAATCTGGCCATTTCTGCAACAAGAGCCTATTCAGTGGCATTTTATATAGGTAGCCAACTTATAAACTTTCTTCATAGCTCTAGAACCTACGGAGGGACTAAGAGCTGCCATTTTGTCAGCAGGATCAAAACTCAGCTGTGGATTTAAGAACAACAAAAGGATCAGACTCAGTTGGTGCCTTTTGTTCACTAAATGTCAGAATTTAAGAACTGTCTGACTTGTGGTTCAAAGAAACATATAAATAAACTGCTCAGGGCACCTTTAAAGGAAGCAGTCCTGTGAAGTTGATAAGCCCACCAGCAAGGTTTTAAAGAGCAACCCATGGGTTACAGGGAAAGGACTTTGGGTACCTGGATATAAAAAAGGAAAGCAGGTACATACTGACAATGGTCTAATCGGAGTAAATATTCAGTGAGATGGACTGAACATTTTAAAAGCATGACAAGGAACTATATTTAAATGCATCAAATAAAATAATCCCCTTAGAGTTGTAAGAAAGCAGCCAAGCCTCCTACCCCACCCCTGAGGGCTGGCACCTGCAGCCTTTTATTCCTGCCCACCCTGCCAGCCATCAGACTCAAATACAGAGGTAGGTCTCCATCCCTGCATTCCTCCCGACGCCCTCAGCATTCAGGAAATGTGGCAGCTGGATGCATCTAGAATTTAACGAGCATTTTACTCCAAACCAAGAAAAATGGAAAAATCATTTACATTCCACATCAATTTTCTAAAACATCATTGAATATTGATTCAATCACAGTATGTGCATTTGCTATGACGGCCATAATTTCAAGCAATAAAATGTTCCTTGCTCAATAAGCCATCAACTTTCCTCCATGTTATTAAAGAATGGCCCATGCAACACAATCACCAGACCTTTATTCTAGTCAAAATTGCAACTGTCAAGTAGATTCTATACTGGCATCTTGATTTGCCCTAGTCAGATGGCAGAATTAAGAGGAATTTCTTTTCAGTGCTCTTTTGTTTGGTTGACTTCATCTTTCAAGGGTGTTAGGGTCTACAGAGGGCATAAAGCAAAAGTCAAGGATCGTCAAAATTACTCTAGAAGATGCCTTAGGGAGCACCGTGTTGGACACTGCCCACCTCTCAGGAAGGCCAAGCAACATAGTTTTCCTCCACACTGTTGGGAGAGATTGTGTTTATTTTACTGATACCAGATAAAGTCACTGGCCTGCACCTAGAAGAATGAAGACAATGTCACTTGAAACCCTGGAGCTCCAGTCGGGGGGCGGGGTTGGGGGGAAGATGCTCACACTATGAGAGGCAGGAGGGCCCCAAGACTCCCGCCTCCCATTCCAGCCTCTCTCCAGGGCACATGCACAGACTGGCGGTTGGGCAGAATTGCTCCCACACCTCAGCTCTTCACGCTCTCTTGCTTTTGCTGAACGCAGAGAGCACATAAATATCGGATGCACCTCGGTTACATCTCACAGTTATTCCCTTCTCCGCTCCCAACCGTTCTGTACTTTCCTCCTGACCCCCAACACTCCAGTGACTCTCATTCTAGAACCTGGCCAGAACCTGCCATCTGAGTCAGTGTTCGGTGCTCCAGGGCTTTCTAACCATCTCTGGCCAATCAAAACATGCCAGAGCTACGTTGCAGACCATCAGTGTCCTGCTAGGACCCTGACTTGTTAACGTGATAAACTCGACTCATGCCACAATGTCAATGGGTGAAAATGGTTTTAAGTGTTAACTTGCAATGATATTGGGGCCTAGACTGGACTTTCTAGGGCCTTATATAAATGCAAAAACTGAACAGAGATATCTTTTCTCCCCCCTTCTGGCTTAGATACTGAACTTACACAAAGACCTCTGAGAGGAAAAAACAGGTTAAAAAATAATTCTTTTATCTGGCTTTAAAATATAAGGAGTTGGCTTTTTGTTTGTTTGTTTTTACTTTACATTCTCATTTACTAACACTCTAAACTCTAAACCATTTCTTTTAAGTTGAATGTGATTCAGGCTGAAATAGTATTTACCTGCTGAAGGTTTTATACTGAAAGGAAAAGAGAAAATGTACTTCATGTCTTAGCACATACTAGGTATTTTTTCTGAAATATGGTGCTTTTTTTTTTAATGTGAGGTTTTTAAAAATTTATTTGTTTTATTTATTTATCTTTGGCTGCGTTGGGTCCTCGTTGCTGTGCGTGGGCTTCCTCTAGTTGCGGTGAGCGGGGGCTACTCTTCATTGTGGTGCGCAGGCTTCTCATTGCAGTGGCTTCTCTTGCTGTGGAGTATGGGCTCTAGGCGCGTGGGCTTCAGTAGTTGTAGCACACAGGCTCAGTAGTTGTGCCTCGCAGGCTCCAAAGTGCAGGCTCAGTAGTTGTGGTGCACAGGCTTAGCTGCTCCACAGCATGTGGGATCTTCCCGGACCAGGGATCAGACACATGCTCCCTGCATTGGCAGGCGGATTCTTAACCACTGTGCGACCAGGGAAGTCCCTGGTGCTTTTTCTTAAAAGTCTAATTTCTTATCATGTTTCATTTAGGTGAGAGATAATAGAACTTACAGATTTTCCAAATTTAATATTAATTTAGAATAAAACTTATTCACAAATTTTCCAAAACATTACTATGTATGAGTGTTTTCTGTCCATATTTTTCTCCTATAGTAAGTGTCTGTTATGCAAGAAAGCTTTGGTTTGCTTTCTGCTAACAATTAGTAATTAATTTCAGAAATGACATTTTTATTTGCTTTTGTTTTCAGAGTTGTGGTGATTTAAGAGGGTTATTAATGACATTTTTCTATCCTCAAGAATTGCTCTGTGGAATAGCTTCTCCCTGGTCCTTTCATCACATTCGGGCAAGGAAAGAGCAAAGGCAACATAAATTTAATCTCAATATACAGGATGAGGGGAGCAATATTAAACAGATCATAATTTTATTGTGCAAGTCTCCTAAAGCACTCCTAAAAAAGTTGCAGACGGAGCAACATGGTCAAGGTGCTATGTGGACTGTCATTATCTTCCGCGCGTGTGTGTGTGTGTGTGTGTGTGTGTGTCCTAAAAAAGTTGCAGATGGAGCAACATGGTCAAGGTGCTATGTGGACTGTCATTATCTTCCGTGTGTGTGTGTGTGTGTGTGTGTCTGTGTGTCTGTGTGTGAAATCAGGAACTGCTGCCATTTTAACCAGAGATCCCAAGTCTGTTTTCCCCGGACCCGGCAGACAGCAACAGCACAGGATGGGAGAAAAGTGTTGAAGTGTTGTCCACCTCCAGTTCTGCCATATAACTCGTATGGGACCATCGGCACGTCACTCCTCCTTTGGGTCTCTGTTCTTCAGCTGAACACTAGGAGAGTGACAGAAGGAAGGCCGAGGTCCCTGTCAGTTCTAGGAGCCCAAGAATCCCTGTGTCTATGAGCATACTGGAGGCACTGGACATACCTACCCCAGTAGCCTGGCACGGATGGCCTATTCCTGGACAGAAAAGATTGAGGATATCTGGTTCCCCATGCCAGCAACTTTGGCATGGGCCAACACAACCTGCAAAGGGCATAATATCAGCATATTGTATTGCTGAGGTATGAATAATTCAGTGTGCCAGGGCAACCTCATTATCTGTACTTAGTCACCCTGAAAAAGCAAGAGACAGTCGCAGGGGAGCATTTGCACAAGGCTCAGTTCATAGTTCTGGGCTCCTTCTCATCTTTCAAGGCCATGTGTGGCCCTTTCTGGCTGCCTTGGCTGTGCCTGAGGGGCTAACATTTGGTCACTCCTCATCAGGAAGAGCAATTATTCTCCAGGTGGTGGCAGGTCTGAGCAGCCCACCTACTCTCCTGGTAAAAGGGAGGGAGGGAAGGTCCCATTTCAGGCCCTGGAAAATCCCTGGAAGTTCAGTTTTCTATATCCGAATGCAGAGTCTTTTTGAGTCGGTGGTAAAGTGAAAAGAAACAAACTTCTCGGTCACTGTACTTACATTATCAAATTATAATGAGGTTTAAAACACTGAGACCTTACAGAGCTTAAGAAGAATACAATCAGAGCTTCCCTGGTGGTGCAGTGGATAAGAATCTGCCTGCCAATGCACAGGACACAGGTTCGATCCCTGGTCTGGGAAGATCTCACATGCCGCAGAGCAACTAAGCCCATGTGCCACAACTACTGAGCCTGTGCTCTAGAGCCCGTGAGCCACAACTACTGATCCCATGTGTCACAACTACTGCAGCCCACGTACTTAGAGCCTGTGCTCCACAAGAGAAGCCACCACAATGAGAAGCCCGCACACCGCAACAAAGAGTAGCCCCCGCTCTCCACAACTAGAGAAAGCCCGCGTGTAGCAATGAAGACCCAACGCAGCCAAAAATAAATAAATAATTTTTTTAATTAAAAAAAAAGAATATAATCAGAGACCCTAGAAACAATACTTTCCATATCTCATGAAAATGAGCATTAAAAAAATTAATGTTATTCTAGAGCTTCATTGGCAGGATAAAATCTATAATATTCCCAGGGAGGGGGTGGGGGATCATGAAATCCAAAAGGTGATACTATGAGAATATGTTATGTGACTTAACCAGCCAACTAAACAGACAAAGATGATTTCTGAAAACCAAAACCCCTTGCTTACATCTTTATATTCTGAAGAGGGCAACTGATGTGACAGAAATGTCCCTGCAGATCATTCCATTTGAATACCAGCGAATTCCCCATACCTCGTTGCCATGGCAGCCAGTATATATTGCCTCATGGCCAGGCCCTCCCAGAGCCAGGTGGAAGGTTTTCGACAAGAGACCCCAGACAGCGAATTGAGGGCTGGTTTCTCCTTTGTTGCTTCTCTCTTAAAGCTTTCACACATGTCCCCGTGCTCATGGATCACACATGTGACCTCAGGCTCGGAGGCTGGTTCAGAGGGGCAGAGTCCAGGACAGATCAGGGTGGACCTATACCCACCCTGAGGCAATACAATAGACCTGTCCTAATATACTAATTTCATATGTTGTCACTGTGTCTTTGCCATGTTAGTTCCGTGGAGGAGTTGTTATGTGTGGAGAATGGACTCTTTTGCATCCAGTTACACACATTCATTCCCATTAAGAAGGCAGAAAAAGGGCAAGACTACACTGGATATACTGGTGCTCCCTTCAGATTCTCTCCTCAGAGCAGATGCTGCCAGGAATATCAGCTGCTCCCTGCTCCCAAGTCCCAGTGGCACCTCTCACCAGGAACAGTGCCCAACTACAGGGAACTGCCTCCCCCAAGGCCACACCCCCTCCCAGGGTGGCATGCACCAAGTGATTGGCTCTTGCAGAGACAAAATCCAGGACAACCCTACAAGAGGATCCCAGGTCTTCTTCTCCCTGAGGATGGGCTGAGACCTCTGCAACCACACTGATGCTTAATGGCTCCCTTGCCCAATCCCACCTTCCTTGCACATCTAGCTCCTGTAAGAACTCTCCAATACACCTTCCATACACAATTCTCAGAGTCCGTTTTCAGGAAACCCAGCCAAAGATGAGGACAAATAAACATGAATGGGCTGATTCAAACCTGGCAACCAAGTAAAAGTTGGGTTAACAATTTTTGAAAATGAGTTGCATCAATCGGAACATGTTTTCAGTGAAATTTTCCCAGCCTAGGGTTGAAAATAACCTTTTCCAACTGTGTTCCTGTATTCACTGAATTAGAAGAAGATTACTAAACCTTACAAGCAGAGAAACGTGCACATTTTCAGCACACAGCCTACTCATAAGAACGTGGAGAACACCACATCTGGTAAGGTACCTGTGCCATGCAGGAGAGACCACCTTCCCAGATGTGCATCTTACACTATTTAGGCAACAATGAGTCTGCTCACCCCTGGCGCTCTGTTTGAACTGCTGGTTACCCAATGGGAGCCTCTTACCTCCAGGACCAGCCACAGCTGTCCTCCCACACCGTGATCTGCTTTGTAAAACATCCCATAAAACTTTACAACGTTGGGGTGATTCGGAAGAAACTGCAAAATGTTGTATTCTGCCTCAATCTCCTCATCCATATCCTACACAAGGTAAAAAGTGCATGCTGGATTCAGTATAATGTGCGAGGAAGGGTACAGGAATGATATCACGATCAAGTAACCATTTAATAAAGCATATGTAGTCTGTATTTTTAATGTCATCATTACCATATCTTGAAAATACCTAACAATGGACATTCAGATACCAACTAAAGCCTTCTAACTGTTATACCAATAAATGTCTTCATTATATATTCTTAATAATAATATTATAAATATCTTTTTTTTAATTTAAAAATGTCTGAATTTTCAAAGCAATTAAGGAGAAGTAGCCCAAAGGGACCCAACCAGGATAGGACACTTACAACCGCACTGTGGTAAACAGTGCACAACATTATAGGCTCAGTATTCAGTGCTCTGAAATAGGATGCCAGGCTAAGATGACTGAATACCACAAGTCTGGATCACTTTGTAACTTACAGAGAGATCAGCCTCTGTATAAACCTAACAAATCACTCTTTCCAAGAGAATAACATTTGAAGGGTCCAGGGAACCAAAATCAAAACAATAGTAAATGGACAAAAGAGAAAATCAAGGGAAGTTTTAACTCCAAATGGAGTCCCTTCATTCAGATGGGCTAAGGAGTCATAACTCATTTTGAGATTTCATGCCAGGTTTCATTATCCCTAGAAAATCATCCCCAGAACAAAGAAAGAAGTTGAAAGCTCAGTGTGTATGAAACACTATATTGTGGCTATAATTTATAACTGTTACTTACACTGATTGGATCTAGAATTTTTACTGCAGCCAGGCTCCCATCTCTCTTGTTAGTTACTTTGTAGACCTTGCCATAGGTGCCTTTACCTATGGTCTCTACAATTTCCCAGGTATCTGTGGGATCTGGAAGCGATTCAAGTCCAAGCATCGTGGTGCTGTAATGAAACAATCCATACAGATGTTTCCTGGTGGGAAGAAAAGTTTGTTATGTGCAACAGATCACAGGATTACTGGCATTGGGCTTTTGAAACAAGAATATGTTTACTTCTTCAGAATCCAGCAGCACATTAAAAGGATCACACACCATGATCAAGTGGGGTCTATCCCAGGAATGCAAGGATTCTTCAACATATGCCAAACAATCAATGTGATACACCATATTAACAAACTGAAGGAGAAAAACCATATTATCATCTCAATAAATGCAGAAAAAGCTTTCAACAAAATTCAACACCCATTTATGATAAAAACCCTACAGAAAGTAGGCACAGAGGGAACTTACCTCAACATAATAAAGGCCATATATGACAAACCCACAGCCAACATCATTCTCAATGGTGAAAAACTGAAACCATTTTCTCTAAGATCAGGAACAAGACAAGGCAGTTGTCCACTCTAACCACTATTATTGAACATAGTTTTGTAAGTTTTAGCCACAGCAATCAGAGGAGAAAAAGAAATAAAAGGAATCCAAATCGGAAAAGAAGTAAAGCTGTCACTGTTTTGCAGATGACATGATATTATACATAGAGAATCCTAAAGAGGCTACCAGAAAACTACTAGAGCTAATCAATGAATTTGGTAAAGTAGCAGGATACAAAATTAATACACAGAAATCTCTTGCATTCCTATACACTAATGATGACAAATCTGAAAGAGAAATTAAGGAAACACTCCCAATTACCACAGCAACAAAAAGAATAAAACACCTAGGAATAAACCTACCTAAGGAGAAAAAGGACGTGTATGCAGAAAACTATAAGACAATGATGAAAGAAATTAAAGATGATACAAACAGATGGAGACATATACCATGTTCTTGGATTGGAAGAATCAACACTGTGAAAATGACTATACTACCCAAAGCAATCTACAGATTCAATGCAATCCCTATCAAACTACCAATGGCATTTTTCACAGAACTAGAATAAAAAATTTTACAATTTGTATGGAAACACAAAACACCCCACATAGCCAAAGCAATCTTGAGAAAGAAAAACGGAGCTGGAGGAATCAGGCTCCCGGACTTCGGACTATACTACAAAGCTACAGTAATCAAGACAGTATGGTACTGGCACAGAAACAGAAATATAGATCAATGTAACAAGATAGAAAGCCCAGAGATAAACCCACACACATACAGTCACCTTATTTTTGATATAGGAGGCAAGAATATACAATGGAGAAAAGACAGACTCTTCAATAAGTGGTGCTGGGAAAACTGGACAGCAACATGTAAAAGAATGAAATTAGAACACTCCTTAACACCGTATACAAAAATAAACTCAAAATGGATTAAAAACCTAACTGTAAGGCCAGACACTATCAAACTCTTAGAGGAAAACATAGGCAGAACACCCTATGACATAAATCACAGCAAGATCCTTTTTGACCCACCTCCTAGAGAAATGGAAATAAAAACAAAAATAAACAAATGGGACCTAATGGAACTTAAAAGCTTTTGCACAGCAAAGGAAACCACAAACAAGAGAAAAAGACAACCCTCAGAATGGGAGAAAATATTTGCAAACCAAGCAACTGACAAAAGATTAATCTCCAAAATTCACAAGCAGCTCATGCAGCTCAATATCGAAAAAACAAACAACACAATCCAAAAATGGGCAGAAGACCTAAATAGTCATTTCTCCAAAGAAGATATACAGATTGCCAACAAACACATCAAAGGATGCTCAACATCAGTAATCATTAGAGAAATGTCAATCAAACCTACAATGAGGTATCACCTCACACCGGTCAGAATGGCCATCATCAAAAAATCTAGAAACAATAAATGCTGGAGAGGGTGTGGAGAAAAGGGAACCCTCTTGCACTGCTGGTGGGAATGTAAATTGATACAGCCACTATGGAGAACAGTATGGAGGTTCCTTAAAAAACTAAAAATAGAACTACCATACAACCCAGCAATCCCACTACTGGGCACATACCCTGAGAAAACCATAATTCAAAAAGAGTCATGTACCAAAATGTTCATCGCAGTTCTATTTACAATAGCCAGGACATGGAAGCAACCTAAGTGTCCATCGATAGATAAATGCATAAAGAATGTGGCACATATATACAATGGAATATTACTCAGCCATAAAAAGAAATGAAATTGAGTTATTTGTAGTGAGGTGGATGGACCTAGAATCTGTCATACAGAGTGAAGTAAGTCAGAAAGAGAAAAACAAATACCGTATGCTAACACATATATATGAAACAAAAAAAGGTTCTGAAGAACCTAGGGGCAAGACAGGAATAAAGATGCAGATGTAGAGAATGGGCTTGAGGACATGGGGAGCAGGAAGGGTAAACTGGGATGAAGTGAGAGAGTGGCATGGACATATATACACTATGAAATGTACAATAGATAGCTAGTGGAAAGCAGCTGCACAGCACAGGGAGATCAGCTCGGTGCTTTTTGACCACCTAGAAGGGTGGGATAGGGAGGGTGGGAGGGAGACGCAAGAGGGAAGAGATATGGGGATATATGTATACGTATAGCTGATTCACTTTGTTATAAAGCAGAAACTAACACACCATTTTAAAGCAATTAAACTCCAATAAAGATGTTTTTAAAAAAAAGAATATTTTTATTTCTTAACCAGCAACCTTGTGGTACTTTTCTCTCTCTCGCTCTCTTTTTTTTTTTAATTTTCCCCTTCTATATTAAGTAGATTTTTTTAAATGAGGGATATGAAGCCTCCTTAAGAAATGGGGGTAGAAGATGGAGGGGCGGGCAACATGACTCTGAAACATCTTGAAGAACACAGTTCTAAAAGGGGAAATTATATCCACACAGCAGGAGGGAGTAAAAGGGCCAAAGAGGATGTCCAGTCATGACCAGACAATTGTCGTTCTAAGTTGCGGACTGGTGGCTGCTGCTGCAGGGAAAATAGCTGAAAGCCAGGGGTCTGAGACTATGTACCAGGTTATAGTAACCTTGACCAGACCTCTCTGATGGTCACTAGAAACTAGTGTCTATGTGCACAGTCTGGGCTGTTAAGGAGGAGGATCTGGTGCCTGTACCAGGCACTGAAACCATGTACAAACCCCTGTGTCCCTGTCCTTTGAAGCAGAAGGCTTATGTTTAGTCTTCCAGGCCTGCCTTGAATCTCAAAAGGCTGGCTCAAGAGTTAATGATTAGGAAATGTGAAGATGTAGAAACAAAGAACAGTTGTTGGGCCAGGAAACTGGTAACAATTTAGACTGTAAATCTGCCACATAGCAGAATCACCAAACTCCCAGTTCCCTGAAAGGTATGGACAAAGGCCTGACACACATTCCTAAGCTGTTTTTACAGGAAGCAGAGCCCCACCAGATGAAAACTGCTGACCACAAGAACATAGACCCTAGACTGGTTGAAACGAGAAGGTTGGTGATGCTTGAAACTTCACCTTGATGCCAACCAATCCAAGAACTGTGCACGAGCTGATCATGCACCCTGCAGCTACCTCCCTCACACTGCCTTTAAAACCCCTTCCCTGAAAGCCATCAGGGATTTTGGGTCTTTTGAGCATGAGCTGCCCATTCTCCTTGCTTGGTGCCCTGCAATAAATGCTGTACTTTCCTTCACCACAACCAGTGTCTGTAGATGGCTTTGCTGTGCCCGGGTGATCAGACCCAAGTTTGGTTTGGTAACAGCATCAGTCAGTGCACAGTATCCACTGCCATCCAGGTCTTGGGTCCTGCAAGGATTAGCCAAGCCCAGATCCCATCCATACAGCAACAGCCTACTGTGGGAACCACACTGAATGGTTAACCAGAAGCTTCAAACTCACTCTGCCTTAGCAGTACTCTACTTAATAAGGACATGGCCCTGTGGAGTTTAAGTACTTTTAAGTACCAGCAGCAAGCTTGGCAGGCAAACAAAGTCACCCGAGACTGATCCCACGAAAAAGTCCCTTCAAGTGTAGTTACTCCAAGGCTAGAAGAGGGGTCCCAACCCTAGGCTGCTTCTAACCCCAAGGGAGAGACCATCAGCTCCAACACAGACAGCCACAGCATCCAATCCCCATGCTGTGGCTTGGTGTCCACCCAAGGTGAGCACTTCTGCCTCATGCTGGGCAATCCAATTTGCACTTCTAATTCTAATTATCTTCTAAACTGCATTCTCTCAAGACACAGCCTTTTGACTTGGAACAAAAATCCATTATTTAATCCCTACCCTTTCTGATGGGGGCATTTCAAAGATACTGAAAACCATTACCAAAATAAAACAAAACAAAATCCCAATAGCTGTTGTGTTGATACTGGAAGGGAATCTGTCTTTCCAGAGTTCACCTAGCAGGCGTACCGTGCTCTAAAGGGATCTCCAACCAGCACCTCAAGAGCCCAGGCCAGGCTCACACTGAGTTGAGACAATGACCCTAAAAGGTCGGCTGGTCAAATGACTCCTGCCTTTCATCCGCTGGTTTCAAGATTCTAACGAACTCTAACCTTTCCTCCCGGCCAGTGTTTCACAAAATCCATCTTTCTCAGCACATGCTTCACAATTCTTGCCATATGTGTACATTACCTGTGCTAGTAGTTACTAAATACATTTAAATTATTTGCTTTTTCATATAAATAAATGTCTTTTTTTTTTGGGGGGGGCATGCCGTGCAGCATGCAGGATCTTAGTTCCCCAACCAGGGATCAAACCCGTGCCCCTTGCAGTGGAATTGTGGAGTCTTAACCACTGGACTGCCAGGGAAGTCTCATAAATGTCTTTTAAAGGCACTTTATATCTCTACCCTAAATCATTTGCCATATATCAAAGTTAACAGCAAAAAGATGATTATGCTAAAAACAACAATTGTTCAAGTCCAGCCAGATAGTGCTGCCCTCTGTTCTTTTGCAAAAAGGGAGATCATGGAGTGATGGGGTAGAATTAAAGCCTAGTACAAACTTTTCCCTTAACGTCATCACAAGACGTGAAAAAGAATTAGCAAGGGAACAATTTTGCCACTATGTGATTCAGTGTCCTTTATTGCAAGATCACCAAAACCTCTGAACACCTTGAGAACTGCTCTAGGCTCTGCTTCTACAGGAGCAAAAAGCAGGACCAGCAGTGGGTGCTGGTCAAGGCCAGACAAGTGAGGGTGGGTGAGATGTCCTTCCTGGAGAGAAGAATCTGGCCCATCAGCCTAGACGGGGTTACGTTACACTTACCAGGACAGTCCCTGTTTCCCCACTTGCACCTGGGCTCAGCGCCGTGACACACAGGCGCTAAGTCAGACTGCCTTCGTGGTCCAGGCCCTGCCCTGGCCAGCCTGGAGACCTGCCCACCTCCCTGGGCCTCCGCTTCTTCACCGGCACGTGGGGCTGCTGCTGCCACCCACTTCACAGAGTTGCTAGGAGGCTAGGGGGTGAAGATAAAATAAAGTGAGCACAGTGAGTGCCTGGCCAGTGTCACCTGCCATCACTAAGGCACGGCACCAAGCTCTGCTTCGGAACAGGCAAGGCTTCACACAGTTTCTTGTTCTGTTTTATTTTACCCTTAGCCACAGACAAAATGAGAACCATATTCGTTTTGCTCCGATCAGTTATTAGTTTCAAACAACGGGCTGGAATTCGGTGTGTGCAAGTGAGATCAAATCATACCGTTTGACAGCAGGAGAGGATCCTGGAGGCCACTGAATCAAGTGGTTTTTCTAATGATTTGGGGCCACGAGACCCTTTTCTTACATTAACTCTCACTTAGAAGGCCAATGGATAAGCTGAGAGAAGCAGTGCCGCTCTGGCTGAGAGAGGCTGGGGAAGCAAGTGCCTGCCCTGTGCCTTCCGTGGGAGACCAGCAGGGTGACCAACCGCCCTGGTTTGCCTGGGCTGCTCAGTTCAGCACTGCAAGTCCCATGTCCTGGGAAACCTCAGAACTAGGCAAACCGGGATAGTCTGTCACCCCGGTCTCTGGGATCTCCTCTGAGCACTATTAGAAAATCACTGGTTAAGTACCCTCTACCACCACCACCTCACCCCCTGCTCTGGGCTAAACTGTATCTCACCCCCCCACCCCAAATTCATATGATGAAGTGTCTTGACCTCCAGTACCTCAGAATGTGACTGTATTTGGATATGGGGCCTTTAAAAAGAGGTAATTAAGGTAAAATGAGTTATGGGGCAGAGGGGTAGGGCAGGAGTTAATCCCAATCACCAGTGTCCTTACAAGAAGAGAAGAGGGCACAGACATGCACAGAGGAGAGACCATGTGAACACAGAGGGAAGGTGGTCATCCACAAGCCAAGGAGAGAGACCTCAGAAGGAACCGACCTTGCTGACACCTTGATCTTGGACTTCTAGCCTCCAGAACTGTGAGGAAGTAAATTTCTGTTGTTTAAGCTACCCAGTCTGTGGTACTTTGTTATGGCAGTCCTAGCAAACTAACAGACTTTTAACTTACAGATGAAGAAACTGAAGGCCAGATTGGTGACAGGACTGTTTAGGGGAAGTACAGGAATAGGAATCCAGGCCTCCCTAGGCCCAAGACCTTTGTTCCACAGAACAGAATGAAGGGAGTCATCTGATTAGCAATGGTTCTGAACAACTGCACCAAATACGGAAAAGTTCTGTGGGGGAAGTACCCTCCCACATGGAGGCCAAATGCCTCACGGACCTAATGGACAGCACTCTCTGCTCCCTGCAAAACAAGGAAAACTCACCAGAGGGATTCCTCTACCGTTGGCACCAGTAATGGGTGAGCAGGAGGCACACTCATCAGGTCCCACGGCCACACCCATCATGTCCATCCGGACACTCGCAGACAAGGTTAAATAAAGGTGCAACAGAACAGGTGCACAAGCTCTATTCACAATAGCCTGGAGCTGGAAACAACCTAAGTGTCCATCATCGGATGAATGGATAAAGAAGATGTGGCACATATATACAATGGAATATTACTCAGCCATAAAAAGAAACGAAACTGAGCTATTTGTAATGAGGTGGATAGACCTAGAGTCTGTCATACAGAGTGAAGTAAGTCAGAAAGAGAAAGACAAATACCGTATGCTAACACATATATATGGAATTTAAAAAAAAAAATGTCATGAAGAACCTAGGGGTAAAACGGGAATAAAGACACAGACCTACTTGAGAATGGACTTGAGGATATGGGGAGGGGGAAGGGTAAGCTGTGACAAAGCGAAAGAGAGGCATGGACATATATACACTACCAAACGTAAGGTAGATAGATAGTGGGAAGCAGCCGCAGAGCACAGGGAGATCAGCTCGGTGCTTTGTGACCGCCTGGAGGGGTGGGATGGGGAGGGTGGGAGGGAGGGAGATGCATGAGGGAAGGGATGTGGGAACAGATGTATATGTATGACTGATTCACTTTGTTATGAAGCAGAAACTAAAAAAAAAAAAAAAAAAACAGGTGCACATTAATAGGGTCGCCAGTCTTCTCTCTTTAAAATCAACACCCGACTCTATAAACTCTCTGATGATTAACAGCCAGCCCAAACAGTGGATGCTAATATAGCCCTATAAAGATGCTGATACTCGCTCGTGGAGGCAGCCCTTCAGACAGCTGAAAAGCCGCTCCTGGCCAGAATGTTGACCTCAGGGTAGACCGTGCTTCTGCCCATGTCTGTGTTTGGGGCCTCATGGAACTAGCTAGGGGTGACCAAAGAAGGGCCAGGAGCAGTCTGGAGTGAGAGGGATGAACCTGGGACCTCAGCACTCTACAGAACCCTCAGAAGTTCCCTCAGAGGTACCTGGGCTTCCTGCAGTTCCCCAGATGGGGCCTCCATCGTTTATTTGGACACAAAATGAAAGGGTGACCTCAAGAGGCTAGAAAACTCAAGTTACATGGGCTACTCTCATTGCAAAGCAAATTGAAGGACGAATCTATCTGGGAAGAGGTGAGTGATGGCATTTGTCAGCACAGAGGAAACTCATGCAATTTACACACCAATTCAGAAGTCCTATGGGCCTGGACGTGTCTGTGTGTGCGGCTGTTCTAGAGTGAAGACTTGATGAATATGCTTTGATTTTGCATGTAGTGGTATTACGGAAGTCAATGCCACAAAGAGATTTCTGATCAAAGTCACTACTCTCTCAGAGCAAGATTCTGCTGTCCCCCAGCTTCCTGTGGTATCCAAACCCTCCCACTATGGGGAAAGTCCCACTATGGGGATATCTTTCACCTAGGAAAGATATCCCCATCCAGTAAAAAGGGTAACACAGGTATTAAAGGAATATTTCCCTATCTTTGCCCACACATCACTATTAACCAAATATCTAGGAAATACCCAACTTCTCATTACTTAGGCCACTAGAGAGACAGACACACAGATAGATAGATAGACAGGTATTTAATAAGAGAATTTAAACAACAAGGTCCTGCTGTACAGCACAGGGAACTATATTCAATATCTTCTACTAACCTATAATGGAAAAAGAATCTGAAAAAGAATATATATATTATATATATATATATATATATATATATATATATATATATATATATATATATATAAAACAATCACTTTGCTGCACACCAGAAACTAACACATTGTAAACCAACCATACTTCAACCGAAAGAAAAAAAGAGGCTTTATTCTTGTGGTAACAGAGTCCCTTGGAAGTTAAGAACAATAGTCTTTTTCTTGTTTTGTTTTGTTTTGTTTTTAGAAGGCAAACTCCTAGAGTCAGAGGCCGTGTCTCTTTGCAGCAGTTGGGAAAGCAGGCTGTCAATAAGATTCTTTCTGTTGATAAGTAAAAATGGACTAAAAATGACCTCTGTTTGCAACTAACAGCAGGGGCAGGTCTTGTTCCATCACAGAACACCTCAGCTCCAGATCCCTCTACCGCAAGAGAGGGGCACCTTGCCCAGGTTACACTTCACACTGCAGTGAGGAGTTTCCCATATGGCTGTAAACTAATAGCACATCTGCTGCTTTATCTTATCAGGATTGAATGTCTAAAGACTTCCTTAGGAGTTCTGGTTTCAATTATCAGCAAAGGATACACTTTTTAAAATAAGTCAAAATATTCCATGCTTACGTTTCATCAAATATTACACCATAGAGATTTAAATTCTATACATTTCTAGCATCACAAAAAGAAAGTCAGGCATTATGCATTGGCCAAAAAAAAAATTAAACCTGAATCTAATCAAGCATCTAGATTACCAATCTACAGGAATAACACAGGTCAGGGCAACATGCTAGGCAACACCATAGGTGTACAATAAGCAAAATCCAGACTCTAAGTAAGAAACTCTCCAGACAAATGACCCAACTTCTTCAAAAACTAAATGGCAAATAAAAATAAGTAAACTGAAAGGGATAACCTCAGGATTAAAAGATGCTTAAGATACATACCAAACGTGAAATAAAGGGTGGATTCACAAAAACAAGCTAAAGAAATAAGTTATGAGATCATTAGAACACCAACTAGTTATCTGATGGTACTAAAGAAACATTGTTAATTATGTTTTAGTTGTGATAACTGTATTTGTGGGTGTGTTTTTAGTCCTTATCTTTTAGCAATACATCCTGAAATATTTAGAGGTGTAATAATATGCTGTCTGGAAAAATATGAGTGGAAAAAATAAAGGGCATTCATGACACAAGATGGACCACGGGGGAATATTACTGAACCTAAGTACATGAGGGTTCATGGTAATGTTGTTTACTTTCGTATGTTTTTCAATTCCTTATTTTAGAAATTATAAAAAGTTTTTTTAATTATGTGTAATTAAAATATGTCAGTGTACATTCTAGTCTTCATACACGTGGTTAGCCCCACCTCTCCCTGAACTGTCTCCCCACCACCACCCTGGATGATATTCTAAAAAGTCTCTGGACAGCTTCATGTAAAAGAATGAAATTAGAACAGACTATAACACCACACACAAAAATAAACTCAAAATGGATTAAAGACCCAAATGTAAGACCAGATCCTATAAAACTCCTAGAAGAAAACATAGGCAGAACACCCTCTGACATAAATTGCAGCAATATCTTTTTGGATCCATCTCCTAGAGTAATGGAAATAAAAACAAAAATAAACAAAGCGGGGGGCGGTTTCCCTGGTGGCGCAGTGGTTGAGAGTCCGCCTGCCGATGCAGGGGACACGGGTTCATGCCCCAGTCCGGGAAGATCCCATGTGCCGCAGAGCGGCTAGGCCTGTGAGCCATGGCCACTGGGCCTGCGCGTCCGGAGCCTGTGCTCCGCAACGGGAGAGGCCACAACAGTGAGAGGCCCGCGTACCACAAAAAAATATAAAAATTAAAAAATAAAAATAAACAAAGGGGACCTTAAAGCTCTTGCACAGCAAAGGAAACCATAAACAAAACGGAAAGACAACCTAGAGAATGAGAGAAAATATTTGCAAATGATGCAACCGACAAGGGATTAATCTCAAAAATATACAAGTAGCTCATACAGCTCAGTCTCAAAAAAACAAACAACCCAATCAAAAAATGGGCAGAAGATCTAAATAGACATTTCTCCAAAGAAGACATGCAGGTGGCCAAACGGCACATGAAAAGATGCTCAACATCACTAATTCTTAGAGAAATGCAAATCAAAACTACAATGAGGTATCACTTCACACTGGTCAGAATAGCCATCATCAAAATGTCTACAAATAAGAAATGCTGGAGAGGGTGTGGAGGAAAAGGAACCCTCCTCCTACAGTGTTGGTGGGAATGTACCACCAACATTCCCAACCAATGTACCAGTGTAAATTGGTACAGCCACTATGGAGAACAGTATGGAGGTTCCTTAAAAAACTAAAAATAGAGCTACCATATGATCCAGCAATCCCATTCCTGGGCATATATCCGGAGAAAACCATAATTCAAAAGGATACATGTACCCCAATGTTCATTGCAGCACTATTTACAATAGCCAAGACATGGAAGCAACCTAAATGTCCATTGACAGACGAATGGATAAAGAAGATGTGGTACATTTATACAATGAAATATCACTCAGCCAAAAAAGGGGATGAAATAATGCCATGTGCAGCAACATGGATGCAACTAGGGATTATCATACTAAGTGAAGTAAGCCAGACAAAGAAAGACAAATATATGATATTGCTTACATGTGGAATCTAAAAGAAAACATGATAAAAATGAACTTATACACAAAACAGAAACAGACCCACAGACATAGAAAACAAACTTATGGTTACAAAAGGGGGAAAAGCGGGGGGGAATAAATTAGGATTTGGGGATTAACATATACACACTACTATATATAAAACAGATAACCAACAAGGACCTACTATATAGCACAGGGAACTATACTCAATATTTTGTAATAACCTATAAGGGAAAAGAATCTAAAACAAATAGATGTATATGTTTGTATAACTGAAACACTTTGCTGTATACCTGAAACTAATACAACATTGCAAATGAACTATACTTCAATAAAAATAAGTTAATTAATTTTTTAAAGTCTCAAAGTTTCATGTGGGCTAGAACTTTACTCATGTAAGAAATAGTAAACCACTAATATAAGACCAACAGAAAAACACCCTGGCATTTGATTCTAAAGCACCCACACTCATATTGTCAGAAAGTCACCTTCCCAATTCACCTCTAGGTGACTGAGGCACAGTCAGTCCCCCTCGGTGGCTAATGTCCCAGCCCAAACTGCCACTAAATGCAGAACTGTAGTTAGGAGAAACTAATGAACCGCTGAATGGCACAGGAAAATCAATAGGCAGAAGGCAAGTCACCTTCTTCTGCCCGTCCAACTCCTGTTCTTTTTTCCTGAAGGAGGAAGAGAGAAACAACATCAATATACAGACACCGAAATGAACAAAAAGATCTGTGATCTTTTTCATCTGGTCCCTGAAAAAGAAACTGCCCAATGGCATGAAGCTGAACCTGCCCAAGGCTAAATGCAGAGCCACATACCCACTAAGTAGCTGGGTGGGTGGCCCCTAAGCAGCAGGTGAAAGGCCCAGAGGGAAAATGGATAGTCCAAGGTGAGCCTTGGCTTTGGCAATAAAAGGAAGCCACGGGACAAATTTCACATGGTGCCCTTAAAACTGATATGTTTAGTGAAAAAGAAGGAAAAAAAAACTAATCCAAAGGAAAACGGTACTCCTAATAAATTTCCTGCTCATTCACCTGTGTCTTTTTAGAGGCCCTATGACCTGATATACCATGAGGGGTCGAAAGTAAATAGATGAGCTCAGTTCTTCCAAGGTTGAAGTGGGCACTAAACATCCTCACTGTGAAGTGTGGCCATTTTTTCCATGTCCTACTGCTCTTCCCTTGTGCTTTGCCCATCACCTCTGTGGATTAATCAAAAACTAGACTTGGCGATTCCAAGGTGACTGTACCTCAACAATAGGTTATAGATTAGACCAACTTACCATAAAATTTATTACTTATGCATTTAGTAAGTAGTTATTAAATGCCAATTGTATGCAAGCCCTGGCCTAGGATCTATAAGAAATATAAGGGAGAATAAGAAGCTCAGCTTTGCTTTTAAGGTTCTAAACTTGTTTAAGAAAGCTTTATGACTTTTGGGGTAAGATGGAAGAGTGAAGTCAGGTATCAAGTTTCCCTAAAACTGAGTGAATGAACATTGTTAACAGAAAAAATTGAGATCCAGCAAAGAATACAAAACAAAATGTACAGCAGTAATCAAACAGAACAAGGGATACAATTTCATGCCACAATCTTTGAAAAGTCTCGTTTGGGGAAAGTGAGAGATGGAAGGTACCAGGAATGACTTCTCTTCTCAGCCCAGCTCTCTCTCTTTTCCCAGAAGTGTGGTAAGTTTGGGAGACGGTGATTGGACAACATTCTGAAAAACCTCATTAACACTCCCTATTTAGAGAGAAGTAGAGACAGAGGGTGAATGAGCAGCAGGGAAGTGGGTCCAGGCTCATCACTTATATATGCAATAAGAATTTAGTAGGAACCTTTTGCCTACATTACTCAAACTAAGCTTTGTGGGTCATTAAAAGAAGTAAAAGAAATAATCAGGCTCTATTTTAAAACAAGTTACAGTTCCAAAGATATGTAGGAAAAGATGCCTCCTGCCAAGTAGAGTAATGCTAGCACAGCATTTTAAACAATATTTTGGAAAGAAAAGCAAAGTCAATATCCATCAAGCATGACTGCCCCTAAGGTCCAATACCTTGTACTTCAGAAGGCAAAATGAACAGTCCAGACGGACAGACGTTTCCTGGTAAAATTACTGAGTATAAAGGATAGAATGTTTCAGGTACAGAGGAGACACACACACACACACACACACACACACACACACACAAATACGTACCCTGAAACAAAATGGAAAGCAAACAAAAGAGAACAAAAACTCAGGCTTCTCTCCACACCAACACTCAATACTCAATAGAGGAAAATCTGTAATCCACCTGTAATGTATGTGTACAAAAGTCTGAGAGAGAAAAAAGTATGAACAAATATTTTTATATTTAGCCAAAGTGTTGTTCAAGTATAAAGACGACAGACATTTTCAGACATGCAAGAGCTCAGTGACTCCATGAGTCTTACTTAAAAAAAAAAAAAAAAAAAGACGGGTCCAAAACCCAGCAAACAAAGAGATAAATGTGGAGCTCTAGTAGAAAGCCTGATAGGGATATCTGAACCTATTTATATTTAGAAATGATGCAAAGCAGCAGTATGAAGTACATTTATGGAGAGAACTGTTATACATTTCAGTAATAAAAAATGATAATAAACCAAATTCAGGGGAGGGGGAAAGTTTCTCTACTTTCTAAAGATGATAAATCAAGAAACTGAGATTTAAATATACTATTTAAAATTATAAAATTAACCAAGTGAAATGACAATATTGACAAAAGTAAGGAGAAAGCCTATGTGTTAATTTTCTCACTCATGTCACTGAGTCAGTAAATAATTGATAAATTGATAAAGGTTAAAACCACTCTACAAAGTTATAAAAGGAATCTCTGAAAGACCAAAAAATAGACTATAAATCTTTGACATTATCATTAAAATGTACACTTATTCATAAAGACACATATGTATACCATTTGAAGAAAAGACAACCCATGAGGTAAGAGATAGGGGGAGCATTAAAGATAGAAAATATAATGTAAGTTAAGAAGCATTAAGAATGTAAACATTTATTATATCAATAAATACAGGATTCTTTAATGAGAACAAACCAAATCTATAAAGATCCACACTAAAATAAACTATCTAGGAGTCTTTATGACTCAGAAAGGTTAAAGGTAAAAGGAGGTCAAAGATAAGCCAGTCAGATGGTAACACAACCAAAAAAATCATAGTATTAACATCAGAAAAGAGTAAATTCAAGGCAAAAACTATTAAAGAATATAAAGTGTTATTAGTACATTCAGTAATAATAATTGAGCAATTACTATGCACCAGGTACTGTTCTACATGCTGTTAGAATATCAAAGTTTAAATCAGTAACGAGTGTTATAAATATTTCAGCACCAAAAACAGTGTTAAAATTTATAAAAGCATAAACCTCTATAAGAAATCAACAAAACACAATAAGAGTAACAGATATTGCCAGTCATAACAGAACAAGGAGACAAAATAATATGAAATATGAATCATACAATCAATATGGTTAACCCAGTAGATACATATCAAAGTGCATAATCTAACATAAGACTTCTTTTCAAGCACTGATGGGATATTTAATTTTAAAAGAAAGAATACATTAGTCCACAAAGTAAAGTCTTGATGCATTCTAGGAAAAGTGGAATTAGAACAATCTTCCCTGACCATACTGAAATAAAACTAAATACTAATAATAAAAACAAGAAACCTAGCTACCTGAAATTTTAAAGCTCTTTGAGATCTTGATGCAAAGGAAACAGGTAAAACTGAAATTAGAGTATATAAAAAATAACAATATTAAAGATAGTACGTAGCAAAAAACTTTAGAAGTTGGGCTCAAGGTAAAACTTTACCAAGCAAATTATAATAAAAATGAATTTAAAAACCATTCTATTTAGAAAGATAGAGATGGATCAACAAAATTAATCTAAGGAAGGTATAAGAAAAAACAAAAGCAGAAACTAATGAATTACAAAACAGAAAAATAATAGAATACATAATTAAAGGTATAGTTCTCTGGGGAAAAACAAAATAAAACAGATAATAATAAACCAGTTTAGCCAAGAAAAGGAGATTGTTTCTAATAGAAAACAAGATACAATCTCAAAGTCCATCATTGTGGAGAGATTGTGTGATAAATCCTAATAATTACATAAAATGAAATACCATCTAGCCACACGTAACCACTTAAAAGAAAGAAGGTAAGTCTGGTTTCCAATA